>NC_040037.1:23661886-23768991 GCF_003713205.1 Coffea eugenioides
TTTGTGGCACTGGAAACTAGACATTCCCAGCTTTCATTTGGTATAAAATTCATGTTCTGGTTCCACTCGAGTGAGTCAAACCATTCGTTTAAAAATTGCTGTCCTGTTTCATTTGTCACTGGGAGGCAGATTATGAACTGTGATTTGATGCTCACGTATGAGTTGGTTATGGACAGATTTTGAAAATGATTTCTTCTGAGAAAATATAGCCTTATGCGTCTATTTTCTAACGCCACCAACTACGCTCAATTCTGAGTTGAATTGAGTGATTTATGATCAAAATTCAAATCTGACTTTGTGAACAAAAACAGTGTTTTGGACAGATTTGAAACTGACTACAATTTGGGCCTTGTTATCCAAAGCTTCTTATTGTAAATCATCTATCGAATGTACCTTGAACATATTTTGGAAATTTCCTACTGGAATGAACCATGTTGGAGATGTTCCTTGACCAAATGTTTAGAAACGGCAAAACGGAAGTTCAAAGGCAGCTTAGCCTTAGAATTGCTTGTGATTTCAACGGTTTTGTTAACCCACTTTCTGTGCTTATTTTTCCATCAAATTTGGTAGAGGAACAACCCTTATATGGTAGTATTATACTGCAAATTTTGGTGTTATTCCGAGGCCGTTTCATTGCTCAACTAAACTTCCAAAGTTCGTGACTTGATTTTGGAAAACTCTTGTTTAACAAGGAAATTTGGGTAACTTTGAGCTACCATATCTTGGTGCTTGAAACTTCAATTCTCATTCGGCTTGTTTTGTTTTAAATCTGGATTACAACTCTAATAGAGTTCCAAATTTCAGAGGCTAGCTCGAATTGTATGAGTTTTGCCGAATTTTCAAACTTTGTCGAAAATCAACCCAAATCTGTCTTGACTTTCTAAAACAGCAACTTTGGGCTAAATTTCGAATATTTTCCAATTAGAATCATGAAAAAGTGTCTTCTAAGAACTTTTAGTACTTTGGAAGTAGTTTCCAATGGCATCAAGTTTTCCAATTTTGGATTTGTAGAGAATGAGATACGATTTTTCAAAGTATGGGTGACAAATCTGAAATTTCCGAACTTAAAGGAAATTGAGGGTTGCGAACTCTCTATTTTCCTTCGATATTGCTAAACCGTTTTACACTTGATTTCAAAGATGAAAATCAGATTTCGCTTGTGTTTTAAAACCCCATTTTGAACCTCGATTTAAGAGAATTAAGGCTCATTTTCGTGAAATTTTCTTAGATTATACAAGTGTGCAATCTTCCTCGATAATTAGGGTTTTGAAGCGATAGAGTGTAATAGACAATTACTATTTGCTCAGGTGCTCAAGGAGACCTTCAAGAGGATCTCGAGGGGAACACCTAAAGGCTCGTTTACGCACTTACTCCCTTATTTCGATTGGTGAGTGTCAAGTGCATGAACTTAATGTTAAGTGGTTATCTGTTTCGTATCCGTTATGAAAATTTGAAATTTTGAGACGAGAGTGTACTTTACCGCACTCGTGCTCTTTCAAATGAAATTATATTCGAATTTTGCTTTGTGAATTCATATCCGACTTGTACATGGTAATGTGGATGTGATTCGTATTTGTTTTGATTCGTATATGTGATCCGTATTTGTGATTCTTATTTGGAATCGTCGATTTGAGCGTTGCTCGTCGACTTATATTCATATTCGTATTTGTATTTGTATTCGTATTCGTATTCGAGGGACGCCCAAACTCGTTGGTTAACGTTGCGAATCGAGCCAGCATGGGCTTGGTCGATAAGCTTAGCCAACCATGAGATATTCGTAGACCATGATCTATTGGAGAGATCTTGCTCGGCATTACTCGTGCAGTATTGCCATGATAAACTCGAGTATTATCAAAAATTTGATGAGCGGGCCCGGTAAGGGCGTGTAACGGTGACGGGATTCGAAGAAAAGTGGTGTATCTACGGATTTGATACTTATGTGGTTGACGGAGTGTCAACGTAAAATGTGATCAAGACTTCGACTCGACTACGTGGAATTTAGCTCCTGAGAGCTACAGTATCTTTGAATTGTTTCTGTTTATTTTTCCTATTCGAAATGTGAATTATTCGAACTTTATGGCTTTACTTACTATGTAATTTGTGGCTACTTGGATTATGTGTTTGCATGTGTGTTTCTTGGCCTCACTGAGTATTGGCTCACCCCATTAGTTTGTTTTCCTTAACAGGTTGGATTGGAAGATTTTGGAAAAGCCGACTAGATTATATTTTTTATTGGAATTTGGGTTGTAAATGTTTAGTCGACTTTTAATGATTGTATTTTGGGACTTGATGTATCTTTTGTTAACATGATGTAAGATTTGAATATTTAGTTAAGGAAGCGACTTTTCTTTATTTTGACTTGTAGTATTTGGTATGTATCGTTAAGTTCGATTTGAATTGTCTTGAGTCCTGGCGAGAGTTGGGCAGGCGTCCCGCGGATACCCTTGGATTTGCCCTTGGGAGAAGTGGGGGCATCACACTTAATATATTCTCAAGAGTTTGAATAGTTCTTTCCTACTGTCCATCTGTTTGAGGATGATAGGTTGTGCTATAGCTCAGTTTAGTCCCTAAAGTCTCTTGTAATTTCTGCCAAAATCGAGATACAAATGTAGAATCTCTATTGGATACTATGCTCGCTGGTACCCTGTGCAATCTTATAATCTCATCCATATAAAGTTTAACAAATTTCTCCAAAAAATATTTCATATTAACTGGCAAGAAATGTGCAGATTTAGTCAATCGGTCCACTATCACCAAAACTGCATCATGACCTTTTTGAGTTCGTGGCAATCCTGACACAAAACCCATCGTTATATGTTCCTACTTCCATTCAGGTATTTCTAGAGGTTGTAACAAATTCGATGATTTTTTATGCTATGCCTTTACTTACTGACAAGTAAGACATTTTTGAACAAATTGAGCAATATCTGCTTTCATGTTGTCCCACCAATATAGACCTTTGAGATCCTAGTACATTTTTCCACTTTCGGGATGTATAGTATACTTAGAACGGTAGGTTTCCCCTAAAATGTCCTTTTTCAATTTTTCATCCTTTGGCACAACAATGCGATTTCGAAACCGTAATATTCCATCTGGACCTAAATTGAAGTCGGGTAATTCTTTCTTTTGCACTCTTTTCATCCACTTTTGTACCATTGGTTCTTTCTTTTAACTCTCCTTAATTTGATCCAATAATGTTGATTTTACCATAACATTTTCAAAAATAACTTTCTGTGATTCAAGACGAAGATTACATTCACTAGCATCCTTTAATAGGTTCTACTCTCTTATCATCAAACCTACTAGTTGAGTCTTCCGACTTAAAATATTTGCCATAACATTGACTTTTCCGTGATGGTAATTAATAGTACAGTCATAATCTTCTAAGAACTCTATCCACCGACGCTGTCTCAGGTTAAATTCCTTCTGGGAGAATAAATACTTAAGACTTTTATGGTTTGTATATATCTCAAAAGTCACCCCATATAGGTAATGTCGCCATTTCTTCAGGGCAAACACAACCGCAATGAGTTCTAAATCATGGGTTGGATAATTCTACTCGTGAGATTTTAACTTTCGAAAAGCATAGAGAATTACATTCCTATTTTGTATTAAGACACACCCCAATCCTTCTCTCGAAACATCTGTATATATCGTAAAACTATTGTTCTCATTTGGCAAAGCTAATACTGGTGCCATAGTCAATCGCTTCTTAAACTCTTGAAAACTAGTTTCATATTTAGCGTCCCAAATATATTTTTCTTGCTTCTTTGTCAAATTCATTAGAGGTTCTGCAATTCTTGAGAAATCCTTTATAAACCGACGGTAGTACCCTGCTAGACCCAAGAAACTACGAATCTCAGTAGGATTCTCCGGCTGTTTCCACTTGGCAATAGCTTCTACTTTAACCAGATCCACAGTGAGTCCATCATTTGAGATTATATGGCCTAAAAATGATACTTTCTCTAGGCAGAAGTCGCACTTGCTAAATTTGACAAACAACTGATGTTCTCTTAAGATTTGTAACACCATCCTCAAATGCCGCTCATGTTCTTCATTAGTCTTTGAATACACCAAAATATCATCAATAAATTCCACCACAAATTGGTCCAAATAGGATTTAAACACCCGATGCATTAAATCTATAAATGCTGCTGGGCCATTAATTAATCCAAAAGGCATTACCGCAAACTTATAATGCTCATATCGAGTGTTAAAAGCAGTTTTTAGTACATCCTCCTTCTTAATTCTTAATTGATAATATCCTTGTCTAAAATCTAACTTAGAAAACACCACAACCCCTTGTAACTGGTCAAATAGCTCATCAATATGAGGCAAAGCATATTTATTCTTAACGGTCATCGCATTCAACCATCGATAATTAATACACAATCGCAAACTCCCGTCCTTCTTCTTAACAAAAAGTACTGGAGTGCCCCAAGGTAACTCACTCTCATGTATAAATCGACGTTCTAACAAGTCTTGCAATTACAATTTTAATTCCTTAACCTCAGCGGGCGCCATCCGATAAGGGATTTTTAAGATAGGAGTAGTTCCAGGTGCCAGATCAATCTTAAACTCTATCTCTCTCTCGGGAGGCAATGATACCAATTCATCAGGGAAGACATTCGAATATTTGCTTATCACTGGTATATCCTCCAGTTTAACCTTTTCTTCTGGGGTATTGAGTAGAAAGGCTAGATACCCCTGTGCCCCATTACTCAATAATTTTCTAACTCTAATTCCTGAAATAAGGGCAGATGAGATTAAAATATCCTTGACATCTAGTTTTAGGGTTGCCTTACCTGGTATACAAAATTGGACCACTTTCGTTCGACAATCTAATCGAGCATGATAACGAACTAACCAATCCATTTCTATAATAACGTCATACCTCTTAATAGCCAGACTTATAAGATCTACTACCAATTTTTACTCACCAACCCAAATTTCATAGTTTCTATATGTGACAGCCCCACCTCCCCCTAGGGCGTACCCAAGGGTTTGGCAGATCGCCTGCCCAACTCTCGCCAGAACTCAGTCATAATTCATGAAATTTACAAATGATAACCTCAAAATAAAAGCTATATTAAGAACAACCTTCAATATATACACTCATGGACATCCAATGTCCCACAATCTATAATACAACCAAGGAGTCAATCTTGCAAAAAAAAAAATCAAACCAAATAAGCTGGTTAGACATCTATGAAGTGCTTGCGTGAGCGACTGACGAATTTAGATGAAATCTAGGCCTTCCTCAATTCAACCTCTCATGTTCTCATCCATGTAAGGAAAACAAATTTGCATGGAATGAGCTAAAAGTCTAGTGAAGTTCCAAAAAAACAGGCAGGTAATATAACAGGCAAGACCATATACCGGATATCAAGAAACAAGTCAAACTCAAATAGATCATGATCTAGTATATAGTTAAGCAAATAGCCAGATAGATCATGCAAAAGTGTACAATAAAGAACACATTCATGGTAAATGATATAGATTGCTCTCAAGAGCAAGTTCCACTGCAGCTTGATCAAGGTCTATTGACTCTCCGTCAACCCGAAAGTATAACGTCCGTATATCACCATTTTACACCAATTTTCATCCACCAAACATACCCCTTACCGGACCCTAACACCAAAAAAATATTCAAGGTTCGTCGATCTCCTCGACCAAACCCTTGCCGGCTCGATTCGACCAACTAGCCCTGGGTTGGACTTATAATCCCAGATATTCAATAATTCAGAATCTGACTTATAGCCCCACGTATTCAGGTATTCAGGAGTCATTGGCTGTTATCCAACGCTCGCACAGTAAATGGTTAGAGACGTTCGTTGTCGCTTAACGCTCCATATTCAGTAATGTCAGTTTCACGTGATGAATTCCAATCAGGAGTAAATAGTTTAGGAGCTTGTCCTTTACCCAAGATTTTTCGGCTTACCCGATCGCTCTGAGGCTGGTCTAAAGCAAGAGGTCCAATGAGGGTTCAGTTTAGCCGTTACCGACTTACATTCACGCATACGCATGAGTAACCCTAGATTCCACTTACTCGACGTTTCGGATAAAGTCCAAGGCCTAGTTCAACCACTACAAGAGAAATGTAACTGGTCTACGATTCAACCGCTACAAGAGAAATGTAGCCGGTCTACAATCATGCACATAAATAGGCAGAACCGCACACAGGATCAATTGATTCAAGTTCATGGAGGTCGAGTGTGAATAGGACACACTCGCCTAGCCATGATCAAGTCACAAGTAATGTCTAGCAATTCACATTCTCAAGTATTCCAAGTATTTCAAGTCAATATACAGGTCACATGTACATCAAGTTACTTGTTCATGCATGAATGAGATATCAAGTGTTTAGTCAAGTTAGGTCAATTGAGTGTACATAAGAGCACACTCGCCTAAATAGATTCAAGTCACAAATAAGCTCAGCATATCATGTTTCAAGCATTTCGAGTATTCCAAATCCAAACAATTGAAAATCGGGTGGATGCGAAAACCTGATCAAACAATAAAACTGGAGGAAAACTGCAGAAATCAGATATTTTGGCAGCAAATCCGGCCACGAATCCGGCTGACAATCTGGCCATAATGTGGCCGGATTCTGGCCACATTTCAGTTATAATAAAACGGCCAGTACATATTTTAACAAAATATCAAAAGTTTAGTCGAGATAAGTCAAGTGTAATAAAGTACACACTTGCCCATGCAACGATAAATCAAGTACCTAGCGATTTCTAGCAACAGTGAGCATGTACCACGCATCCCAAGCACACAAGAAAGTCGGTGGGATAACCACCCGAGTGACCAACAAGTCAAGTGCAAGCAAAGCAATTCATTTCATATCAATATCAAGAAATTAACTACAAAGGATAGAGTATGATAAAGTACATTCTCGTCCCAAAGGTCATTAATTCAAGAGCAATTACTTTAACCAAGCAGGCATGTCATTCAAGCAAGGGGACATTCTACGTAAATATTTTCATGCACTTAGAACACTCACCAAAAGTCAAGGCAAAGCAAGGACAAAAGCAAGAGGTCAGACAAGCTCCTCGGTGTCCTCGAGGCCACCTGAGAAAGCATAACCACTGTTACCTAGGTACTCGACCAAGGTTAATAAAAAAAATATCCTCTTGCTACCCACGCTCGAAAGCCACATGTTCAAATTGAAGTAAAAGAGACTTTTTTGCGTAATCATTGAAATAATACTCAAGTAAAATTCAAAAGTAGCTTTAGCGTTAAGTCGAGGCAAGAAATCTCAATTCCAAAGAAGAAAGTATCATACTAAATTTTGGCACGAAAATCGAGAAAAAGAAAGATGGTTTTAGGGAAGATGATTTTCATATTTCAAAACTTCTAATCGTATGCCCAAGTTTTAGAATATAAAGGAGCGTTCACGTTGCAAATCTTATGGAGTCAAAATTCATCAAAACGCTACTCATTTTCATAGTAAATATTGTGGCTAAAAGTTTCAAGTTTAAAATATGAAGCTAGTGAAATCCCTCAAGAAGTACTCTAACTAAAACGCTCCATTTTATGGTTCATTTTCATGAAAATCCAAGGGCATACTACTAGGGAGAGAAATCCATTTTCCAAGTATAAAATGAAGTTTAAATAACCAAGAAAGTTATGCTTGTGACCTAGAAAATGTTTCCAAGTGACTGTGGAATATTGTCACTTTACAAGGAAAAATTCAGTTTTGGCAATCTTTTTTGAAAAATCATAACTTGACTTTTAAAAGTCCAAAATTAGCAAATCTTATACCGTTGGAAAATAGACTCAATGAATTAAAACTCTTTAGAAGCCACATTTTTCAGATTCAAATCCTAAATTAGTCAAATCTTAGCTCCAAGTCACTATTTCAGTAAGAACAGAGCAAGCAATCTTGCATTTTTAGTGAACTTTGGAAATTTGGAAAAATTCATAGAAATAGAATCAGCCTTTAAAATTTATACCACTGAACGAACTCCAAGTCTAGTTTCAAACGCAACAAACAGAAATCAATTTGGATCTTTCTACACCAAGATACAATAGTTTCATAAATGCTGATTTTTGAAACCTGGTTCACGAATTTCCAGCTTTGGAGCACTCGACACAGTTTCGAGATCAGGTCATAACTAAGGCTACACAAGTTCAAAATTAGCGTGGTTTATGAAGTAGAAAACTAGATTCAAATTTCTAAAAATCACTAGAAGAAACTGTCTTCAAATTCATTTTGTAAGATGAGTGAAAACGAGCTACAAACTGCAGCTGTGTATGCTTCTCGGTTAAAATAGTGAGGAAAAATTAATCCACTTCTCGGCTCACTGCGGCTCATAGGAAACGAACTAGTGGGTGCATTTTATACCGTTGGAAAGTTTTCGGAGTCTAGTTTTATATGCCACAAACGACATTTGATTTTGACTCCTGTACAAAAAATTATGGCTTGTTGAGTGTACACTTGACGGCTACACTGATCAGAAATTTTCCCAAGTTTGCTTCCTCACTTTAACCTAACCTTCTCTCATCCAAATGAAATGCTTTTTCGGAGATAATTTACACACATATACACCAACATATAACAAGCATTTTGGCATCAAAACAACCATAAAATTCGAAATTAAAATGAGGAAAACTGAACAAGCAAAAATCGGATAGCTTGCTCCAATTTCTCATCAAATTTTCTCTCCAACTTCTTCATACCAAAATCAAACTATAAATCATCAACACAACAACCAAACAAACAATAATTCCTCAAGGCCACTACCCAAGAATCCACTTCAAGACATCTACCTAAAGTCAAGGTTCAAGGAACCCATCAACAACCCACGGTTAACTTAGTTAAAACTAACCAAAATCTAACTAAGAGATGAAAGAAAATGAGGGTTTTGAGGGGTTTTACCTTCTTCCAAGAGTAGTGAGCAACTACAAGGAAACAAGCTCCAAACCACCAAGAATCTTCCTCCTCCAAGTCTCCTACTAAGCTTGAGTGATGGTCCAAGAAGATGAGCAAGATTGGAGTGAATTTTTGGGAGCAAAAAGGAAGAAGATGAAGCTGAAATTTTTGGTTTAAAATGGAGAGGGGTGGCCGGCCAAGAAGAGAAGAAAAATTGGAACTTTCTTGGCTAATTGGGAGATGAAGTGCACGACCAAGAGGAAGAATAAAGAAAGGAAATGAAATTTTTAGTCAATTTTTCTTTTACTTAAAGGCTAAGAGTAGTCCAAGTCAAGGTTAAAGTTCCATGGATGTTGTAACAATTGTCCTTCCAAGATTAATCCTCATCCTATTGTCTTCTAATCACTAAAAATCTAACCAATCTCTAATTATCTCTTAACACCTTATAAAATAATATTCCTTTGTACAAAACTCCTTTTAATCTTCAAAAATTTATCGCACTTACAACATTAGCGAGTCCCACATCCATAATGCAATTCAAACTTAACATGAATTAACTTATACAAGGAAAATGATTTAAGAACTTAACTCACTTATAAAAATATCTAGGAAATTAAGGTAACAAAGTAAAGTAAAGAAAATGTGCTCAAATAAATAAGATAAAATAAAGATAATTTTCGGGTCCTCACACTATACACCCCGTTAGTAAGTAAAGATTGATTACCCGTAGGTGTTCTCACTTCTAAATCATATGGTAGCCTCTTGACCTTCACGTTAATTCCACACATAAAAGTAGGGTTGACAAAAGAATAAATTGCATCAGGGTCTATCAAAATCTTAGCCAAAGATGGAAAATAGGGATCGTACCATCCACTATTTTCGACGGCTCGGCACTTGTTGTTGATCCAGAACATATACTCTGGCTGGCACCCTTGGCCTGGTCCCTCCTACATTAGTCGGTCTAGGGTTTGACCTATCGGCCTGCTGGGTACCACTGGTGAGTGGGCAAGTTGCGAGTTGGTGCTCGGCACTCCCGCATCGTAAATACTTCCATACCTTTTGCCAACAATTATCCTCAGTATGATTAGACTTTCCATAATACCCACAAGCTAAGCAGGGGTTGATGTTTGACCTCCTTATGAGGCACCTCTCAGTTGTCCTCTTCCACTTGCGACTCCTCTCGGAGTAACTCCGTTAGATGTTCCTAACATTCTCCCACCACCAGTTTCTTGACCCATCTTAGGGGGTGGTATACCCCGATCACCTTGTCCCTGTAGTTGGCCTCCGCTAAGTGCATCACTCTTTCTTGCATGAAAAGCCTTCACCTGCGCCTTTGCAATCTCAATCCTCTGGTCTTTCTCCAAAACTTCTGTGAAAGTATTAATCTGTGCTGCCGCCAAAGTCTCTTGTATTTCTATATTTAACCCTTGTACAAACCGCCTCACTATTCTTTGCTTCATAGCTACTAATTTAGAAGCAAATTTAGATAACTTAGTGAATTGAGTCTCATACTCGGGCACACTGAAGACTCCTTGATATAGTCTAATGAAATTGTCTACTCTTTTTCTCCTGGACTATGGGTGGAAAATATTTCTCGTTAAACTCTCGTATAAAGTTCAACCAAATCCATGTTGTCCGCTCTCTCTCCCACGTAGTCCTAATCACATTCCATCAGGCTCTGGCTGGTCCTTCGAATTGGAATATAATAAAATTCACCTGCCTTTCCTCCGTATAATTCAAGGCGGCGAAGATATTGATCATTGTTTCCAGCCATCTCTTTGCTACTTCCGGGTTTGGCCCTCCAAGAAATTTGGGAGGAGAAAACTTTTGAAACCATTCTAGGGCCCTATCTTCCCCTATTTCAGGGTTCCTAGGTTGGTTAACAGAGGTTTGACTGATACAAGTCAAGCCATGCCATCGAACAAGATTAAAGTTCCATTAGGACCAGTTACACGAGTTCGAGCTAAGAGACTACGAGAGGCACTTCAAGGGTTGGTTCGTGAAGTGCAAAGTCAAGAAGTTGTCCCGAAAGTCATTGAAGGACTTGAGCATGATGATTTGAAGTTGATCTACCTTGTTCAAGTGAAGGAAGGTCACGGAGTACCAAGCCCTAGTTGTTACTCAATCTAGGGTTTGGTCGAGTCAAATTCAAGTTCGATGGACCCATAGAGTTGCTTAATTGTTTAGTTAGCTATTTGGAGTATTTTCTAGTCATATTTTAGTCATTTCAAGTAGTGAAATAATTCGGCCAGCTTGCATGCCTTGGAGCCGATTTTAGTGACCTATTGTTTAGGAAATTTTGTCATATTTTTAGTCTTTCCAACCCACATTAGGGTTCTCATTGTAAGGCTATAAATACTAGCCTAAGTGTCGTACTTTGACCAAGTAATAAAATTTCAGATTTTTGAGAGTACTTTCTCTTGGCTTTTGTAAAAGCACCTTGAACAACTTAGAGAATTCCTTTGAGTGTTCTACGACTTATCAATCGAAGATCACATTCAATTGTGGCGTCTTCTACCTTATACCAAGGTTCGTTAACCATGTGATTAACGGGTTGAGGTCTTCCGCTCCAAACTTTGATACCAATTCTAGATCTTTGGGCTTGTCTCTTACTGGTTTCGTCACAAGATTGGCGATGTTCGTATCAGCTGGTATCAGAATTGGTTGAAGGTATCGAGTTATATCCCTATTTTGTGTCAATTTTGTGTTTCCTATTTACGTTGTTCTAGGGTTTTTGTTTCTGTTTAGAGTCATTAAAAAAAAATTTCCAGGTTTTACTTCATTTATTGTTCCTTCGCTAGGGTTTTGTGATTTCTTGTCGCATCTTGAGTTTTCTTGCTGTCCGAATCTGTTTACCTCAAATCTAGTTGTTTCTTCATGTTTCTGGAGTTTTAGGGTGTCAACTTGTGTGTTACTAATTTCGTGTTACAGTAAAAAAAAATAGAAAAAAATTCTATTCGATTCTCAGATTGTGAAGGAATCAGTGACACATCTAGGGTTTCTATCACAAGTTGTGTTGCTGGGTTTGTGTGGCTATAACATACCTTTGTCTTGAATTTCTTGGGTCAAATTCTGGTTTTTCTTGAAGTTCCAGATTGTATGAACATCAATCTTGAAGTTCTTGAAGACCAAAAACTTGATTCTTGAACCACTCAAAACCATCGCTGGAAATTTGGGAAACTTTGAACTTGTTCTTGAAAAATCTTGGGTTGTTGAGGGAAGATCTTAGAGATCTTGTTTGATCTTGAATCCATGGGTTTACATCCAGTAAATATTGAACTTCTTGCTACAAAATTTGGATCTTCTTGAAGTTCTTGAGTTACATCTTCATCGGGTCAGCAAAGAGAAAAAAAAACAAACAAAGGGCGTCCCTAGTTTTCCCATTGAGCCCTAGTTCTTGGTTGTTTGTGTTAAAAACAAAAGAGAAAAAAAGGAAGAAAAATCAAGTATTCAGCCACGAATTTGGGTCTGGAATAACCTGAAAGGGGTACCATGTGTTAGATTGAGGACTCCAAAATCGGTTGGGAAAAGACATCAAAGACAGCCGCCCCTTTGTTTCCAAATTCTGATCAGTTTCCAACTTCAGCTTACCAATTTTGTTTGGCTGCTCTAAATCCGTTTAGAATATGCTATTTTGGGGGATTAAATATTGTTTCATTGGGTAAAGAGGGAAGTTTCCAAATTCCAGATATTATTCCAGCTTGTTTCCTAATTCTAAAGCCACAAGACAAAGCTGTGTCGGGTAGAGTTGTTCTTGTTCTTTCTTAAGTCGTTTGCTGTTGTTTTCCTTAGTCACTACTCTTAATCAATTTCCAGAATATTTCCAGTTTATCTTTGAGTCTTAGAGGTCAGTTTTTGAGTCAAATTTCGTCCAGGTCAGTTGTGCTAAATTTGCTACAATCTTACTCGATTCAAAGTTGCTAAGTTGTTCAACGTTGAAAAGGAACTCTAATTTATTCAAGGGGTGGAACGAGAAGCCTTGAGAATTGAGTTGTTGAGTTCAATAGAATGAATACCTAGCTGAGTGATACACGAGTTTGAGGGTATACACGTAAAGAAGTGAAATGCGGACATACTTTTGTGCTACTAACAATTTTTGCAGTTTCAACCAACATATCCAACGAAGGAGAGAGTACACCAGCTTTTGACTTTCAAGTCTTTGCTGAAAGCTTGAAGGGGGAGTTGTCATGCATCATGGATAAAAAACTTGAGTCCATGCATAACCAAATTGGCAAACTCGAGATGTCTCAAAGCAACTTAAGAGGAGGTCGCCACGGCAGCCGCGTTAGCTTTTGTGTGATGTGATGGAATGAAAAGGAAGAAATGACATAAAGGTGCTTTGGTACCCAAAAGTCAACAAATGAATATGAGGCCATTAGTGCTCCTAATTGAGCTTAATTTAACTCACTCACATCTAATCCCTCAATTAACTTTTCTTAGTCTACTATAGATCATCCTTAATTCTCCAAGATCAATGCACTCTCGGATTGAATTTTACCTCGAAAAATGTGTAATCGCTATTTCTTACTAAACGAGCCGCAGAAAAATTAATTTTACAAGCGAAATATTTTAAAATATAAACTGTGACATTGATCCATGCAAATGAAATTAAAATGAATGAAATAAATTAATCGAAGTAAATGAATAAACAGGAAGCGAATAGGCCGGCTGATCGCCTTGCCAGTGTTGGTGCGGATTCAGGACGGACGATAACATATCATTCTTTGCGTGATTTGCCTTCCTTGGCGAGAGGTGACGTCTCCCTTAATCAGTTGGGTGTTGCAAGCCTGCGTCGAGTTAGGGCGTAGGTTAAGGTTGTGCTAGCAATGGCTTTACACTCCATGTATGCTCTCCTTGATTTGATCAAATAAATAAGAGAAGTACTTTCGTTAAAAAAAAAAAAAAGTAAATGAATAAATAATTAATTAAATAAGCCAGTAAAATAAAATAAAAGTAAGTAAAATAAGAATTCGGGTCCTCACATCCTTCTCCCCTTAAAAGAATTTCGTTTTCGAAATTCATACCTTGATTCAGAAGCAACTCTGGATACTTCTTTCGGATCTCCTCTTCTACTTCCTAAGTCGCTTCCTCCATTCCATGATTTCTCCATAAAACCTTTACTAGAGGGATTTGCTTGCGTCTTAATTCCTTCACTTTTCGATCCAAAAGTCTTACCGGCCTTTCTTCATATGACAAATTCTCATCAATATCTACTTCTTCTGGTCGTAATACATGAGACGGTCGGGATGATACTTCTTAACCATGGAGACATGGAAGACATCATGAATCCTGGACAAATTTAAAGGCAATTCCAACTTGTAAACCACATTTCCTACTCGCTAGATAACCTTATAGGGTCCCACAAATCTCGTTATAACTTCTTCTCTTTTCCCGCCATTAGACTTGCTTTCAATGGTGTAATTTTAAGAAATACTTTATCTCCAACCTCGAACTCCAAATCTTTTCTCCGATTATCCGCATAGCTCTTTTGGCGGTTTTGATCCGTTCGAGTCCTCTAACGTATTAGTTTCACCTTCTCAAAAGCTTCCTCAACCCAAGGTACGATAGTTGGGTTCAAAATTTTCTTTTCTCCAACTTCGTCCCAATGAATCGGAGATCGACACTTTCGACCATAAAGAATTTCGTAAGGAGCCATTTGTATCGAGGAATGAAAACTATTGTTATAAGCAAATTCCACCAACGTAAGGTACTGACTCCAATTTTCTCCAAAATCCACAATACATGACCTCAATATATCCTCTAGGGTTTGGATTGTCCTTTCTGATTGCCCATCGGTCTGCGGGTGGTAGGTGGTACTAAAATTTAGCTTAGTCCCTAGGCTCTCTTGTATCTTTTGCCAAAGTCGAGACACAAACCTAGGGTCCCGATCTGAGACTATACTCACCGGTATCCCATGCAATCTTATAATTTCGTCCAAGTATAATTTAGCCAACTTTTCCAAGAAGTACTTCATACTAATCGGCAAAAAGTGAGTAGATTTAGTCAATCGATCCACTATTACCCAAATAGCTTCGTGCCCTCTCTGAGTCCTTGGTAGCCCTGATACGAAATCTATTGTGATATTTTTTCACTTCCACTCAGGTATCTCCAACGGCTATAATAATCCAAATGGTTTTTGGTGGGAGGCCTTAACCTACTGGTAAGTGAGACAAACTTGAACAAATTGAGCAATTTCTCTCTTCATATCCCTACCAATGAAGGTTTTTCAAGTTTTGATACATCTTATTACATCCAGGGTACACCGTATACCTAGAACGGTAAGTTTCGTCCAAAATTTTCTTTTTTAGACCTTCATCTTTTAGCACCACTAGGTGATTTCTAAACTTTTACACTCCATCGGTCCCCAAATTGAAGTCAAACTTTTCCTCTTTTTGAACTTTCTTAACCCATTTTTGCACTTTAGGGTCTCCTTTTTGAGATTCTTTGATTTGATCTAACAAGGTAGATTTCACAGTAATATTTTCAAAGATTACCCTCTGTGGCTCAAGATGCGAATTTCAAAGACTAATTTCTTCTAGCATGTGCCATTCTCTCACCATTAAACCGGCTACTTGCACCTTGCGACTTAGGGTATCTGTCACTACATTAACTTTTTCAGGGTGGTAGTTAAGAGTACAGTCATAATCCTCAAAACATTTCACCCATGTACGTTGCCTCAAATTCAACTCCTTTTCGGAAAATAAATATTTAAGACTCTTGTGATCAGTGAAAATCTCGAAAGTCACTCCATATAAATAATGTCTCCACTTTTTCAAGGCAGACACCACTGCCGCTAACTCCAAGTCATGGGTCGGATAATTCTGTTCATGAGCTTTCGACTTACGAGAGGCATACGCAATCACTTTTCCACTTTACATTAATACACACCCTAAACCATCCTTTGAAGCATCTTTATAAACCACAAAATCATCTCCTCCGATCGACAATGCTAACACAGGTGCTTCGGTCAAACACTTTTTCAACTCTTGAAACCCTTTCTCGCATTTAGAATCCCAAATGAACTTACCATGCTTCTTAGTCAACTCAGTTAAGGGTTTTACAATCTTAAAAAATCCTTGATAAATCGATGGTAATATCCGGTTAGCTCTACGAAACTCCGAACTTTAGTAGGATTTTCCGGTCATTTCCACTTAGAAACAACTTCTACCTTAGTTGGATCCACAGTAATCCCTTCCTTAGAGATTATGTGACCTAAAAAGGTTAATTCTTCCAACAAAACTCACATTTATTGAACTTAGCAAAACGTTTGTGTTCTCTCAGGGTTTGAAAAACTATTCTCAGGTGCCGTTTATGATCTTCTCGGGATGTAGAGTACACTAATATGTCATCAATGAATACCACCACAAATTGATCCAAATACGACTTAAAAATCCGATGCATCAAGTCCATAAACGCTGTTGGTACATTAGTTAACCCAAAGGACATCACTGTAAATTCAAAGTGCCCATATCTTGAATTGAAATCGGTCTTAGGCACATCAACTTTTAGGATCCTCAATTGGTAATATCCTTGTCTCAAATCTAACTTGAAAAATACCACTGCCCCCTGCAACTGATTAAATAGTTCATCTATATGAGGCAGAGGGTATTTGTTCTTAATGGTCACATCATTCAAGTCTCGATAGTCTATGCATAACCTCAAACTCCCATCTTTCTTCTTAATAAAGAGCACTGGAGCTCCCCATGGTGAGTCATTTTCTTTGATAAAATCTCTTCCTAATAAATCTTGTAATTGCAACTTCAATTCTTTTAATTCAGTTGGAGTCATCCTGTAAGGTGTCTTAGAGATAGGGGCCGTCTTCGGAGCCACATCATTCTTAAATACTATTTCCCTCTCTGGAGGTAACGTCTCTAATTTCTCGGGAAAGACGTCGGGAAACTCCTTCACTACCGGCACGTTTTCCAACTTCACCTTATCCCCAGGTGTATTGATAAGAAAAGCTAGATATCCTTTAGCTCCACTACTCAATAATTTCCTGACTCGAATCCCCGAGATTAAAGCAGACGATGCTAGTCTACCCCTTACATCTAATTTTAAAGTTACTTCCCCAGGAATGTGTAACTCTACCAGGTTCATCTTACAATCCAATTGAGTATGGTATCGAGCTAACTAATCCATCCCAAGTATCACATCATATCCCGTAATTGCTAGGTTCATTAAATCTGCCAACAATCTTCTCTCACCAACCCAAATCTCACAATTTCTATAAACTTTATTAGCAATAAGGCATTGGTTCCCCATAGAAGTCTTAACTTCCAAATCAAAAGGTAAGAATTCACACTTTACACCTATACTCTTCATAAAATTAGGATCTACGAAAGAAAGGGTTGCCTCAAGATCAATTAAAACTTTAGCTAGGTGATGAAAAACGGGAATCGTATCTTCTACTACTTCAATTGGGTTAGGGATTTGCTGATTGTCTAAGGCGTAAACCCTAGCTGACACTTTCGGTCGGCTCTCTCCGGCATTTGACTGCTTTGAAGCAAACCTAGCAGGCTGTTGGGTATTTCCTCCTTTTTTAGAGGCATTAGGGCAACTCGAAATCTGGTGCTCGGCACTACTGCAAATCAGACATTTTCCTTGCTTTCTCCAGCACTTGGCCTCAGTGTGGTTAGACTTGTTACAATATCCATAAATCACACGAGGGGTCACGGCCTGACTAGCTTAAAGCTCCCTTTTTTCTGACCTCGTCCATTCTGATTCTCTTGTGGCGGGGCTCCCCTTGTTGGAGCTCTTCCGAATTTTTTGGGTGTTCTCACTCCTCCAGTCCCTTTTCCCATCTTAAGAGGTTGGGTAGATTTTTCGGACAATTCAGGGGTGTTACTTGGGTTACCCCTCTTTCTAGAGTGAAAAGCTCTAGATTGGGATTTAGCATTCTCTACCCTCTGTGTCTTCTCCAAGGCATCCGTGAACGTTGTGATCTGGGCGGCTGCTAGTGATTCTTGGATTTCTACATTTAACTCCTGAATAAATCTCCTTATCCTTTTACGCTCCGTGACCACAAGCTCAGGGACAAATTTGGAAAATTTAGTGAACCGCTTCTCATACTCGGTCACAGTTAGTAACCCTTGTTTCAATTTAATAAAGTCATCCTTCCTCTTTTCTTGTATTATAGGCGGAAGAAATTTGGCATTGAACTCCCTCTCAAAGTTTGCCCAAGTCCAGGGGGTTTGTTCTTTTTCCCACTTTACCCTAACAACGTTCCACCATGAGCAGGCTGCTCCCTCAAACTGGAAAACATCGAAATTCACTTGCCTTTTCTCGGCATAATCTAAATCAGTAAAAATCTCCACCGTCCTTTCAAACCAATTTTTCGTTACCTCGGGATTAGACCCTCCATGAAATTTAGGTGGGACGAACTTCAAGAAGCGCTCTAAAGCTCTATCCTTACCCCTTTCTTGGTTCTTAAGTTGGTTGACTGGCTTAGGGCCTTGGCGCTCAGCTAAACGCTCAAAAACATCAGTTATGCAGTTAATGACCGTAATCACTTGGTCACCCTCTTCGTTCCTAGAGTTTTGGTTTGGACCTGTCGTAGATCCCTCACCTCTCTCGGGAGTGCCCCCGTCCACGTCCTCGCCGATTTATATAGCCAGATTCTAAACACATAATTAAAAAAGGAAAAATAAGCGTAAAAAATTAAAAACATGTACAAGTTGCAAGAACACTTTAAAATCAAAGTATAGATCTTTACATAAGTTAGAAGTCATGTCACATGTCAAGAGTGCATACAACGAGTCAATAATATCAAATACAGAATATAGGCATCCAAGTGCCTCAAAATACAAGGGTACATGCAACAAAATACAAAAGGCCTCACGACGAAGTTCACCCCTTCTAAGTCCTGAACAAAAGTCAAAAGTCAAAAGGTCAGGAAATCACTAATACAAGTGAACCGAACTAGAAGAGCCTACAGCCTCAGAAGGGTCTTCCTCGGGATCCTCCTCCATCGGCTCCATCTCCACCTCTGCAACAGGTGCAACCTCTCCAGGTACATCCCAAAGCAAAGCCTCCTCTAAACGGTCGGCCATAGTCACACACTCAGCCATAATACCATCCACGCGGTTCTCTGCCTCCTCAACAATCCGAATGAGGCGCCCCTCGATCTCCTGAAATCGAGCATGGGAGGCGTCAGCCCTCTGACGCTGCTCAAGTACCCTAACCTCTAGCTCCTAGATCCGAGCAGCCTGAGCCTCCATAATAGCCTCCATCTTCTCTCTCTCAGCTCGTGCAATCCTGAGGTCACGGGTCAATTGCCTCCGCTCATCGACTACCCCTAACACCAAACGGTTAGGATAGGAGAATCTCTCTCGGCATGGACACGTCCTACCCCGCCTAGCAGGTGAGTATCGCAGTAGGGGTCCACCTCCAACCATGCGATACGGGATTATGGGGAGAGGTCCCTCAATCCTATCATCATCACTGGTGCTATCCATATCCTACAAATAATCCACAAAACTAAAGGTCAAGCCCTTATAGTCACTGATACCAATTAAAAATTTAACTTAAGATCTATCATAGATTTCTATGACAAAAAATTCACGATTAAGAACTCTTAACCCTACTCCAAGTATTTCAAACCTAACGCTCTGATACCAACTGTGACGCCCCCACCTCTCCCTAGAGCGAACCCTAGGGTATCAGCGGAACGCCTGCCCAACTCTTGTCAGGACTCACGCACTCGTTCAAGCTTAATATAAAGCCACAAAACAACCATCGACTTAATTAAGAAGTATTTCGAATATACAAGCCACAACTTCTAAGGCTAGCAATTATAATTACAATCCACCAACCAACAATAACAAAATTTACACTTTTAGAGTCACCAAATTCATACAAAAGCTATACTAGTTTCTACCACAAGTCGCTAGTCTAGAACCTCCAATCCACCTCCAAAGCCTGTTAAGGAAAACAAACTTAAAGGGATGAGCGAACGCTCAGTGAGGCCAAGAAAACTTAAACAATCAAGCAAGTAGCACCAATCAATCAAATAACATACTTGAAAGCAACTTTAAATATGAAGTTTCATTGAAGTGCACAAATAGGAAATAACACACATGGAAGGATACAAGAGCTCTCAGGAGCTATATCCACGTCTCGACTGATTCCAGCCATTTGGGGTTGACTCTCCATCAACTCAAGTAGTAATAGGACTGTAGCGCTTCCACTTACTACCTCCATCCAACAACACCTACTCGGATCCGTAACCAAACATTCATGTAGCGGCGATACTATTCGAGTATGCCTAGCGAGATCTCAAAAGATCAAACTATATCATTTTCCAAGGTTCACCAAGTTTCTCGACCAAGTCCTTGCCGGTTTGAGTTACAAGGTTAGCCAATGGGTTGGGGCATCCCCACAAACATGATTGGTCGATGAGACAACGCTCCAATCGATTGAAAATCATTCATAGCACTGAATCGGGATGAGCAGTACCTCCCACCCGAATAGGGTGTGATACATTCTGCCGCTCAGTACTCACGAGTTAAAACATTTCAAGTACAAGTGCAAGTCATATACATTCATTTAACAAGTATCAATCAATCACAATAGAGAGAAGATGAGGGTGATACAGTACACCCTCGTCACAGCAAGTTCACGTATCATATAGCACTTGTACAAATAGCATTTCAATCACATTAGCATTGAACATGCACTTGACACTCACCAAAAGTCAAGGGCAAAATAAGAGCAAAGCGAGAAGTCAGACGAGCTTTTCGGCGTCCTTGTGACCACCTGAGACATGCACAATCATGATTACCTAAGTACTCGACCAAAGTTAATAAGAAAAATATTTTCTCGCTACCCACTCTCAAGGTCACAAGTTCGGTTAAGTTAAAGGAGCTTTTCTCGCTAAATCATCGAAATAATGCTCAAGAGAACTCAAAGGCTGTTTTCGAGTTAAGTCTTGGTAAGTAAATCTCAATTCCAAAAGAAAGTATCATATTCACTTTCGGCACGAAAATCGAGAAAAGGTATATGATTTTCATCTCTCAAAACTTCTAATCTCATGTCCAAACTTTTAGAATATAAAGAGTGTTCACATTTTTCAAACTAATGGAGTCAAAACTTATCCAAAACTCCACTCATTTCATAGTAAATGTCAAAGCTAAAGGTTCCAAGTTTCGAGTATAAAACTAGTGAAATTCTCCAAGAATTACTCTAGTTAAAATGCTCTCTTTTTAAAATTCAATCTCATTAAAATCAAGAATATAAGACTAGGGGTTGAAGTCCATTTCTCAAGTATGAAAAGTGCTGCCGTTAACCAAGGAAGTTAGGCAACCAAGAAGAATCATCAAAAGAGGATTAATCCTTTGGAAACTAAGTTTCAAAATGAAGGTTTAAAGTTCAAAGAGACCTTGTATCCAACCATGAAATTAAACTTAAAACGGACCAACAATTTCAAAGGAAGGTTGAAAGTGCTTAAAAGAGTACTTTGTTTGAAACCAGAAAATTTCCAGATTAGTGCGACACTACTTTGAAAAATCATATCTCGAGTTTCGTAAGTCCAAAAATTGGAAAATTTATACCGTTGGAAACTAGACTCAATGCACTAAAACTCTCTAGAAGACACTTTTTTCAGACTCCAATTCAAAATTATTCAAATTTTAGCTCAAAGTCATTGTTCCAGACAGGACAGAGCAAAACAGGCTTGCAATTTCAGTAAACTTTGGAAATTCAGCAAATTTCATAGAAATAGAATCAGCCCTTGAAATTTATACCACAAATAGAAATCCAAATATAGTTTCAAATGCAACAAATGGAACTCAATTCGGCCTTTCTACACCAAGATACAATAGTTTTAAGAAAACTGATTTTTGGAACCCGTTCACGGAATTTCCAGTTCTGACGTACTTGATAGAGTTTCAAAATCTGGTCATAACTAAAGATACAGAACTCAAAATTTGGTGTGGTTTATGGTGTTGAAAACTAGATTCAAAATTCTAAAAATCACTACAAGAAACTGTCTTAAAATTCATTTTGTAAGATAGGTAAAATTGAGCTACAAACTGCAGCTATGCTTGTTTCTCGGATGAAAACAGTGATAAAAATCAGTCATCTTTGCTGGTTCACTACGGCTAATAGGAAATGAATTAGGAGATGCATTTTATACCATTGAAAAGCCCTTGGAGTGTAGTTTCAGATGCCATAAACAACACTTGATTTGAACTCCCAGACAAAAATTTATGGGCCAAAACGTGAACATTGGTCAGGTCTCCGGATCAGAAAATTTACAGATTCGCAACCTCACTTTCCCCTACTTTAACTCAACCAATTGTACAGCTTTTTCGGAGATATTTTACACACATAAACACCATCATATAACAAACATTATAGCATCAAAACAACAAGAAAATTTGAAATTAACATGAGGGATTCAACCAGCCAAAATTCGGACAACAAGCCTTTACCATTCTTCATGTTTTCTTTTCAACTTTCCAACCAAAACTAAGTTATAATTCATCAAAACAAGCACCAAACAAATAAGTAAATACAATAATCCTCAAGGCCTCTACCTATGAAGCCACCTCAAGTCCTCTATCTAGTGTCAAGGTTCTTGTGAACCCATCAACAACCTAAAGATTAATTAGATAGAACTATCTAACTACTATCAGTTGAGAGGAAAAGATGAAAGCTCTGGAGGATTACCTTGCTTCCAAGAATGAAGACCAACCACTAGTGTATAAGCTCTTAAACCTCCAAAGTTCTTTCCTCCTTCAAGTCACCCTTCAAGTTTGTGTGATGAACCAAGAAAAGAAGCAAGTTTGGAGTGTCTTCTTGGAGCAAAAATGGAAGAAAGTTAGCTGAAATTTTGTTGAGAAATGGTGGAGGAAGAGTCGGCCAAGAAGGAGAGGGAGAAAGGGGTTTGGTGGCTTTTGTGTGATGTGATGGAATGAAAAGGAAGAAATAACATAAAGGTGTTTTGGTACCCAAAAGTCAACAAATGAATAGGAGGCCATTAGTGCTCCTGATTGAGCTTAATTTAACTCACTTACATCTAATCCCTCAATTAACTTTTCTTAGTTTACTATAGATCATCCTTAATTCTCCAAGATCAATGCACTCTCGGACCGAATTTTGCTTCGAAAAATGTGTAACCGCTATTTCTTACTAAACGAGCTGCAGAAAAATTAATTTTACTAGCGAAATATTTTAAAATATAAACTGAGACATTGATCCATGCAAATGAAATTAAATGAATGAAATAAATTAATCGAAGTAAATGAATAAATAAATAATTAAATAAGCAAGTAAAATAAAATAAAAGTAAGTAAAATAAGAATTCGGGTTCTCACATTTACCTTCAAGTGTTGTCTCTCTTTTGCAGGAATACGATGATGATGTCCCCGAGGAGATTCCAAGTGGATTACCACTAATAAGGGGAATTGAACATCAAATCGACTTGGTTCCAGGTGCTTCACTTCCTATCAAACCAGTTTATAAGATAGGACCAGAGGAAACCAAAGAGCTGCAACGCCAAGTGGATGAGTTCTTGACGAAAGGCTGGGGACGAGAGAGCTTGAGTCCATATGTGGTTCCTATCGTTTTGGTACCTAAGAAAGATGGAAGTTAGCGCATGTGCATCGATTGTAGGGCTGTGAATATGATAACGGTAAAATATCGTCACCCTATTCCTAGACTTGATGACATGTTAGATGAGTTATATGGTGTTGTGATCTTTACAAAAATTGATCTAAAAAGTGGTTACCATCAGATTAGAATGAAAGAGGGTGATGAGTGAAAAACAGCCTTTAAAACCAAACATGACTTGTATGAGTGGTTAATTATACCATTCGGACTAACTAATGCACCTAGCACATTTATGAGATTAATGAACCACGTGCTTCGTCCATTCCTAGGGAAGTTTGTAGTTATGTATTTTGATGATATCCTAATTTATAGTAAGAGTTTAGATGAACATGTTAAGCATTTGAAACTTGTTCTTAACGTACTTCGACGAGAAAAGCTCTATGCTAACCTCAAGAAGTGCTCGTTTTGCACTAACCAGCTTGTCTTCCTAGACGAAAACAAGGTCAAGGCCATTCGAGATTGGCCAACTCCAAAAACGATGGGAGAAGTGCAAGCTTTCATGGTCTTGCTAGCTTCTATAGACGGTTTGTCAAAAATTTTAGTACCCTTGCTGCACTTTTAACTACTGTGATTAAAAAGGATGAGAAGTTTGTGTGGAGTGATGCTCAAGAAAATGCATTTCAATTGCTTAAACACAAACTCACACATGCACTGTTACTCGTATTGCTTTGTTTTGACAAAATGTTTGAAGTTGAGTGTGATGCATTCGGCGTGGGTATTGGATCTATTTTAATGCAAGAGGGCAAGTCGATTGCATACTTTAGTGAAAAACTAAATAGGGCAGTTTTAAATTATTCCACATATGATAAAGAATTGTACTCATTAGTTAGGGCTTTAGAGACTTAGCAGTACTACTTGAGACCTCGGGAATTGGTTATACACACTGTGATGCCCCCACTTCTCTCAAGGGCGAATCCAAGGGTATCCGCGGAATGCCTGCCCAACTCTCGCCAGGACTCGCTACAATCCATAATTTAAAACTAGAAATACTTCAAATATTTTCAATATACATTGAAAGAACTCCAAAACACAATTAGTTAACCTTCAAGTTTAATACAATTCAAAAGAATATGTACTACAGTCATCTGCTACAATACAATTTAAAGTCTTCAAAAGAAAATAACCCAGTACTATTCGCGGGCACTCTCGGTCTTGAACCCTGTTAAGGAAAACAAAAGCGTGAAATGAGCTAAACAGCCCAGTGAGGTTTCAAGACACACTAGCAGTTCTAATAAATTAAGTACATTGAACATAACGCACATACGGTTCAAGGTTGCACATTGGCACAATAGAATGAAACAGTTATCATTGTACAAAAATAAATACACATTGAAAGGATACGGTGTTCACTTGGAACGATTTCGGTCCACTTCACCTTATAACTCCAGTGATCCCTTCGGTTTGTCTGGTCATCACCTTATCCCTCTAGTGGTAATACTCGAGTATACCGATACGGTGACCCAAGGTTCCAACCTACCCGACCGAGCCCAATCCTGACTCGAGCAAGTTAGTAACCAAGGGCAGGATCCAGTTCAGTTTAGAGCTTACAACATGCGCAAGTAATCAAGTAAATCGGTAAACGGTAGTAGTTCACGGTTAACAGTAGAAATTTACGGTTAAACGGTAGAAATTTGTCATTTTAGTAGGTCGAATGCGATAAAGTACACACTCGCCTTAAAACGGTGGACAGTTACAGAGAGCAATTATAGGGTGTACTTAACACTTAAGCACACAATAACTATGAAGTAAACATGTAGCAAAACTATTCAAGTCACGTATACCTATAAGGAATACTCACCAATTCAAAATAAGTGAATAAGTGAGCAAATAAACTCTTTAGTTGTCCCCACTAGGATCCCCTTGGAAACCCTCTCGAGTACCTGAAGAAATAGTGATCAATTATCACTCACACATACTTACGACCACGTAACATCCAAAGAAGAAAGTACACGCGCTTAAAATTTAAGACAATGTCTTATAAGAGTTTTACTCAACGAAAATCAAGATTCAAAAATGGGGATTTAAGATCACAAGTTCGAATCAAGTTAAAGGAACTTTTTGCTAACTCATTAAAATAATGCTCAAAGAAAACTCAAAAGCCGTCTTTGATTCAAGTCGTGGTAAGTGAACCTCAATTCCAAAAGAAAGTGCCAATTTCACTTTTGGCACGAAAATCGAGAAAAAGATAAATAGTTTTCATCTCCCAAAACATCTAATCTCATGACCCAAAAGTTAGGATATAAAGGACGTTCACATTTTCCAAACTAATAGAGATAAAAATCATCCAAAACTCCACTCATTTCATATAAAATATCAAAGATAAGGTTCCAAAATTCAAGTGTAAAACTAGTGCAATTTACCCAGAACTACTCTAGCCAAACGCCTTCTTTTTTTTTTGGAGTTTAAACTCAAGGCAATTGAGGCAAAAAGAACTAGGGTTTGAAGTTCATTTCTCAAGTATAAAATATGGTGTCATTAACCAAGAAAGTTAGCAACTAAGAAAACACATCAAAAGAGGTTTATTCCATCGGGAATCGAGTTTCATAAATGAAGGTGTTAAAGTCACAAGAGAACTTGTATCATTCATGAAATCGAGTTTAAAATAATCTATCAATATCGAAATAAGAGAACAAGTTCTCAAGAAAAAAAACTCATTTTCCAAAAAAGCGGAAAATTTCAGTTTTACGCGTCAAACTTAGAAAAATCAGATCTTGCACTCAGTGAGTCCAAAAATGGAAAAATCTATACTGTTGGAAACTAAATTCAGAGTACTAAAAGTTCTCAGAAGACACTTTTCCACGATTCCAACTAGAAAGCATTCATAATTCAGCTCAAAGTTTCAGTTCCAAGAAGACAGGTTTGAACCAGTCATAGTTTTTCAGCAAATTTTGGAAATTCGGCATAATTCTCAGAAAATGAATCAGCCTTTGAAATTCGTAACACAATAAGAGTTCTAAACAAGGTTTCAAACACAACAAATGGAACTAAATTCGGAGTTTCGAGTATCGAGATACATCAGTTCAAAATTGGTCGCGTTTTGCAAACTGTTCAGTCATTTTCCAGATTTGAAAAACTATCTTTGAAGTATCATTTAGCCATCAAAATGGCATTGAAAATACACCAAATTTGGTACACTAAATCTTCAATATGTGACCTATATCTCTACCAAATTTCAAGTAAAAAATCACGTGGGAAGACAGTTAACAAAATAGTCAAAGTTCAGGAAAATTTCAAAGCAAATCTGCCGTCCGTGGTTCTCTTTCCTTTTCAAACGTTTTGTCCCACACAATCATCCTCAATTAGCTCAAATGTTGAAACTGAGGTTCTATAAACATTCAATTGTGGGACATAAAACCAAAACGGACGACACGAATTGATTGAAGGTGGTAGAATGACGACTCCAATCGAGATGAATACTCGAGTGAATAGGTCGGATGAACAATCAAGGACAAGCACGAGATTGCTCAAGAACCCTTACTAGAAGCAAGTAAAGGATCGAGTTTCTCACACTAGAGAGAATCGAAAACAATGAATTTTATTGATAAAACGTCTAACCCCCAACTCGTACAAAGTAACCCTTTATATAGACTCATGACTAAGAAACCCTAATGCTAAGGGAAAAAGGGAAGGGGGATTTGGCCATCCCTTGAATTAGGTGGGCCGAATCCATAACTCAACTAGTAACTAATCTAAACAATGACTTGACAACTCAAGACCACGAAGGCCCAACAGTTGGCCGATTCTACTCAGGGGACCCGTGGACTCCACTTGGCTCTTTATGGGTTTGGAGCAATGTGTAGACAACTTGATTATCACTATCCAAGCTTTCAATCGTCCGATGGACTTCTTGTTGGTCTTGAACATTTCGTACAGGGGTTTGAAATGACTCCTTGAATTGCTTAACCCGTGCACGTGTGACTAGGCCCAACAGCACTCGAACTAGATCATTTGGATCATTGCGTGGGCTAAGGTCCGTGCACACATCAGTCCCCTCCACTTGAGAAGGATTTGTCCTCAAATCTGGATCATCTCCCTCAAGGAACGGGCTCAAATCCGCGACATTGAAAGTCGCGCTAACATTGTACTCCCCAGGCAGCTCGAATTTGTAGGCGTTGTCATTGACTCGTTGGAGCACTCGGAAGGGTCCATCACCCCTTGAGGACAGCTTGCTATGTCGTTGCTTAGGAAATCGCTCCTTCCGTAAGTGTAGCCAAACCCAATCTCCAGGCTCGAAAATCATCTTACGACGATGCTTGTTAACTTACTGGGTGTATTGCTGAGTACGCCTCTCAATGTTTGCTTGAACAGCTTTATGTAACCTACGTACAAAATCAGATTTCTTTTTTCCATCTAAGCTTGTGTGCTCAGAGGAAGGCAATGGAACCAAATCAAGGGGGGTCAGGGTTAAAGCCATAAACAATCTCAAAGGGGGAGTAGTGTGTTGCAGTATGAACAGTTCTATTATAAGCAAATTCAACATGTGGCAAACACTCTTCCCAAAATTTAATATTCTTTTTAATCAAGGCCCTGAGTAATGTACCAAGTGTGCGATTGACAACCTCAGTTTGTCCATCGCTTTATGGATGACTTGTGGTCGAAAACAACAATCTAGTGCCAAACTTGGACCACAAAGTCTTCCAAAAATAACTCAAAAACTTCACATCTCTATCACTAACAGTGGTCTGAGGCATACCATGCAAACAAACAATTTCTTTAAAGAACAAGTTAGCAATGTGAGATGCATCATCAGTTTTGTGACAAGGGATGAAATGAGCCATCTTAGAAAATCTATCAACTACTACATAGATGGAATCATTACCCCTTGGTGACCTAGGTAGTCCCAAGACAAAGTCCATAGACAAGTCTACCTAGGGATAATGTGGAATAGGCAATGGGGTATACAAGCCATATGGATTTATTTTAGACTTGGCTTTGTGGCAAGTGGCACATCTACCAACCATGCATTCAACATCCCTATGCATATGAGGCTAGTAAAAATGCTCTTGCAATATTGCTAAAGTCTTAACAATGCCAAAATGCCCCATGAGACCATCACTATGTGCCTCTCGAATCAAAAGATCACGGATGGAAGAGTTAAGCACACACAACTTATCCACATAAAACAAAAATCCATCATGCAAGAAATACTTTCCACGTGGACTTTTAATGCAAGATGCATGGATTTCACCAAAGTCAATGTCATGGGCATGTAGTTCTTTGAGCATCTCAAACCCTAACAATTTAGCATCAAGGACAGCAAGCAAAGAATGTCTACGAGATATAGCATCAGCTACCACATTCGTTTTGCCAGTTTTGTACTTAATGACATAAGAGAAGGTGTCAATGAAACTTACCCATTTGGCATGTCGCTTGCTCAACTTTGGTTGTCCCTTTAGAAACTTCAACGATTCGTGATCGGTGTGTATCACGAACTCCCTTGGACGAAAGTAGTGTTGCCACGTTTCCAAGGCCCTCACAAGTGCGTACAGTTCCTTGTCATACGTGGGGTAGTTCAGGGCAACACCTCCCAGTTTCTTACTAAAATGAGCACAAGGCCTCTTGTCTTGCATGAGGACAACTCCAATACCTACACCAGAAGCATCACACTCAATTTCAAAAGTCTTGTTAAAATTTGATAATGCCAAAACAGGTGCATGTGTGAGTTTGTCCTTGAGGGTAAGGAATGCTTGTTCTTGGGTTTCTCCCCAATAGAATTTGTCATTTTTCTTTGTCACGGCGGTCAATGGTGTAGCAATGGTGCTGAAGTCTTTGACAAGTCGCCGATAGAAGCTCGCCAATCCATGGAAGTTGCGCACCTCAGGGACGGATTTTGGTGTCGGCCATTGCTTGATGATCTCAATCTTAGATTCGTCTACTTTGATGTCCTGTGAACTCACAAGATAGCCTAAAAATAAAAGTTCATTAGTACAAAAGGTGCACTTCTTAAGGTTAGCGTATAGACGCGCCTCTCGAAATGTGTTAAGAACTAATCTCAAATGCTCCATGTGTTCTTGCATGTTGCGACTGTAAATCAAGATGTCATCAAAATAAACAATCACAAACTTCCCAATGAATTGTCTCAAAACATGGTTCATTAATCTCATGAATATATTAGGGGCGTTAGTTAACCCAAATGGCATGACTAGCCACTCACAAAGACCATGTTTGGTTTTAAAAGCTGTTTTTCACTCGTCTCCCTTTTTCATCCTAATTTGATGATAATCACTTCGTAAATCAATTTTGGTGAAAATCATAGCACCATCAAATTCATCAAGCATATCATCTAATCTAGGAATTGGATGACGGTATTTAATAGTTATAGCATTAACAGCTCTACAGTCGGTGCACATGCACCAAGTACCATCCTTTTTTGGGACAAGTATCACAGGCACAACACAAAAACTTAGACTTTTCTTTACCCAACTCTTACCTAATAGGCCATCAACTTACCTTTGAAACTCCTTTGTCTCCTCAGGACCCATGCGGTAAGCGGGTTTGTTGGGTAGTGGTGCTCCATGAATCAAGTCTATTTGGTACTCGATCCCTCGAATGGGGGGTAATCCATTAGGGATCTCATCAGGTAATACGTCCTCGAATTCCTGCAGAAGAGCAACAACACTCGAAATCAATGCCTTATCGAGGTCATCAATATTTAGGAGCACGTGTTTGCAAACCAAGAATAATACAGGCTGGTCAGAATTCACAAGTTTTCGAACATCCTTAACCTTAATTATCATGTTTTGCTTCCTAGTGTTGGGCTTAGTCAATACGGGATCATGTGTGATACTAGTAGGTGTGCTCACTTGACTCTTGGTTGATTGCTCACTTGTAGAAGTGAAGCATTTACTAGGGTCGATCGCCTTTTGTTTCCTCTTTTGGTGGTCCAATTCGCACTCCCTTTGCAATTTAAGTTGGTCCTCATACACTTGTGCAGGTATGAGTGGTATTAGGACCATGCATTTACCATTGTGCAAAAGAGTGTACTTGTTTGCCCTACCATCAAATGTGACATGTTTATCAAATTGCCAAGATCTTCCTAAAATGACATGTGTTGCATGCATAGGAACAACATCACACACTACTTCATCAATGTAGTTGCCAATTGAAGAAGGAACACGTACCTGTTTGTAGACACGTACCTCTCCTTCTTCACTTAGCCATTGGAGGCGGTATGGGTGTGGATGTTTAGTTGTAGGAAGGCCCAAACTTTCAACCATGAGTAAGCTTGCCACATTGGTGCAACTCCCACCATCAATGATGAGGCTATACCCCTTATCACTTACTTTACAACGAGTGTGAAATAAGTTTTCCCTTTGCAATTGTTCGTCCTCCTTGACTCGGGCGGTTAGCACTTGTCGTGCCACCAAACAACCTATTTCTCCTTGAGTGGGAGAACATTCTTCCTCAGCCGAGTCATCCTCCAAACAATCACTCTTGACCAACCCAGGCATCCCCTCACAATCGTCATCATCAGACACGATTTCGTCACTGTGAGTGACTAACATGACTCTTTCGTTTGGACACTGAGACTGAATATGCCCAAATCCTTGGCATTTGAAGCACTTGATATCCCTACTCCTAGTTTTAGGAGTCTCATGAGGTGCGTTAGAAGTGGACCTGGATGCATCAACAACTTTGTTAGGGGTAGAATTCACATTTCGGCTAGAAAAGTTACCTTGTGTTCGACCGGTGGTTGGTGTAGCCGAATGTCCACCTTCATGGATGGTTTTCTTTGGTTGGCTTCCTCTCCAAGCATTCGGGTTTGAGGTGGGGTAGGGTCGGCCACCTCGCCTCATCTTCTTCCCCCTCTCGGCCTTGATGGCCAATTCCAGTAGATCATGCATGTCCATGTATTGTTGTAGCTCCAAGGCCTCTTGGAGGTCGGGGTTGAGACCTCTAAGGAATCTTGCCATTGTGGCCTCACCATCTTCTTGAATGTTTGCCCTCATCATGGCCATCTCGATCTCCTTGTAGTAGTCCTCCACACTCATGTTGCCTTGAGTGAGGGTTTGAAGCTTAGAGTGGAGATCACGGTTGTAGTAGCTAAGAACAAATCTCTTGCGCATCAATGCCTTGAGTTCTCGCCAAGTTTGGACTCGTGGTTCTCCCGTTCTCCTTCTATGAGTCCTTACTTGGTCCCACCAAACTAAAGTGTTGTCGGTGAACTCAACGGTGGCAACATTCACCTTTTGTTCCTCGCTATAGTCATAACAGTCGAAGACCATCTCGATGCGGCCTTCCCATTCCAAGTAAGCCTCAGGGTCACTCTTGCCTTTGAACGTGAGAACTTGAATTTTAAGTCCCTTGAACTCGTTCTTAGACGTGTCCCTTTTAGGCCTCTCGGCTCTTTCCTTATCTTCACTAGCCGAGTAGTCTTCACTATTTGCCCTTCTGGTGCCATGGTTACTTCGATTGTGAGACCTAGAACAAGAGCCTCGTGTGACACTCTTTGAGAGCTCGTTTAAACGGTTGTGCATCTCCTCCATTTGTTGCTCACTAATCCGCTTAAGCTCATTCTTCATGGCGGTGAACATCAATGAGTAGTCAGTGGTCGGATGAGCTTGCTCCATGTCTCGCTGGTCCTGCAAAAGGTTAGTGAACCAAGAAATAGTACAAATATACCCTCGCTTCACTCCCTTAGTGTTTCACTCACCCTCGTATTTTCACTCAAGCACTCTAATGATCTTACCAAATTCGTTTACCTGGTGGATTGGGTAGATGAGAAATGCCGTAAAGTCCAACAATTGTTACCAACTTGATCCACAAGAGTAATCAAGAGACAAGACATAAATGGAATGCAAAAGGAATGGAATATGACACGGTTTTGGAAGGTTCCAAGTGGCGGACAGAAATGGATGTGCGCTAGTGTGAAAGGAATCCAATGAGATCCTAGGGTCCTAAAATGTAGGAGTGTGTCTAAGTGGAAATAGAAGAGGTACCCAAGCTGCCTACTTAGTTTCCTAAGTGATTTTGGAAACAATGTAGTTTTGGAAACCTTTAGAAAACCTTTTCCTTCTTGAACAACTTTTAGAAACTTCCCAAATTCTTTTCCAAATAAGGTTAGAAAATCTGATTTCGGTTCTCCCCTTCACAAGCCCTTACTCAAGTCGGTTGGGGGGTGATATTATAAATTCCCTTCACCAAACCGAAACTCACTCACACACAAAAGCAAATCGGATCAACAAAACAGTTTCGATTCTCTCCTTTTTTTTTTTGTCAAGCAACAAGGCAATTCGGTTCTTCGTGTCAAGACAATGGATGCCCAACCAAGTGATGCAAACAACCCTCTTCGGGCTCCTCCCCAACGGGTTACCCAAGATGCTCCCAAGAAATTCACTCCAAAACCAAGGAAACCCTTCACCACCGCAAGGGAGTATAAGAAGATGTACTCTAGGAGGATGAAACAACTTCCCAAGGAACAAGATGGTCAAGAACTTCAAGAAATGGTGGATCAAAACTTTTTGAATCTTTTTTTTTCCTTTGCATAATTTTCTGTTTTGGATAGGAAACACGATGTAAGAAACTGTTTTGGGCAATAAAATTCGACTTTCCTTTCTTGTTTTCCTTGTCAACCGAATGCTCGCTTTTTTTTTCTTTTTCGTTTTTGTTTCTTTTTGTTGACTCAACGAATAAACACAAACTTCACTTGGCCGAATGGATTAAATGGCCAGATTTGGGCCGGCCAAACAATACACCACCAAACCTCCAAGATCCCTCAAGAACGTTCAAGGTGCTTATCAAGAACTTCAAGATAACAATCAAGAAATCCAAGAAACCCAAGAATCTTGTAGGTGCTCTCAAGATTCACAAACACCAACAAGTTTTACCAAAACTTAGTTTCGAAAACTAAGCAAAACAACTTGGATGACTCAAAACAAACTTGGACAGATTGTGCTAACGAAACCCTAGCGATGTATGAAACCTTAGCCGCCGCCCCACTTGTTTTCTTGTTGCTCAAGTGATGACTAAACTAGCAAGGCAGATTTGGTAACTCAAGGCAAGATTTGGACACCACAAAGGCACACAAACCACGGACAGAATGGAAGACAACTAACGACTCAATACCAAAAACAAGTCGCGGACTGATTTGAATCGCACAAAGAGATGCTAACGGACAGGAATTTGATGAAAAACAAAACCACGCAAAGGTGCGGACAGAATTACAATGAGGACGCAACACGACTTGGACAGATTACTATGCGGCAACAATGAAAAACTAACAGACAGAAATTTGACGCAACAACGGCACAAAGGTGCGGACAGAATTTCAAAACTAACGACTCAACAACAACAAGACATACACGGTCAGTATTCGTGACACAAGAGACACAAACTTTGGACAGATTAAGAGACACAACAAGTAAGCAACTTCGGCCCCAATTTCTATCCAAACACACGTACGAATATGGCGGACAGAATTTTTTTTAACAAGGCTGCGGAAACAAAGGAATTCTAGATGACAAACAAAGACAAAAACAATGAATATAACGAAAGATACCTCCACCTAAGCTCTGATACCAACTGATATGCTCCCTGACACCACGTCTCGAGACACATAGCACGTTTGCCGAAGGATCTAGCGAGATTGTCCAACGCTTGGATTGCGGGACCTAAAACCAAAACGGACGACACGAATTGATTGAAGGTGGTAGAACGATGACTCCAATCGAGGTGAATACTCGAGTGGATAGGTCGGATGAACAATCAAGGACAAGCACGAGATTGCTCAAAAACCCTTGCCAGAAGCAAGTATAGGATCGAGTTTAACAAACTAGAGAGAATAAAAAATAATGAATTTTATTGATAAAATGTCTAACCCCCAACTCATACAAAGTAACCCTTTATATAGACTCACGGCTAAGAAACCTTAATGCTAAGGGGAAAAGGGAAAGGGGGATTCGGCCATCCCTTGAACTAGGTGGGTCGAATCCATGATTCAACTAGTAACTAATCTAAACAATGACTTGACAACTCATGACCACGAAGGCCCAACAGTTGGCCGATTCTACTCAGGGGACCCGTGGACTCCACTTGGCTCTTCATGGGCTTGGAGCAATGTGTAGACAACTTGATTATCACTATCCAAGCCTTCAATCATCCAATGGACTCCTTGTTGGTCTTGAACATTTCGCACAAGTGTTTGAAGTGACTTCTTGAATTACTTAGCCCGTGCACGTGTGACTGGGCCCAACGGCACTCGAACTGGATCATTTGGACCATTGCTTGGGCTAAGGTCCGTGCACACATCATTAGAGGTAATTGACATCAAATTTTTTGAAACAAAACATTCCAAAACAAGTTTGACCATTCGTCCAGCAAGAAGAGAAAGATTTCCAGATTTCTAGCTTTGTCATAGTTTGTATTGAGAATGGTCGATAGCGTTGGAAACTAGATTCAAAACTCTACATTTCATCAGAACAAGTCGTTTCCAAAATCAGTTCACAAAGGAGAGAAAATTAAGCCACAAGTTGCAGCTTCTACCTTTCTCTCGGACAGACAACCAGAACAGGGCAGCAAAATTTGCCGAATCACTACGGCTCACTCAATTCGAACTAGATGGTGAATTTTATACCCTTGAAAAGCTACAAATGTATAGTTTCAAATTCCGCAAACGGCATTCGATTTCGACTTTTGTACAAATAGATATGTTTGATCAAAGTGGTACTGTTCGAACAGTCTGAACTCATTTCTAGGTTTCTTCACATTTCGAAAATTTAAGTTTTGCTCAACCAATTCAAATGATTTTTGGTAGAAACTTTCTACTCACAATATATAACATATATACATCAATTTCACAGTCATTTGAGCATCAAAATTTCGAAATTCAGGCAAGGCAATAACAGGACAGATTCGGCCAGCTTACTTCCTCTCACGGTTTTCTCTCTTTCTTTTCCTCTTCTAGTTTCTTCTAGTAAAACTCATCACAAACACACTAACACACACATAAACATCATGGGAACCCTCATTTAACCAAGGTGGGAGTTCATAGTAGAGCCCATTTCAACCAACCAAATCCAAGCAGCAACAACAATAAGGAAGCTACAAGCTTCAAAACCAAGGAATGAAACAAGAAAGTAAAAGCTTTGGTGGAGATGTTTATACCTTCAAAAATCAAGATGAAACTCTATATTTTTGTTGTGAGAAACTCCTTAAAATAGCCCCTAACTAGCCGGCCCTCTCTTCCCTTCAAGTTAGAGTGGTACTCCAAGTTGTGAGTGATTTGGTGGAGGTTTGGTGAGTGATTTGAAGCTAACAATGGAGTTTTTTTCTTCTTCCTTTTCTTGTCTCTTGGCCTGGCCGAAAATTGAGGGAGTGAGGAGAGAGAGATGAGGGTTTTTGTGTGATGAAAATTTGGAGAGAAAGAATGAAATAGTAGCCATAAGTGTTGGGCAAAAAGTCAACTCTTAGTAGTGCCCAAATGGGATTTTATACTACCACTTTCCCTCGATTTTGATACACTTATGCACTAATCCTCCAAGGTCCTTCCTATTATATGGTAATTATTCACCCTTAGTGGTTTAGTATTAATTTCTCAAATCTCCAATTAGTCGTACCGGCGCGACTTTCGGGAAACTATTGACGCGCGCGTGGTAAAAGCTTAATTTAAACTCACTCACACCTAATCCCTCAATTAACTTTTCTTAGTCTACTATTGATCATTCTTAATTATCTAAAATTAATGCACTCTCGAATCGAATATTATCTCGAAAAACGTGTACTCATTATTTCTGGCTAAACGAGCAGTAGAAAATTAAATTTGCTAACGAAACATTTTAAAATTATAAAAGGGACATTTTTGCATACAAATGGACTTGAAATGGGTGGAATAAATTATTTGGGGTAAACGGGTGAATAAATAATTAAATAAACCAATAAAATAAAATAAAAATAAGAAAAAAATTTGGGTCCTCACAACCTTCCCTCCTTAAAAGAATTTCATCCTCGAAATTCATACCTTCCATAACCTCAGATAACCCTGGACCTCGTTGTGTGATCATTGCATATGTTCTTGCAGGTGCCACTGGTCGGTTTCCTTCTCCATTGACTTGTCGAGGGATAGTATTATTTCCTTGCTGAGTAGTAGTGTCTCGTGGATACCTTTTTAGGCAGTCGTGAACTTTATGGTTGGCGCTCCCACAGCCCATACACTTTCGCCCCTTTACCCAACAGTTTTCTTCGGTATGATTCGTCCTTCCACAATATCCACGGGTTAGACGAGGAGTGGTGACTTGACTTGCCTGCGAAGTTTTCCTTAATTGTATCTATCCTACTGGAGCTCCTCGTGACATAGTCCCTTCTGATTTCTTTATCTTGAGTGGTGAAAGAAGTGGTAGTCTTACTCCATTCACTCATTTTCTAACTTTAAATGGCTGTCCAATTTTTCTTGGTACCTCAAGGTAGTGACTACTATCGGATACATCTCTTTTCCTCGCTTGAAAGGCTCTCAATTGGAATTTGTGCTCTCCACCCTTTGTGCTTTCTCGAGAGCGTCACTAAATGTTTCAATCTGTGCTGCGGTAAGGGTATCTTGGATTTCTAAATTTAATCCTTGGATAAACCGTCTTATTTTCTTCCGCTCCGTAGTCACCAATTCTGGAGCATATTTAGATAATTTCGTGAATTGTGTTTCATACTCAGCCACACTCAAAGTTCCTTGACGAAACTTTTATAAAATCGTCTTCTCTCTTTTCTTGGACTAGTGGAGGAAAAATTTCTCATTAAATTCTTGTACAAAGTTTATCCAAATTCTTGAGTTTGATCTCTTTCCCACTTGTTTCTTATAACATTCCACCAGGCTCAAGTTGCTCCCTCTAAGTTGAAATACAGCAAAAGTGACTTGTCTTTCTTCTGTGTAGTTCAAGGCATCGAATATATTCCTTATATTTTCTAACCAATTTTCAGCCACTTCTGGGTCAGGTCCTCCAGAAAATTTGGGTGGGAAGAATTTCTGAACCATTCCAAAGTTTGATCCTCCCCTATCTCTTGGTTTCCATGTTGGTTTCCTTGTCCAACCCCCTGACCCTGTTGAGCTACTAAGAGCTCTAGTACATCCGTCATGTGAGTTAAAATTAATGCCACTTGGTCATCTCCACCCCCAGCCCTTGGCTCGACATTTTGATCAGTAGCAGACCCATTATCTACTCTTTGATTTCGGGATTGTTTGGGTTGACGTCCCTTTCGTTGACCTCTAGTTTCTATGCTCATAACTAATCTAGATGCCCCCACGCTAAACCATAATTGAATTACACACACATACTAGTAACAACTCTAAAGAAAAAAATGAAATCACTTGTACAAATAACATTATCACCGTACAAGTCAAACACAAACTAGAGTTCATCAGATCATAACACAAGTTACAGTCAAGTAAAGCACATACCAAGTCAAGGTCAATAAACAAAAGTAAACAGGTGATTAACAAAAGTATATGCATCTCCAAGGCACAAACTTTTAAGTCCTATTTCCATCGTCCCATTATAAAAGATAAAAAATAGTGTTTCACTAGATTAATTGGAACTAGATGATTCTCGTTCCCTAACATTAGGATCCTCTGGACCACGATCTTCTCCACCTCTCTCTCTTAATTATTGTGTCATCCTAGCCAAACGATTATTGGTTTCCTATAACTATTCACGTGAAATATCGATTCGTTCTTATTCCCCGCAAATGGAGATCTCAAGTCCTTAGTATTGCCCTCAATTCTTAAGTATTCGGGTACAAGAATCCGAAATAAGATAATTCACAATTCGAGACGGCCGGTCCCAAGAGTAAATCACCACATTTGAGATTCCTACCCAACATACATATCTAATTTCCCCAAGTATCAAGAAAAGGGTTTATACCTATCACATTCATGATTCACAGGTTAAGCTCTAGAAGAGTACTTAAGTCTTTACTCATTCACATAATAAGGACCATAACACCACTTGGCCCAAGCTCACCCCGCGTAGAGACCACGCGAAGTGGCTCTGATACCACCTGTGAAGCCCCACTTCTCCCAAGGGTATCCGCAGAACGCCTGCCCAACTCTCGCCAGGACTCGCTACAATCCATAATTCAAAACTAGAAATATTTCAAATATTTTCAATATACATTGAAAGAACTCCAAAACACAATTAGTTAACCTTCAGGCTTAATACAACTCAAAAGAATATGTACTTCAGTCGTCTGCTACAATACAACTTAAAGTCTTCAAAAAAAAATCTAGTACTATTCGCAGGCACTCTCGATCTTGAACCCTGCTAAGGAAAACAAAAGCGTGGAATGAGATAAATAACCCAGTGAGGTTCCAAGACACACTAGCAGTTCTAATAAATCAAGTACATTGAGCATAACGCACATACGGTTCAAGGTTGCACATTGGCACATTAGAATGAAACAGTTATCGTTGTACAGAAATAAACACACATTGAAACGATACGGTGTTCACTTGGAACGATTTCGGTCCACTTCACCTTATAACTCCAGTGATCCCCTCGGTTTGTCTGGCCATCACCTTATCCCTCCAGTGGTAATACTCGAATATACTGATACGGTGGTTCAGGATTCCAACCTACCTGACCGAGCCCAGTCCTGGCTCGAACAGGTTAGTAACCAAGGGCAGGATCCAGTTCAGTTTAGAACTTACAACATGCGCAAGTAATCAAGTAAATCGGTAAACGGTAGTAGTTCACAGTTAACGATAGAAATTTATGGTTACACGGTAGAAATTTGTCATTTTAGTAGGTCGATTGAGATAAAGCACACGCTCGTCTTAAAATGGTGGACAGTTACATTGGAGCAATTATAGGGTGCACTTAACACTTAAGCACACAATAACTATGAAGTAAACATGCAGTAAAACTGTTTAAATCAGGTACACCTATAAGGAATACTCACCAATTCAAAATAAGTGAATAAGTGAGCAAATAAACTCTTTAGTTGTCCCCACCGGGATCCCCTTGGAAACCCTCTCGAGTACCTGAAGAAATAGTGATCAATTATCACTCACATATACTCACGACCATGTAACTTCCAAAGAAGAAAGTACACACGCTTAAAATTTAAGACAATGTCTTATAAGAGTTTTACTCAACGAAAATCGAGATTCAAAAATGGAGATTTAAGATCACAAGTTCGAATCAAGTTAAAGGAACTTTTCGCTAACTCATTAAAATAATGTTCAAAGAAAACTCAAAAGCCGTCTTTGATTCAAGTCGTGGTAGGTGAACCTCAATTCCAAAAGAAAGTGTCAATTTCACTTTTGGCACGAAAATCGAGAAAAAGATAAATAGTTTTCATCTCCCAAAACTTCTAATCTCATGACCCAAAAGTTAGGATATAAAGGACGTTCACATTTTCCAAACTAATGGAGATAAAAATCATCCAAAACTACACTTATTTCATATAAAATATCAAAGATAAGGTTCCAAGATTCAAGTGTAAAACTAGTGCAATTCACCCAGAACTACTCTAGCCAAACGCTTCTTTTTTTTTGGAGTTTAAACTCACGGCAATCGAGGCAAAAAGAAATAGGGTTTGAAGTTCATTTCTCAAATATAAAATATGGTGTCATTAACCAAGAAAGTTAGCAATTAAGAAAACACATCAAAAGAGGTTTATTCCATCGGGAATCGAGTTTCATAAATGAAGGTGTTAAAGTCACAAGAGAACTTGTATCATTCATGAAATCGAGTTTAAAATAATCTATCAATATCGAAATAAGAGAACGAGTTCTAAAAAAAAAACTCATTTCCCAAGAAAGCGGAAAATTTCAGCTTTACGCGTCAAACTTTGAAAAGTTAGATCTTGCACTCAGTAGGTCCAAAAATGGAAACTCTATACCGTTGGAAACTAAATTCAGAGTACTAAAAGTTCTCAGAAGACACTTTTCCACTATTCCAACTAGAAAGCATTCATAATTCAGCTCAAAGTTTCAGTTCCAAGAAGACAGGTTTGAACCAGTCTTGGTTTTTTAGCAAAGTTTGGAAATTCGGCATAATTCACAGAAAGTGAATCAGCATTTGAAATTCGTAATACAATAAGAGTTCTAAACAAGGTTTCAAACAGTTCAAAGTTGGTCGCGTTTTGCAAACTGTTCAGTCATTTTCCAGATTTGAAAAGCTATCTTTATAGTATCATTTAGCCATCGAAATGGCATTGAAAATACACCAAATTTGGTACACTAAATCTTCCATATGTGACCTATATCTCTACCAAATTTCACGCAAAAACTCACGTGGGAAGATAGTTAACAAAATAGTCAAAGTTTGGAAAAATTTCAAAGCAAATCTACCGTCCGTGGTTCTCTTTCCTTTTCAAACGTTTTGTCCTACACAATCAATGTCAGTTAGCTGAAATGTTGAAACTAAGGTTCCATAAACATCCAATGAGCAATTTAGAGGTAATTGACATTAAAGTTTTCGAAACAAAACATTCCAAACCAAGTTTGACCATTCGGCCAGCAAGAAGAGAAAGATTTCCAGATTTCTAGCTTTGTCATAGTTTGTATTGAGAATGGTTGATGGCGTTGGAAACCAGATTTAAAACTCTACATTTCATCAGAACAAGTCGTTTCCAAAATTAGTTCACAAAGGAGAGAAAATTAAGCCACAAGTTGCAGCTTCTACCTTTCTCTCGGACAGACAACCAGAACAGGGCAGCGAACTTTGCCGAATCACTACGACTCACTCAATTTGAACTAGATGGTGAATTTTATACCCTTGAAAGCTACAAATGTCTAGTTTCAAATGCCGCAAACAGCACTCGATTTTGACTTTTGTACAAATAGATATGTTCGATCAAAGTGGTACTGTTCGGACAGTCTGAACTCATTTCCAGGTTTCTTCACATTTCGAAAATTCAAGTTTTGCTCATCCAATTCAAATGATTTTTGGTAGAAACTTTCTACTCACAATATATAACATATATACATCAGTTTCACAGTCATTTGAACATCAAAATTTTGAAATTTAGGCAAGGCAATAACAGGACAGATTCGGCCAGCTTACTTCCTCTCAGGGTTTTCTCTCTTTCTTTTCCTCTTCTAGTTTCTTCTAGTAAAACTCATCACAAACACACTAACACACACATAAACATCATGGGAGCCCTTATTTAACCAAGGTGGGAGTTCATAGAGCCCACTTCAACCAACCAAATCCAAGCAACAACAACAATAAGGAAGTTACAAGCATCAAAACCAAGAAATGAAACAAGAAAGTAAAAGCTTTGGTGGAGATGTTTATACCTTCAAAAATCAAGATGAAACTCTATATTTTTGTTGTAAGAAACTCCTTAAAACAGCCCCTAACCAGCTGGCCCTCTCTTCCCTTCAAGTTAGAGTGGTACTCCAAGTTGTGAGTGATTTGGTGGAGGTTTGGTGAGTGATTTGAAGCTAACAATGGAGTTTTTATCTTCTTCCATTTCTTGTCTCTTGGCCTGGCCAAAAATTGAGGGATTGAGGAGAGAGAGATGAGGGTTTTTGTGTGATGAAAACTTGGAGAGAAAGAATGAAATAGTAGCCATAAGTGTTGGGTAAAAAGTCAACTCTTAGTAGTGCCCAAATAGGGTTTTGTACTACCACTTTCTGTCGATTTTGATACCCTCATGCACTAATCCTTCTAGGTACTTCCTATAATACGGTAATTATTCAGCCTTAGTAGTCTAGTATTAATTTCTCAAATCTCCAATTAGTCGTACCGGCGCGACTTTCGGGAAACTATTGACGCGTGCGCGGTAAAAGCTTAATTTGAACTCACTCACACCTAATCCCTCAGTTAACTTTTCTTAGTCTACTATTGATCATTCTTAATTCTCGAAAACTAATGCACTCTCGAATCGAATATTATCTCGAAAAAGTGTACTCATTATTTTTCGCTAAACGAGTAGTAGAAAATTAAATTTGCTAACAAAACATTTTAAAATTATAAAAGGGACATTTTTGCATACAAATGGACTTGAAACGGGTGGAATAAATTATTTAGGGTAAACGGGTGAATAAATAATTAAATACTCCAATAAAATAAAATAAAAATAAGAAAAAAATTCGGGTCTTCACACACACTGATCATGAGTCGCTTAAGCATATTAAGTCACAACACAAGTTAAATAAGCGTCATGTTAGGTGGATTGCATTCATCGATACATTGCCTTATGTGATCAAGTATAAAGTTGGAAAAACTAATATTGTTGCTGATGCATTGTCACGTAGACATTCCTTGCTTACTCTACTTGATGCAAAATTATTAGGTTTTGAATTAGTTAAGGAGTTATACTCCAATGATCTGGATTTTTCAAATATCTATTCATCTTGTGGGTCCACAAGTCAAGGTAAATTCTACATCCTTGATGGATTTCTCTTTTATCTCAATCGATTGTGTATACCTAATAGTTCTATTCGTTCTTTGCTTGTTAGGGAAGCACATGGAGGTGGTTTGATGGGGCACTTTGGTGTGGCCAAGACCTTAGCTATCCTTCATGAGCACTTCCATTAGGCGAGGATGAAGAGAGATGTGGAACGAGTAGTAGTTAAGTGCATTACTTGTCACAAAACTAAGTCAAAATTCCAACCCTATGGCCTTTATAGCCCTCTACTTATATCTAAGGAACCTTGGACTGATATTGCTATGAAATTTATTTTGGGGTTACCTAGGTCAAGAAAGGGTAATGATAGTATCTATGTTGTTGTTGATCGGTTTTTTAAAATGACACATTTTATCCTGTGTCACAAAATGGATGATGCATCTCATATTGCTGATTTGTTTTTCAAAAAAATCATTAGATTGCATGGCATGCCTAGAACGATTGTCTCTGATAGGAATGTCAAATTCTTGAGTAATTTATGAAAAACTTTGTGGGGAAAGTTGGGAACTAAATTGCTCTTTTCTACTACTTGTCACCCACAAACTGATGGCCAAACTGAGGTCATCAATCGCATTGTGTCTATACTCTTACGTGCCATCATTGGAAAGAATATTAGGACTTGGGAAGAGTGTTTGTCTCATGTTGAATTTGCATACAATCGAACTGTGCATAGTTCTACTCATTTTTCACCAGTTAAGATAGTCTATGGTTTTAATCCTTTAACACCACTAGATTTGTCATCCTTGCCTCTATCTGAGCGTGTCAACTTAGATGGTGCTAAGAAAGCAAATTTTGTGAAGAACTTACATGAACGAGTTCGTGCGAATATTGTGACGGCCCCACCTCCCCCTAAGGCGAACCAGAGGGTTCGACGGGCCGCCTGCCCGGCTCTCGCCGGGACTCAGTCGTTCACTACGGTCCTCAAACAGATTACAATATAAATCTCAAATATTACATCAAATGTTCCCACAATTACATCCAAGTCTCCAATAATTACATGTCATAAGCGAAGCGGAAACAATTCCCAACTATACATAAAATGATTCCAAATCCAAATTGTACAAAATATAGGCCATCCATTCACGTGCACAAGTACTACAAGTCCTTCCTTCGCCTTGAGCCCTGTGGAGGGGAATAAAATATTTTTGGGGTGAGCTAGAAGCTCAGCGAGTAACCAGTAAAATCATTAAACAAATATATTTCACAATGTTGCATTTCGATCATTTCGATGATGTCATGATTCAGAGATCAAATGTTCGTTTAGTGCTCTCGTGAGCCAGTGAAATCATAGCACTTGAACACCCAACGCTCAAATAGATCATTTAACATTAACATTAACATTAAGAGGGAGCCCCTTTTGAGCTCCAGATAAACATGAACATGAACCATAAACAGAGTGGAGATGTTGGTGTCCAGCACAAGACTTTCCCAGAACTCATTGAAGCCAAATCATGTCATGAACTCACATGCAAGCACGTATGATATGCAATCGAATAAATAATGCAAGAAACATTTCACAAGTACTTTGGAAATAGTTTAGGGTCACTCACCTCCACGGCTCAGGAACCATCCATCATGTATCATTGCCTTGCTCAAACCCAAGTCTTAGATCACAAACTCAATGCAAACAAGTCCTTTCAAAGTTCGGACAACACTTCCCCTGAATTTGCTAACTTTTCCAGCCATCATGGCTTCATTATTCTTCTCATTCAAACCCAAAGGTACACACACAACAAAAAGTTCATCCAATAGCCATTCAACAAGCTCCAAGAAGTACAAAGACAAGTCAAGCTAGGGAAAAGTCCGGAAATGAAAGTTAAGCTCAAAACCAGAAAAACAGTTTTGGACGTCATTTTGCGGTAATGGTACCAAAGGCGCTACGATTGCCGGATGAAGGTACAAGACCCACCGTTTCGAAGCTAAAAGATAGGGTTACAATATTGCAGAAGGTCACTCAACCCAGTTTCGAGTGTAACCAGGTCAAAAATGCAAGATACCATACCAGAATCACAAAAACAGATTCACAGAACGCATTCTAGCGGAAACATCATAAATCAGGCTATCCGAGTCCAAATACAGAAATTCCAAAACCAGATGAAATCTAAGAAACAGGGTTACATTTCATCAGAAGACCTCAACAACCAATTCGGAATCATTCCTGACCAAAACAACCAATTACAGGCGCAATTCTTACATTCGGGTAAAACCAGAACAGCAATAGTAATTTAAAGTTTTCTCACTCTACGCTACTCCGATTGACCTGAAATTTTGTAGGCACCTCTAAAATGTCATTCCATACAACTTTCATGTTTTAAGCATCATAGAGTCCTTATAGAGTCCTTCCACCTCATAGAGTCCTTAAACATCATTTCCAATCATCATACATGACCACATAATCATACTCATATGAAAACAGAAAAATCCCCAAAAATTATAAAACTTCACCAATTCAACCAAAATCAAGATATAATCCATAAAAGTGCATCTTATACCACCACCAATCATGAATTGAACATCATTAGAGGAAGGAGAGGGGTCCTTCACAACTCACCTTAGCAATACAAGAGATAGAGCAACTAGTCACCTTAGCTTTCCAAACAACTTCACAACCAAGCTCAACTCCACCAAACTAAGAGGTTTTATGGAGTAATTGGAAGATTAATCGGTTTAATTGAAAGATTGGGCAAGATTGGAGACTAGAAAATTGAGAGTTTTTCCTTCCTTTTTGCTTGATAAGGGCCGGCCAAGAAGCTTGTAAAATGAAGCTTATTTTGGTCAATTTTAATTAAATGGTAAAGTTATGAATAGTAGTCAAACTCAAGACTTAATCTTATGGTGACACTTGTCACCTTTTGGTTCAAAACTTATCTTTTTGTCTCTCCAATACAAATATCTTAACACCTTGTAAAATAATATCACTTAATACAAAATGCCAACAAGTTGTCAAAAATATAATGCATTTACCGCACTAGCGGATCCCACATCCAAAATACGCTCTTAATTTCTCAAAAACTAACCGATACTAGAAAAATCATTTTAAAACTATCTTTGCTCATAAACTTTATCTGGAAAATTTTTCTAATAAAGAAAATGTAGAAAAGGCGGGCGATTAAAAAAAAATAAACCCTAGAAAATTAAAAATTTTCCGGGTTCTCACTCTCATTCTTTCGGGGCGTCACAAATATTGAACAAATGACAGCTCAAGTTGCTCAATGAGTTAACAAAGGGCGACAACACATGGTGTTTGAGTCTGGTGATTGGGTATGGTTGTATCTGCACAAGGAAAGATTTCCTATACAAAGGCACAACAAGCTGCTTCCACAAGGGGATGGACTGTTTTAAGTTCTTGAGCGCATTAACGACAATGCCTATAAACTTCATCTCCCTGGTGAGTATAACGTGAGTGCTACATTTAATGTATCTGACCTTTCTCCTTTTCTCGCAGATGATGAAGCTGATTTGAGAACATATCCTTTTCAAGAGGAGGGAAATGATACAAGTCAAGCCATGCTATCGGACAAGATTAAAGTTCCATTAGGACCGGTTACACGAGTTTGAGCTAAGAGACTACGAGAGGCACTTCAAGGGCTGGTTCGTGAAGTCCAAAGTCAAGAAGTTGTCCCGAAAGTCATTGAAGGACTTGAGCATAATGAATTGAAGTTGATCTACCTTGTTCAAGTGAAGGAAGGTCACGGAGTACCAAGCCCTAGTTGTTACTCAATCTGGAGTTTGGTTGAGGCAAATTCAAGTCCGATGGACCCATAGAGTTGCTTAGTTATTTAGTTAGTTATTTGGAGCATTTTCTAGTCATATTTTAGTCATTTCAAGTAGTGAAATAATTTGGCCACCTTGCATGCCTTGGAGCCGATTTTAGTGACCTATTGTTTAGGAAACTTTGTCATATTTTTAGTCTTTCCAAGCCACATTAGCGTTTTCATTGTAAGGCTATAAATACAAGCCTAAGTGTCGTATTTTGACCAATTAATAATATTTCAAATTTTTTAGAGTACTTTCTCTTGGTTTTTGCGAAAGCACCTTGAACAACTTAGAGAATTCCTTTGAGTGTTCTACGACTTTTCAATCAATGATCACGTTCCATTGTGGCGTCTTTTACCTTATACCAGGGTTCGTTAACCACGTGATTAACAGGTTGAGATCTTCTGCGCCAAACTTTGATACTAATTCTAGATCCTTGGACTTGTCTCTTATGGGTTTTGTCACAAGGTTGGCGACGTTCGTATCATTGACCCTGCTGCTCTACCAACCGGGTTAAAATATTAGTCATTTGCTGGATTGCCGTTGCTACCTGATCTCCTAATTCGGCCCTTGGTTCAGGTTGTTGCTTAGCCGTCGCGTCTCTTTCTTCCTTCGGTTCTTGTACTTGTCTACCCCCACGTCATTGACTTTGCCTACTTTCCATACTTCTTTTGAAAAATAGACTATATAAGTATAAACAAAATAAAATAGTTATGAAACTCAATAAAAGCATTTCCAAGTCATAAAATGAAAATAATGGAACACACTTAAAATAAAACATTCTATTTATATACATACCATAACAACTCACTTACCAAGTCATAAAGTACTGTACATGTCAACCTAATAAAGTTAGGTACTTATAGCAAACCAAAGGACATAGAACAAAAGCAAACGCTATATACATCAACCTTAACACGTCAATATCAAAAGCAAAACAAGAAAGGTGACGTGGCATCCCAACTACCCTATACTATGTCCTAACTATCTTGCACAACCTTCAAACCCTAGATCTCTAATTTAGTTCGTCACCGACCCAACTGATTCCACCACCTCCTTAGGTGCAGCTGGCTCTTTCTCAGAGTCCTCCTAAGGGTTTAGGTCAGATTCATTAGGGGCCACGTTCCCTTGACTTTCTCCGGCTAAATTCACATGTACCACTCCCTCTGCGAGCACTCCACACTTAGTTAAAATGTTATCAGTTCGTTCCCTTACTTCCCTCATCACTCGAACGAGACGACCATTCGCCTCGTGTGCTTGCTCTCGAAAAGCATTGGTTCGCTACTGTTCCTCAAGAATAGAAACTTCAAACTCTTGAATTCTATCCCCTTGCATTCTTAGCACCGCCCTCAAGCGCTCAATCTCCGTCTGGTCTCAGCGAATGGCACTAGCCAACCTTCTCCTCTCATCCGCTATGGCGAGACCACCCTATTGGGATATGAGTAGGTCCGCCAACAATCACAATGCCTGAACCTACGCCCCGGAGCCCACCGAAATACCAGCTCTCCTAGACGTTCTTGATAGCTAAGCAATTGACGAGGTCGTTCGAAACTCCGGTTCTTACCATCTCCTTCCACTGCCTATAGTACAAGTAACATCAAGAGAATAAACAATTTTAAAAAGTAAGGCTAAGTTAGCCACCTACTCTCTAGGGTTTCACAGTTAGACATTCGTACATAAACCATATTAAGTACAAGTCACTCAATCGACCCAGACCAATTCACACTTAGGCTCTGATACCACCTATGATGACCCTACCTCTCCCTAGGGCGTACCCTAGGGTTTAGCGGACTGCCTGCCCAATTCTCGTTAGAACTCATTTACACAACTTAAAAAATAAATTATAACTTCAAAAGTAAAAGAAACAGTAGTTCCCAGACTTAGGATGTGCATTTATACACATAGCTATCTCAAATATTAGTACATACCCAATACCCAAAAGTAACAAAAGATTCAAGTTCTAAACGAACTCCTAACCCTAATCGAGCACTAGCACTAGTACAGAGACAAAAGCCAAAAGGTAAAAGAAACAACACCTCTGATATGACCTGTGACGACCCTACCTCTCCCTAGGGCGTACCCTAGGGTTTAGCGGACTTCTGCCCAACTCTCGTTAGGACTCATTCATACAACTTAAAAAATAAATTATAAATTCAAAAGTAAAAGAAACAGCAGTTCCCAAACGTAGGATGTACATTTATACACATAGCTATCTCAAATATTAGTACATACCCAATACCCAAAAGTAACAAAAGATTCAAGTTCTAAACGAACTCCTAACCCTAATCGAGCACTAGCACTAGTGTTGATCTTGATCCATATCTTTTGATGTTTACAAAACAAATGGATGTTACTAATGTCTCTTAAAAGATCTATTCAGTTATGAAGCAAATTAGTTCCAAAGATCAAGTACAATTGAAAGATGACAAAGTATGCTGAAACTGTCGGACGCTCAAGAAGTCAGGATCGGACGTCCGATAATCATTGCACAACTTCGGACGCATGCTTCAGACGTCCGATAGGATCCTTCGAAGTCGACGAAACTATCGGACGCTGAATATGTCTCTACCGGACGTCCGATAGAAACAAGATAATTTCTCAAATCTGTTTGTTTGCTGTCGGACGCACAAAGAGCTTGCACCGGACGTCCGAAAGAATTGAAGAAAATCTCTGAAACTCACTGCCTGCTGTCGGACGCATAAAACAGGGCTATCGGACGTCCGACACTACCAACGGCTAGTTGACTGTTCAGCTACTTTCTATCCGTTGGAAGCATTAATGAGGCACTTTCTTGGTCCTATATAAATAGTGGTTGGTCAGACACTTCAAATAACTTTGGCACACTGAAGATACAAAAGATCTAGAGAGATTTTAGTGAGAAAATACTCTTCAAAGAAGATTTGTAGTCTTAGTGGTGTGAGGTTCATTGTAAGCTTTTCATTTGTGAGTGAATACTTCATGAGTGTAGCTCTGTGAGGGTTGTCCTGAGGGATAGTAAAACGTCCTGACTTGACCGAGGGAGTTCCTTCCTTTGTACACAAGAGTGATTGTAATTCATCAATTTGAAGTAGCTTGTTTGAATCTCAAGAGGAGCTGGGTAGTTAATTGGTTTGCAATTCCTTCCTTTTTATTTATTTACTGTTACGTTTGTGCTCTTTAAATTGATTATCTCTTCTACTCCCAAGCAGCCTTGCTTTTTTATTAATTGTCTCATTGGTTGTCTTCAAGCCTTACAATTGGTATCAGAGCTTGGTCTCCTAGAAATTAAGCTCAATCGGCTTTGGAGTAAAGATGACAACCAATAATGCTATGTTTTTTGAAGGACATTCTGTTATTAGACCATCTGTGTTTAATGGGTCAAATTATATGAGTTGGAAAGAAAGAATGATTATCTTTTTGCAATCTATTGATATCGAATTGTGGTTTATTATTAGTGAAGGTCCATATGATGCCTCTCTTATAGATGAAAATACTCATGCATCTAGACTGAAAACAAGAAGTGAACTGACTGCTGTGGATAGAGCTCATCTCACCTTAAATGCAAAAGCCATGAATGTGTTATATTGTGCATTAGACTCAAATGAATCTATTCGAGTCAAGGGTTGCAAGTCAGCTAAAGAAATTTGGGACAAACTGAAAGAAATTCATGAAGATAGTGAGAATGTTAGAGAACAAAAGAAGTCCATTCTAGTTACAAAGTATGAATCTTTCAAGATGGAACCTCATGAAAATGTTGATCAAATGTATTGTAGATTCAATGATTTCATTAAAGATTTAGAGGTGCTGGAAAAAGAATATTCTCTTGGTGAGAAAAATAGAAAAATCCTGAATGCCTTGTCCAATGATTGGGAAAATAAAGTGACTGTTATTGAGGAGGCTAGAGATTTGAATACTATGCCTATTGAATCTCTTATTAATTCTCTTACCTCTTATGAGCTGAAACTTAAGACTAAGGTGCAAGAGGAAGAGGATGCAAAAGTGCGAAAGAATATTGCTCTAAAAGCCTCACAAGATGAAGATGATTCTGCCTCCCTCGATGAAGAAGATGTGGAAGGTGATGACAATGATATCGCTCTCATCACAAGAAGTTTCAAACGAATACTCAACAAGAGGAGATTCAGAAAAGGTGGACCTAGCAATTCATTCCCAAATCAGTTCAACAACTCGAGAAATAAAGGGAAGCTAGAGTTCAACAAAAAGCAAACTGATCAGTGCTTTGAATGCGGCCAACCTGGACACTATGCAAGTGACTGTCCAGTGATGAAGAAGAAAGAAGGAATAAAACCAAGAATAAACAAATTTCAATTCACATGGAATGAATGCAATTCCGATGGTGAAATTGAAGAGGAAGATCAATCTGCTCAATTGGCTTTCATGGCCATTGGAGATGATGAGGTAACATCTTCTAACTCTCAATCTGATTGTGATGATGAAACTGAAGATGATCTTGAACATTTCATTATAAAATTGCATGATAGTTTGAAAGAATCTTATGCTAGAAACAAGGAGTTAAAACAGAAAATTAGTTTTTTGTTTCGAGATAATGCAAATCTTTTTCAACAAAACAAAAAGTTGATTGCTGAAAATGATTACTTCAAAAAGAGTGAGACTGCTTTGCATTTTGAGCTTGATAGAAAAGCAAAGCTTTGTGATTTGTTCAAAAAGGAACAAGGTGATTTGAAAAGAAGAATGGATGGTCTAAATGAGTTGCTTAAACACAAGAAACAAGTCTGTTTTCAAAAGAATAGGTTGAATTCTAATTCAAATGAGTTTGTTATCCATAAGAGAAGACAAGTAAGATTTATTAAACCTGTTCATGTAAATAACTCTTTGGTTATGTGTAATTTTTGTTGTCAAAAAGGTCACATGAATAGTGATTGTTATGTGAGAAAGAATATGAGAAGAGGCATGAAATGCATGTGGATAGTTAGACATGATGCTAATTTTAACAAGTAGGAGGTTTTGTCTAATCATTGCAGTGATTCTTGTTCATAACATTTATTCTTTTGATACTTTGATCTGAGTGTTCGCTGATATCTTTGAATACTACTGAATCTATATGATGTCAAAAAGAGTGATAAAAGAATAATGCTGATCTCATGATGATTTGCTGTGATTGCTGTCATTTCTCTATTTTTTCTTGAAATATTGAATTCTCTGTTATTGTTGCTGGATTACAGTAGTTGATTTTTACTCTTATGATGACAAAAAGGGGGAGAAATGGATGCAATGTGTAAGGGGGAGTTATTCTGAGATTATGAGTTTGGCTCTTAAAAGTTTTGGTTGCAATGATTGAGGGGGAGCTTATACTTATTTTTGTTTCTTTCCATCCATTGTTTTGTCATCATCAAAAAGGGGGAGATTGTTGATCTTGATCCCTATCTTTTGATGTTTACAAAACAAATGGATGTTACTAATGTCTCTTAAAAGATCTATTCAGTTATGAAGCAAATTAGTTCCAAAGATCAAGTACAATTGAAAGATGACAAAGTATGCTGAAGCTGTCGGACGCTCAAGAAGTCAGGATCGGACGTCCGATAATCATTGCACAACTTCGGACGCATGCTTCGGACGTCCGATAGGATCCTTCGAAGTCGACGAAACTATCGGACGCTGAATATGTCTCTACCGGACGTCCGATAGAAACAAGATAATTTCTCAAATCTGTTTGTTTGCTGTCGGACGCACAAAGAGCTTGCACCGGACGTCCGAAAGAATTGAAGAAAATCTCTGAAACTCACTGCCTACTGTCGGACGCATAAAACAGGGCTATCGGACGTCCGACACTACCAACGGCTAGTTGACTGTTCAGCTACTTTCTATCCGTTGGAAGCATTAATGAGGCACTTTCTTGGTCCTATATAAATAGTGGTTGGTCAGACACTTCAAATAACTTTGGCACACTGAAGATACAAAAGATCTAGAGAGATTTTAGTGAGAAAATACTCTTCAAAGAAGATTTGTAGTCTTAGTGGTGTGAGGTTCATTGTAAGCTTTTCATTTGTGAGTGAATACTTCATGAGTGTAGCTCTGTGAGGGTTGTCCTGAGGGATAGTAAAACGTCCTGGCTTGACCGAGGGAGTTCGGGGCAAGGAGGAGGTGAACCTTCCTTTGTACACAAGAGTGATTGTAATTCATCAATTTGAAATAGCTTGTTTGAAGCTCAAGAGGAGCTGGATAGTTAATTGGTTTGCAATTCCTTCCTTTTTATTTATTTACTGTTACGTTTGTGCTCTTTAAATTGATTATCTCTTCTACTCCCAAGCAGCCTTGCTTTCTTATTAATTGTCTCATTCGTTGTCTTCGGGCCTTACAACTAGTACAGAGACAAAAACCAAAAGGTCTAGACAAAATTAGCATGTTCCCACCTCACGCCTATGCTCACACCACCTATAAGGAAAACAAAACTAATAGGATGAGCTAAAACTCAGTAAGGTTCCAAAATTTCATGCAAAACAAGTAGCAAGTTGACCATTATAGAAAATTTGAAATCTCAAAGTAAGCGAGTACAAAAGTTCATGAAAGTAAGCAATAACACTACAAGCATCCAGTTATTTAGGGATTCAACATTTCCAAGTATAAGGATACAACTCGCTCTTGCGAGTTAATTCGGCCGCGGCTTGCCAAGAAGCAGTTGACACTCCGTCAACTTTCAAAGCAGTGTAACAAGTTCAGTAGAGCACAATTTAACTCCAATCTCCAACTAACAATCAAACCTCCTACCGGGCCCGAACTCCAACATTAACAGTGGTGGTAATACTTGAGTATACCGAATCCAGTAGATCACATCTAGTGGATTACACAATAAACAATAAATAGTGCCTACGGTTCACTAGTCTCCTCGACCAACTCTTATTGGCTTGATTCGACCAACTAACCAATAGGGTTGGGATCCCAGGCAGTATTCAAATCATACACATATATACAACGAACCATTTGTAACCAGTGACAGTAATAAATTATATTAGGGCAAGTGTGATAAAGTACACATTTGCCCAACCAAACAAGTCAAGTACTATCCAATCACATCAAGAAAGTATTACATTCAAGTATCAAGTTCAGTCATGCAACTGGAGACGCTCACCAATAATTTATTGCTTATCCAAATCAAGTCCAGGTCCAGCCCACTCATTAGAGTCAAAATCTACGATAAAATATCATGTAACAACTTATAATCAAATAGGGTTTCAAAATATACGACCTTTGCTTATTAATATCAAAGATAAACCAAGTAAATAAAACTCATTTAGATAGTAATCATAATACCTGATAAACCCTAGAAAATACATGCCCGCTCTTTTGGTATTTGGTAAAAAAACGATTAAAACTTTTAAATTCGCAACTTGGTATATGCAACTAGAAAATCTTGTTTAAAGTGACAATTACTTTCACCTTGTAAAATATATAGTTTTTGGCAAAATTTCAACTTACATATCACTGCTAAGATTAACTCAAGCATTCCTAAGCAAGTGAAGTCCAAATCGATTACAAATCGTACTTCTACTTCCACTTTCACTCACTTACCCCACAAGAAGAAAAATAGGCAGTACCTCCCCTATTTTTCCTTAACTTTTCTCAAATTGCAAAGCCAACATTCCATAGCAAAATAGCCCCAATCGAGTCTACAAGTTATAAGACACATAGGGTGCTTATTATAGCCACAAAACTAGCTATATTAAACATATACCTAGCATATAGTCATCATATACCAAAGTTGAAAATTCTCAACTAAATCTGAAAATTTGGAACTAAAGTTAGAAAATCCTTATTTGAAAGCTAAAAGTCCTATTAAAGTTAGAATTCTTCAATACAAGTCCACAACAAAGCTAGATACCATCATATTATGGCAGAAAATAATAATACAAAGTTGAAAATTTCACCAATCTTCATAAATTCATGATATTTTCCATAAAACTTCTGTATTCTAGTCATCTACCCAACAAAATGAAAGCTAAGTAAGAGGAGGAGAAGTTTTCAACTTAATACCTTCAAACCACTAGGAGAAAATGAAGAACCAAAACTTTTCTCTCCAAATCACTCCACTACAAGCCTCCTTACCACCTTGTTGCAACTTTCTTCGGTTTAAACTAGTGATTCTTGTTGATTTCTCACTTAATCAAGGCATGATCAAGATGAAACTTGAAAGTTTCTTCCCTTTTTTCTTCCTCTCAAGAGTCGGCCAAGAAGGGAGCAAAATGAAGGAGATTTTGATGATAGGAAAGATAAAGTTGGAAGAAAACTTTTGGTCAAAGAAGGCCTTGATTGCCAACACTTGGCAATCAACCATTTTTCCTCTTCTTTTTTTCTCTTTTCCTCTTTTTCTTGGTCAATAATTTCGGCCAACCCTAGGAAAAAATTAGGAAAATAAAAATAAAAGAAAAATAAGAAGATTAGGGAAAGAAAGTCTTGGTCAAGTGGTGTCCTCGATCGGTAACAAACGATGTGAGTTGGTTCAAACCTATTTCCTTGTCTCTCTTGTACTTTTAACTTGTGATTCACTAACTTACTCTTAGCACTTTTAATCACATAGTTCCTCTTACTTAATATCCGTTTAGTACAAACACCTCACTAATTGATCACACTACCACAATGCACCATAAAACCTAGCATATACTAACTATAATGGTAAAAGTAAAACTCTCGACTCTATAATTTATTACAACTATTAAGGAAAGTACATTAGTATTAAAGAAATTATAAATTAACTTATTCAAAATAAAAAGAAAATTATAAGAAAATATAAATAAAATTTTCAAGTCCTCACAGACTCCATCAGGGTTCCCTTCATCTCATCGACTGCCCTGAATAGCCGGTTCAATTCACTGATGAATTGAACATTCCCCATGTGAAAAGCGAAGTACATCCCCAAGAACACGACGTGCTCATGTCGCAATTCCTCATGACCCTAAAGAATCCTGCCATTTCCCTCGTGTTTGCTATTTCTTCTGATGCCGCACTCACACTTCTTTTCACTATTCAATCCCTACTTAGTGTGTAATTCCTTACCACGTGTCTAGATTAACTATAAGGAAACAGATTTTGAATTTGTACATTGTATCCTACATTGCATATCTACATATTTTATACGTGTGTGGGGTTCACTTCTTCCATCGAAACACATCTATATGTTAGTAGCAGGTTCAATTAATCCCAGAAGAGCTTGGATTATCCGTAGCATCTCCTGACTCCATCAAGGTCCCTTTCATCTCTTCAATTGCCCTGAATAGCAGGTCCAATTCGTGGATGAATCGAACACTCCCCATGCGAAAAGCGAAATACATCCCCAGGAACACGACGTGCTCCATGCTGCAGTCCCTCACGATCCTGAAGAATCCTGCCATGTCCCTCATACTTGCCATTTCTTCTTATGCCGCACTCGTACTCATGCAAATTAACTTATAGCACTTCAAAATGCAGCATATCGACTAATCTTCTAGAAAACGAGCGTGTTGTGCAAGGAACGTTGAAAGTCTCCGATTTCAGTTGCATTTATCCTCCTCTTCCCATGTCACGTGTCGCTATCCTCATCCATCAAATTGAGGACATGTGTCAGTAATTGCGCCCCAAGCAGAATAATTTTCAATTTAAATTTTGAATTCAAATTCCAACAATGGTCTCCTCAACAGTCTCCTCTACTCGATTCTTTTTCTACCCTGTTCATCCGTGTGGGGCCCCATTTACAAAATCAGTCAGTGGCCTTCGTCTACATGGCAAAAGGGTACGGCGGCCCACATGCCATATGCCGCCCATCGAATGGAGACTTTTAGCCTTCCTTGCGCAACATGCCCGTTTTCTAGAAGATTGGTCAATACACTGTGTTTTGAAGTGCTATAAGTTAATCCGTAGGAGTGCAAGTGTGATATCAGAAGAAATGACAAACACGAGGGACATGGCAATTCTTCAGGGTCGTGAGGGAGAAGATCATCGTGAAGGGGTGTAATGAGGGGAGTAGGATATTCATTAATAGTACATCATTCGACTATCAATATTTACAGCAATGAGATACCCACAGAGACTCTCCCACATTATGTACAATATTAGTGCATTCTCCTTGACGTTATTATAACGTCCAACGGTCAACGTTTTGTAATCCTTAATTTAGTGAGGAATCTATTCTTTTCAAAAAATGTGATGTATCTATCAATGGATATCCTACTCTCCTCAATACACTCTTCACGATGATCTTTTCCCTTATCAACACGTGAAAACGGTTAAGCATGTTATTGCGAACATGAAGGTCCACCTTCGATCCGCGATTTCCCGTAACCTTACCGAAGACATCTTGAAAGTTGGGATTACACTGGTCACTAGGCTTACGGTCCAAAACGATAAGTAAGCCTAATATGTCGTCAATTGGCCCACTTCGATAGGCCCCATGTCCGTCGTCCATTAAGACAGTATCACTGCCAATCAGCATACTTCCGTCAATGTTAATGAAAGACACTTTACACCTGTTTCCATATCTACGTCCGGGTCCCTACCCTAGCTCCGGAAGTTTCATGTAATCGTGTCATACGGTTTCGCATGCAATGCCTTTGTCAGGGTCGAAGGTCTCATATATGATCCCAATCTGTGCAGAAGGCCATTTTCTGCCTCGCATCAATAGCCTCACGCGTCTTCCAAAGGTTAGCAGTCAAGGGCTCCTTCCCCCTCCCTCTCTTCAAACTCTGATTCATATTTTTCATAGAGAAATCTCTGATCAAGGATAGAACAAGATCCGCTGCACTGCTACTGGTGCTACTGAACAGCCTCCTTCTTCTAGTGATGGGTCTCACAAGAGTCCCGGGACCAGCATATCTCTTCGTTCCTCGACTAGCCATTTTCTGGCACAATCACGAGCGGATGCTGTGGTAATCCCTTATTTATATCACGTTGTTTAACCGTTTCACCTTTATGTCAATCATCAATGCTTGAGAAAAAGGCCCTTAAAGGGGCCCAATGTACTACTGTCTCGTGTACTCAACCCAGTCTATCAGATACAACAGATACTTTGGAATAGGTTGGGTGACGTCATCAGGTTGGGTTGGGTGACGTCATCTAGGTAGAGCTCCGCACTGTGTATCATCAACATAGTTTCACTGAATTTTCGAGGTTTATCAGAAAATACAAAAACACTTCCTTCCCAGCCATTTCATCTTCATCAAGAGTTAGGACATGAGAGTAGTTCAATGAAAATACCAACTCTCTCTATTTCTTGCTTCAATTCGCAGGTAACTTAGGAGAATTATGTTTCGAAGGTTTTCGACCATTCATACTCTCTGTAATAGAGCTTCATCACAATATGCAAGTGCGAAGTAAATCATCCATCCTCATAGATCATATCTCACGACAGGATGATTATTTGAAATATGGATGTTTCCGACCATTCAATCGAAGCAAATTCTCATCTCACAGATCAGAGAAGCTATGAGAATCTGCGTGCCCCTGTACTTGTTGGGAAAGATAAAGGAATAGAATTAGGATTATCAATGTATGGGCCACTTATATTCAGGCCCAGCATATTTCTAATTTCTTGATTATATAGGCCAATCAAATGATAAGTGGGCCTCACACCAGACCCAATCCATTATTATCGAAAATGTTCTCAACTTCTTGATTCACTAGTCACTTAAAATGTAACTGAGCCTCGCACAAAGCCCAATCCATTATTCTCGAAAATGTTATCAATTTCTCCATCGAATGGGTCAATTAAATGACAACTGGACCAATTAGTGCGCACTAGGCCTAATCAATTTTTGTCGAAAATATTCTCAACTTATTGATCAATTCTAAATATCCATAATTCTCACAATCCTACTCTACAATCCTTGTGCCAATTCCTCCTGTCACGACTACTTAAACGCATCGAATCGTGGTGATCTCCTCAACTGAACCAAATAGAATGTCGTATTCTACTTCCTCTAAGAGCTCCTGTTCGCCCCCAGAAATCAATATCAGGCATCACCTGTCCAAGAGGAAGAGGAAGAGGCGAACCATGAGAACTTGGTTTGCGCGTGGCTGTTGCCTGCTGCATAGCAATAGATGCAACAAGGAAGTTATTCTTGAGAATTCAAGAAAGATCCCCTCCATTTCACCACGTTTCAAGCCACTCCGACCACTTGGTCGGTGTCAATTCGAGCAAATTACAACCTCCGCAGGAGGCTTCACCTCACCAAAATGTGACCAAGACTCCTGATCAAGACTCCCTGGTCCCTGAAGTGCGTGGATCCCAGTAGGATCAATAGTAGGGTCAACACTATTTTCATGAGCTAATTACGTAATTACAATGTCATAAGTTCGATTAATCTAGAATTAGCGTGTAATTCCTTGTCACGTATTTAGATTAACTGCAAGGAAGCAGATTTCGAATTTGTATGCATTTTATTCCAAGATGAAATGAATTCACATATTTTTATTTCGATACTATGTATAGATTACATGTGGTACTGCTGCATTAAATTCCTACTTACGTACGAATACATAACCTCTACGTCGTATCCTATATTGCACATCTACTATTTCATACGTGTGTGGGGTCCACTTCTTCCACTGAAGCACGTCCACGTGTCAGTACCAGGTTTAATTGCTACCAGAAGAGTTGGGATCATCCGCAGCATCCCCTGACTCTGTTAGGGTCCCCTTTATCTTCTCGACTGCCCTGAACAGCCGATCCAATTCTCGGATGAATCGAACATTGATCAGGTGTCCTTGATCTTGCTAACCTTTGGAAATTACACGTGATGATGGATAGGGTGGCCACGTTAGTATCCATTCGAAAAATAGATGGTTGAAATCTTCTCAACCCAATACAATGAACGGCTATGATTTAAGGTACATCAATCATTGATGCACCGCATAGCACCTGATCAGAAACAGTATGCGTGATCATTTGACACTTGACACTTGGGCAAACACTTGACACTTGGTCATTTAGCTATCCTACTTTGTTATTCCTTAGCTTCCATTTATATTAGCTAGTAAAAACCAATTAGCAATTGCTACAACCATTAGCAATGCATGAAATCCTGAACTGTTAACATTAATGATATGGTGAATATTTTCAGTTTGACATTTTAGATTATTTCTTAATAGTTGGGATTTAGATTAAGAAATAATCTAAAATGTCAAACTCAAAGGACTACAACCCGATTCACATGAGTTTAGCTACTCGAAACCAATAATAATGTCAACACAAAGTCGGAGGCATTGTGTACGCAAGAAATCGTGAACATATAAAATCAAGATAGGCCAAACAAGTATAATCACGTATCAAAGGATATGCGACACTCCATAATTGAGACTTTACTAAATTATACAAAAAATTCTAGAAAATAAGTGTTCATACTATTTTATTGTGAATTTGTCCTAATTGACCCTTATATGTGACTAGATTTTTAGAACCTTCTCTTACTTTTGTGTAATTCAAAAGGGGCTCAACTTAGCATTTCCTTCATTTTCTAGGGCTGAAATGGATAATTCGAAATTGTGAGGGTTTTATCTTGATTTACCCCTAGTTAAAGTTGATGTTCAATGCTTTCTAGGTACCATTTAGCAATTTTCACTTTATATCCGTCTAGTAATAGAAAAGCAACAATTTCTTCTTCACTTGCCACCCCCTCGCTACCAAGCCAATCCTACCTTTTCATTCAAGTGCTTTTATTGGAAAAAGAAAAACAAGAGAAAGTAGGGAAATTTGTAATGACCCCAAATTTTAGAGTTTGTCATATACGTCTATGGACTAAATTGGAGGGTTGGTTTTATTAATAAATTTGCAATTGGTGATGGAAATTTGGGTAAGCTCAAGGGGACTGGATTGAGTTATAGAGCTGAAAGTTGAGATTACCTTATGATTTAGATGTTTGTGAAGAGATAATTGAGATACTATCTAAAATTTGTGGTGCAATATTTGATTTTAGAAGTTGTAAATTTTAACAAGCATGAGGTGTTTCTCTAAGACCCTTCTAGCATGTTGTGAGCAGGAGTTTAGGGATTCGAAATCGGATAATATCAGCTCAAGAGCCATCCACCTTCATCGTAGATTTATCTAACAAAACTAAATAGGAGCTTATGAGCACTTCGTGGATAAAAAATTGGGGCAGGAGAAGAAGAAAGAAGGGAGGGGCTGATAATTGTGCATCTTGGGTCCGATTTACAGGCTAGACAAAGTAAGAAAAGAAGAGAAGCAACATGGAGGAAGACTAGGTAATTAAAGAACCATGAGGAAAAGAGACAAATGAGCATGGATTGAAAGGTTCGAAGCGTGAAGTGGAACACCAAAGCTTAGGTGAGAAGTTTTTCTCTTATTTGTCATGTGAATGGTATTCTATCTTCTTTACAAGTGTTTATATGTACTTCTTGTTGGATATAGTTAGTGATGACTCTTCATTGGAAGTTAGAGGAGAATGGAAAGGTTTGCACACCAATTCAAGTGTCATGATGTTTGGGATGTTCTAAGAGCTGTGTCTAACGTAAACTAGTATAACTCTTAAAGAAGTGTCTAGTCATTTGAATTGTGCCTATTCATTTAAAGGTGCCTATTTAGGAAAAGTATGCTTCCAAAAGACATGACATTTCTTTTGAGGTGTCTAAACGTTATAAATAAAGATGTTCAGATATTAGAAAAACTCACTTTTACTTCTAGTTTTACTATTTTTCTACTTCTTTTCAAAACAATAATTCTCTAAACCGTTCTTGGGAGAATTTCTTCATTCTACTGAGAGAAAATTCTGGTTGGCTTAGTTATTCCTAGAGGGAATTGCCACAAACCTGATACTAGAATAGTGGGGGCAAATTTACTTAAGAAAAGTGATTCTTCACGGCAAAGCCATTTTCCGTAGTTGTAATTGAAACTTCTCTAACAATCTTAAGGAAATTTCCAACATGGAGGGCACCAATTCGGATAATGTTCTGAACAAAATTTTCAAGTCTGATATTGTGACGACCCCAACTCCCCCTAGAGCGTATCCAAGTGTGTGGCGGATTGCCTGCCCAACTCTCACCAGGAGTTACTCATGCACCACAAAATTTATAAAACAACAATCTCAATAATAAGAGCAATAGCGATTCCAATCTTAGATGTATATAATCGGGGACATCAAATGTCGAAACCATCCTTAAACATAGCCAGGGCTCTAAGCATACAAAGTGAAATCAAGCGAATTCGATATGGAGCTAAGAAGTGCTCATGCGAGCAACTAACAAAATTTAGACAAAGATTCCGTCTTCTCCAAATCCTACTTTCATGTTCTTACCCCTTGTAAGAAAAACAAACTAATGGGATGAGCTAAAAACCCAACAAGATTCCAAGAAGACATGCAAGCAAACTATCAGGCATGATAGAGTCATATTATGGCATGATCGCATATGTCAGGAAGCATGTAATATCCAGATAGATCATGTATCAAGGAACACATTCAAGTAAAAGAATATAGTATGCTCTCAGGAGCAGGTTCCACGACAGTTTTTCCAGGATCCGTTGACACTCTATCAACCATGGAATTATAATATCCGTAAATCACCACTTAATCGCCAATCTCCATTCATCGACCATCCCCCTATCGGGCTCGAAATTAAAACAAGTACCCATAGTTCATCAATTTCCTCGACCAAACCGTTTTGTCAGATTGATTCGACCAACTAGCCATGGGGTTGGGCTTAGAGCCCCAAGTGTTCAAGTATTCATGATTTGGGTTTGGAGTCCCAAGTGTTCAAATATTCACAAGTGGAGTTGTTGACTGTCACCCAACGCTCACGCATGTCATGATTGGAGGCGTTAGCTGTCACCTAATGTTCCGGTATTTAAGCATGTCATGAGTTCAAGTCACGAGTTCAAGTTACGAGTAAACAGGTTAGGAAATTCTTCCTTTACCCAAGATTGTACAGCTTACCCGACCGCTCTAAGGCTGGTCTCAAATAAGAGTTCCAACGAAGGGCCCAGTTCAGCCATTGTCGACCTACATTCACGCATACGCATGAGTAACTTAAGGCTGTCTAGCTTACCCGACGTCTCGGATAAGGGTGCTAGTGAAAAGCCCAGTTTAGCCGTTGCAAAAAGATATACAGCTGGCCTATATTCATGCACATGTACACTCAAGTTCTCATGCAGGATCATATAACTCAACTTTACAAAGGTCGAGTGCAATAAAGTACACACTCGCCTTTGAAATAACAATTCAAAATCTCTAGTAATTTCTAACAATAAGTCACATTTGATCAAGTAACATGGAACATGCAGTTGGAACACTCACCAATTGATCACAACCTTTTTTACTTCAAACCATGGTTCTTTCTCTTGGTCACTCTCGAATCCTATGGTCATGTCATACATCAAGAGTCTAGCCATTTCATGCCAATATAAATGCAAACTATGAATTTCGAAGTTTCACTTAGCCAATAAAGCAATTTGTAGGTTTAACCCTTATATAGCTCCCAAAAATGCAAAATTTTCTTGTTCAAATCTAGGGAAAGAAACCTCATGTATGATAGATCAATGTCTCAAGCAACATATAGAGCACAAGGACATCACTTATAGTCAAAACTTTAATGAAAATGGGACAAGACCTTTGTAGTGCAAAGCTGGCAAATTCAAGCAAGAAACATTTTGGAGAAAACTCATTTTCCTCTTCTTGTCCCTCTTTATTTTAGCTCAAACCAATGTACATGTGAAGTTCAAAGTCTTGGTAAGTATCTTAAGCAAAAGTAGGTCCTAATCATCATAAAAATTCCAACAAAAGTCCAACATGACCTTGCCAATTTCCTTTAACATCCTCACTTTTCTTCCTTAAATTCATAGCAAAAATCTAGTACAACACATCAACTATAAAAGGGAACGTGTAATATGTAATTTGAGGCAAGAATCCCACCAAGAAGCCACGTATAAAACTCATGGTGTTAACAAGTATCTTGGACAAAAGTAACAAGAATTACAAGCTTAAAGCTAGTTACTTCTAACTAGAAAACATGTTTAGGCAACCATTACCTTCCTCCATTTAAATCTCCTTGTTTTTGCTCAAATCCAACCTATATGTGGAAAACAACATTTTAACCAAGTCTCTTGAGCAAGAGTAAGTACAAAAGTAAACCAAAAGTACCCTAACATGAAAACGCAAATCCTCCCACGCTCAATCGGCCAACCAAGCACAGCTTAGCCTTACTTGGATTCAAGAAAAACACTACATGTATGTCAAGATGAAAGAGATAAGAGATGTGTAAGGTGCTCTTAGACAGAATTAATCAAAATTTCTAAAAAATGAGAACAAAAAATTGCAACTTTTCCTCTTGATTTGCTGTCCAGAAATTCCAGCCTTAAAAATGCTTTAAAAGTCGATCTTTTCTTGCTTTTAACTCCTCAAATATCACGTACATGACAAGATTTAGGTGTTAGAAGGTATGTAGAGCCAAGATGTGTCAATTTACAACAAAATTTTAGGGATAAAGCTGGAGAAATCCTAGCTTATTTCCCTCAGTTTTAAGTAGAAAAATTCCGGCAAGTGTTTTCTCACTTTTTGTCACCAAAACAGCATCTCTTTTACTCGTTTTCAACCATAAATCACATAATAATAGGCTTGTAAGATGAAATGAGGTATTTATCATGCATTCCAGCAAACTCAACAAAGAAAATTTGCATATAAAAGCTGAAAGTTCAAGCTTCCTCCACGGTTCAAGGCTGGAAAAATTTTCAGCAAGAGAACAGTTTGAAGAAACGAATTTTCTCCCTTAAAAACTCTTTATTTTTCACTCAAATCCAACATGTATGTTAAGATTAACGTGTCATAAAGGGTATTGAGCAACAAGATGAAATTTTCAGTCGTAAATCATTGAGAAAAACTGGTAAATTCTCTCTCTCTCTCTCTCTCTCTCTCTCTCTCTCTCGACTAATCAAGGAAGAATTCGCAGCAATATAACCCTAAGTTCCTCTATTTAACCCTCCAATTTTCAACCCTATTTTCATGGCAAATCCACTATCAATCAAGATAACATATCATGAAGTGTATGGTGCATATGCTAGGCAAGGAAATCCATCAAACTTTCATATATATAAAACTCAAAACTAAACTAACTAGATTATGCACCAAAGCTAGAATGTTTTTGCAATATAACTTGAAAAACATAAAATCCCGCATACAAGTCCTTCCTTTAGCTTCTAGTACATCATACATCATCCAAACTAAAAAACAAAGGAAGAAAACTAAGGTTTCTAGCAAAATTCACCTCTTACCTCCAAACCCAAGGATGGCAAACAAATCAAGGAAGATGCAAGACTTTCCTCCTCCAAAACTCCTCCAATAGCTTCCTCCCAATCTTGTTTCAAGTTTTGATGGAGTAGATTAGGATTCTCCCTTTTGTTTGCTCATTAAATAGGCAAGAATCAAGGCTTGAAATTGAGTATTTTCTCTCCCTCTTTTCTCTCTAAAATTTTTGTCCAAGCTAAGCAAGAAAGAAGAAAAATGGTGATAAAATGAAAGTTTGGTTGGATAATTATAAAGCTTGTCTTGGTCAAGGGGTTAGCTAGATGATTGACACTTGGCATAGCAAGGATTATTGTCTATTTAATAACCTAAGTATCTCTCTTTTTCTCCTTCATAATTTTGGCCAAGACAAGAGAAATATGGAAGAAATAATGAAGAAAGAAAAATCTTGGTCAAAGTTCCATGGATGAGTGACATTTGGCAATGCTAGGTTAATGCCTATCTCTTTGTCTCCTTATTTGGCTCTAATCACCAACATATCTAGTGCTCCTCCAATTAACTCTTAACACTTCTTTTCACATAATTTCCTTTGCACAAAACTCCCTCTTAACCACCAATTTATCGCACACACCTCACTAGTTGGTCACACTACCATACTACACTGCAGAACTTAACATCCACCAAATCATGGAAGAAAAAGATAACACTCTTGACTCAATCATTAAACTATCTGAGAAATTAAGGCAAGTGAATTAAACCAAAAGAAAATATAAATTAGCTTATTCAAAAATAAGGAAAAATATAAAATAGTTTTCAAGTCCTCACAAATATGATCAAGTTGGATCGTTTTCATGGCACCAATTTCACCCGTTGGAAGGGCAAGTTGCTGTTTCTTATCAAGGAATTGGGCATTGCATACCTATTGGCTGATAATCTGCCAAAGATTCCTGAACCATCTGATGGCAAGTCTAATGAGATCAAGGTAAGCCGCAAAAATGTGAGGAAGACGAAGTTTGCTGTAGTGGTTTCATCATAAACGCCTTGTCTGACCGTCTATATGATCTGTTTCATTTTCTTAGATCACCGTAAGAAATCTGGAAGGTTTTGCAGAACAAATACATGTTTGAAAAACAAGGTACGGACAGATTTTTAACTATGAAGTTCTTTGAGTTTCAAATGTTGGATAACAAATCTGTGATGAATCAAGTTGATGAATTACTTCTGTTAGTGTCTAGACTAAAGGATTTAAGTATTGAAGTGTCGGATCAACTTCAAGTGGGTGCTGTGACTGCAAAATTACCATCCACTTGGAATCATTATAGGAAGAAACTACTGCACACTCCTAAAAATTTCACCATAGACCAATTTACAAAACATATCCAAATTGAAGAGGATACTCGTATTCGAGAGAATAAGTTTGCTTTGGAATCTGGTACTAAGGTGAATAATATTGAGTCTAGTGCTAATAAAAAATCTAGGAAAGGTGGAAACAAATTTGGCAATAAGAGAAAACATGGAGATATGTGTGAGGCCCCAGTTCGTACTACGTTGATATATTCATTAATTTGGCGGTAACGTTTGGTTTTGGGAGTATTTCGAAAACCCTAAGTAGGAATTACGATTTAAACCCTAAGTTTCGGTTAAGATTGAAAACCCGTTTTTTTTCTACATTTTCTTTATTAGAAAATTCCCCAGATAATTTTTATGAGTAAATATAGTTTTTAGATGATTTTTCTAGTATTAGTTAGTTTTTGAGAAATTAAGAACGTATATCGGACGTGGGACCCACTAGTGCGAAAAGTTCAGAAAAATTCGGCCAATTAGGTTAAATTCCGGATACTGTGTAAAATTTATTGGGTGTTAAGAGATAAGTAGAGAGTGAGATATGATTGATGTGAGAGAAAAAAGAAAGGATAGGAATGCATTAATGGTGGTGACAAGTGTCACCATTTCATTGGAGAAGACTTAAGAATTACTATTCACTTTCTTGACTTTTTTGACCAAAAGATTAAATATCCAAAAATTGCTCAAAAATCACCATTTTCTTCCTTGTGTTGGCCGGCCCTTTCTCTCTCAAAGAAGAAGGAAATTCTTCAACTTTCAAGCTTCCAATTGGACCAAAATCCACCAAATCAAGAGTTTAAGTTAGTTTTACTCCATACAATCTTTCCTTTTGGTGATATTGGTTGGTTTATTGAAGCTTTTTGGAAGAGCTAAGGTGTCCATCATCTTCCTCTCTCTTGTTATTAGGTGAGTGATGCTTCAACCTTTCCCCTACACCTAATGATGGTTATATTATGCTTAGAAGTGGCTTGAGTGTTGGAAAATGTGATTTATTTCTTGATTTGAAGAGTTTTGGTGAAGTTTTCCATTTTATGATGAATTTTCTGGTTTCATATGATTTTGATGTTTTGGACTAGTATGATGGTTGGTAATAAGGGGCTTTGGCTCTAGTAGGTGTGGATTGTTGTTAAATGCAACCAATTTTGGAATTGGAATGAAATGTGAAAAGTTAGGGTTCTTGAACCCCTATTCTGTCCGAAATTTTAGGTCATAGCTAGAGGCCGAATTGGACTTTGCTCAAAACAGGAAAGTTGTAGGTATTGATGAGTTTAGTGTGCCTGCAAAATTTCAGGGCAATTGGACTAGTGTAGAGTGAGTTATGCCGTTTTTACTGTTGCTGTTTTTGGTGCACAGAATGTCCGAACTGCGATAGTAATTGCCTGTTTTGACTGGAATTGGTTTGGATTTTGAAGTTGGTGTCTTCTGAGGAAATGTAGCTGGATGTCTTAGCTAACTTATGCCTTTGGAATTTCGGCATTTGGACCTGTGTAGACTGAGATTGACGTATTACAGTTTTGTGTGTTTTGCAAACCTGTTTTGGTAATTCTGGTTTCGTATTTTGCATATTTGACCTAGTTGTGCTAGGATTTGGACTGAGTGGCCTTCTACATTGTTGAAGCCCTGTTTCATAGCTTCGAAACGGTGGGTCTTACACCCCCATCCGATAACCGTAGTGAATTTGGTGCCATTACCGCATATTGAGGTCAAATACGGTTTGTGATTCTGGTACGTTTTTGGAAAGTTTATGGCTGGAACTTTGGCTTCACATTTGACTGAGTTACAAGCTGTTTGGGCTTCCGACCAAAACACCAAACTTATAGCCCTATATCAGAGCTTTCTAACGCCCTTGGAATTTCATGAATCGGATTTATAAAACCTGAGATATAGCCGAGCAAACAAGGCCTGCCCGTGAAAATGACCAGAAATCTGTTTTGGTCCTGATGACCAATTTCCGTTCCAAATTTGGATTGCCGACCTTCATGAAAGTTGTTCCATTTGGAATGAACTATCTAACTGCCAATTTTCAGCTCTTTTGACCATGTGTAGCATAGAAAACAGTTTGCACTCAAAAACTGACCATTTGTGCATTGGCCAGATTTCGTAAGTGATTGTGTTTGGTTCATCTGGGACTAAAGCCTCCAGTTTCAGTTCTGGATGTCTTCATAACAGTTGTTGTTCATCCTTTAAGCTTCGATATGGCGTCTCATACGCCTTAATCCGATATTCGTAGCTCAACTTATGAGTAAACTAGAAACGAGTGTCAAATCTGCCGTTTCCGCTAACGGCCGTCTCCGTTTCCGTTCGTCATATTTACGTGCGCGCTTGCCGTTTTTGCCGTTTTGCTTGTTTTAGGCACGATAGTAGTCGTTTGCGATATTATGGACACAATCTTTCTATTTCAGACCGTGGGTGGTGAGCTGGCGGAACTGGTGGGCCCACTACTAGCTGTTCAGTTCGATCCGACTTTGTACTTTTGCATTTCAGTTTCTGGTAATGTATTCAGGCCGTTGGTGTGTTTTCTTTCTATGTGTTGAGATATGTGAAAAGGCACTTAGGCGAGGCTGATGTACTTTATCGCACTCGATCCTAAACCCTAATTTTGAATGTATTAATTATACTTGATATGTATTGAACCTTATTTGGAACCAAAACCCTTCGAGCTTTGTGGCTTGGGCGACTTTTTCGAATAAAGTTATGAAAGTTTGCAAAAGTTTGTGATTTTGAATAATTTTGTGAAGTTTGTGAGTTGGGGCGAACTCCTTGACCTGGTTGACTATCGAAGCCGGTAAGGCTTGGTCCAAGCAGTCCAACTTAGTCTGAGGTCACCAAGTTTGTAGGTTCATGTTATGACCATTTTGTGAATCCGCGATTCACCGGAGAGTGGACCAAGTTTGTGACCCGAGCTTGTGACTCAAGCTCAAGTTTGTGATTTCGTATCGCCCGGGCAAGTTTTGTGAGGTGACTGGCCAGTGAGTGATAAGTGTCGGTGGTGTACAAGTGAAGTTCTACGGAACTATTATTTGCAGTCGACGCGGAGGTCGCGGAGATTCACGCATTTTCATATGGTTGGCTTTGAAGCCACCTGTATCCTTATTATGTGATGTTCTTTTTCTGCTTTTGCTTTCTCTTTTGTTTAACTGTTAATGTGAAATAAACTTATGCTTTCGCCCCTGTTTACTACTAAGCATATAACTTACCCATTCCTTTTGTTTTCCTTAGCAGGAGGCCGACGCGGGACTTTTGGCTCGTATACTTAGTATAGTTAGATTGGCTTGTAATAGTTAACAGTTAGGATGTTTGTTTTTGTTATGTGGTTTGACTCGATACTTTTGGAGAATGTAATTATAACTTTTGGGATTGTATATATTGTATTTAGTGCTCTTTCGAACTTTAGGTTTTGAGTCCTGGCGCGAGCTAGGCAGGCGGCCCGCCGATACCCTTGGGTTCGCCCTTGGGAGAAGTGGGGTCGTCACAGTTGGTATCAGAGCTTAGGCTTTCGATCTCTGTAGTGTATCCTAGGCTTGAAGTTTAGGATGCCGGACTGTGGGATACTTGGCTATTAAGGTAAATATTGAATGCTAAGATTTTGATATTGACTTTTGTAATTTTCCATAAGGCAAAGTGGGGATTGAGTTGATTGCACTTGGAGATGGCCAGTCCCAGTGTGAATCGATTTGGTTCTTACTTAATATTGAAGTGAGCTATTTGGACCTATTCTTTAGGTTTGCACCCTAGGGCCGCCGGGGCGGTGCTGGTGGATTAGGTAGGTTCCGTAGGGGAGGCGTGTAGGACCGTTGATGGAATTTCCTTTTGACTATCTGATATGTTTAATTTGTTATATCTGCCATGTTTATTTTGTTATAACCAGTATGCCTGGCTTCTTTTGTTACCCAGTGATTGACTACATTTTTGGAGCCGTAGTGCTCACGTAAATAATGGATTTTGCACCGACCGGATGTCGGATAACTTGTATATTTTTAGTGTGACTTTGTAAAAATATGTATATTTGAGTATAATCTTTTGAGCTTATTTGTTTGAATCCGGCTTTTGAACTTATTCGTACTTGTGTGGTTGTAGACCAGCTACTACTCGAGTGGTTGAACTTTTGAGGCATTGCCTGTTGCGTACTTGACTGCTTTTGAGGATTATTTGATCTGATTAGTGCAAGTTGGAATTTCGAGGACGAAATTCTTTTAAGGAGGGGAGATTGTGAGGCCCCAGTTCGTACTACGTTGATATATTCATTAATTTGGCGGTAACGTTTGGTTTTGGGAGTATTTCGAAAACCCTAAGTAGGAATTACGATTTAAACCCTAAGTTCCGGTTAAGATTGAAAACCCGTTTTTTTCTACATTTTCTTTATTAGAAAATTCCCCAGATAATTTTTATGAGTAAATATAGTTTTTAGATGATTTTTCTAGTATTAGTTAGTTTTTGAGAAATTAAGAACGTATATCGGACGTGGGACCCACTAGTGCGAAAAGTTCGGAAAAATTCGGCCAATTAGGTTAAATTCCGGATACTGTGTAAAATTTATCGGGTGTTAAAAGATAAGTAGAGAGTGAGATATGATTGATGTGAGAGAGAAAAGAAAGGATAGGAATGCATTAATGGTGGTGACAAGTGTCACCATTTCATTGGAGAAGACTTAAGAATTACTATTCACTTTCTTGACTTTTTTGACCCAAAGATTAAATATCCAAAAATTGCTCAAAAATCACCATTTTCTTCCTTGTGTTGGCCGGCCCTTTCTCTCTCAAAGAAGAAGGAAATTCTTCAACTTTCAAGCTTCCAATTGGACCAAAATCCACCAAATCAAGAGTTTAAGTTAGTTTTACTCCATATAATCTTTCCTTTTGGTGATATTGGTTGGTTTATTGAAGCTTTTTGGAAGAGCTAAGGTGTCCATCATCTTCCTCTCTCTTGTTATTAGGTGAGTGATGCTTCAACCTTTCCCCTACACCTAATGATGGTTATATTATGCTTAGAAGTGGCTTGAGTGTTGGAAAATGTGATTTATTTCTTGATTTGAAGAGTTTTGGTGAAGTTTTCCATTTTATGATGAATTTTCTGGTTTCATATGATTTTGATGTTTTGGACTAGTATGATGGTTGGTAATAAGGGGCTTTGGCTCTAGTAGGTGTGGATTGTTGTTAAATGCAACCAATTTTGGAATTGGAATGAAATGTGAAAAGTTAGGGTTCTTGAACCCCTATTCTGTCCGAAATTTTAGGTCATAGCTAGAGGCCGAATTGGACTTTACTCAAAACATGAAAGTTGTAGGTATTGATGAGTTTAGTGTGCCTACAAAATTTCAGGGAAATTGGACTAGTGTAGAGTGAGTTATGCCGTTTTTACTGTTGCTGTTTTTGGTGCACAGAATGTCCGAACTGCGATAGTAATTGCCTGTTTTGACTGGAATTGGTTTGGATTTTGAAGTTGGTATCTTCTGAGGAAATGTAGCTGGATGTCTTAGCTAACTTATGCCTTTGGAATTTCGGCATTTGGACCTGTGTAGGCTGAGATTGACGTATTACAGTTTTGTGTGTTTTGCAAACCTGTTTTGGTAATTCTGGTTTCGTATTTTGCATATTTGACCTAGTTGTGCTAGGATTTGGACTGAGTGGCCTTCTACATTGTTGTAGCCCTGTTTCATAGCTTCGAAACGGTGGGTCTTACACCCCCATCCGATAACCGTAGTGAATTTGGTGCCATTACCGCATATTGAGGTCAAATACGGTTTGTGATTCTGGTACGTTTTTGGAAAGTTTATGGCTGGAACTTTGGCTTCACATTTGACTGAGTTACAAGCTGTTTGGGCTTCCGACCAAAACACCAAACTTATAGCCCTATATTAGAGCTTTCTAACGCCCTTGGAATTTCATGAATCGGATTTATAAAACCTGAGATATAGCCGAGCAAACAAGGCCTGCCCGTGAAAATGACCAGAAATCTGTTTTGGTCCTGATGACCAATTTCCGTTTCGAATTTGGATTGCCGACCTTCATGAAAGTTGTTCCATTTGGAATGAACTATCTAACTGCCAATTTTCAGCTCTTTTGACCATGTGTAGCATAGAAAACAGTTTGCACTCAAAAACTGACCATTTGTGCATTGGCCAGATTTCGTAAGTGATTGTGTTTGGTTCATCTGGGACTAAAGCCTCCAGTTTCAGTTCTGGATGTCTTCATAACAGTTGTTGTTCATCCTTTAAGCTTCGATATGGCGTCTCATACGCCTTAATCCGATATTCGTAGCTCAACTTATGAGTAAACTAGAAACGAGTGTCAAATCTGCCGTTTCCGCTAACGGCCGTCTCCGTTTCCGTTCGTCATATTTACGTGCGCGCTTGCCGTTTTGCTTGTTTTAGGCACGATAGTAGTCGTTTGCGATATTATGTGACACAATCTTCTATTTCAGACGGTGGTGAGATGGGCGGAACTGGTGGGGCCCACTACTAGCTGTTCATTTCGATCCGACTTTGTACTTTTGCTATTTCAGTTTCTGGGTAAGTATTCAGGCCAGTTTGGTGTGTTTTCTTTGCTATGTGTTTGAGATATGTGAAAAGGGCATTTAGGCGAGGGTGTACTTTATCGCACTCGACCTAAACCCTAATTTGAATGTATAATTATACTTGGCATATGTATATGAACCTTTTGGAACCAAAACCCTTGAGCTTGTGGCTCGGGGCGACTTTCGAATAAAGTTTGTAAAGTTTGCAAAGTTTGTGATTTTGAATAATTTTGTGAAGTTTGTGAGTTTGGGGCGAACTCTTGACCTGGTTGGACTATTCGAGCCGGTAAGGGCTTGGTCGAAGGCAGTCCAACTTAGTCTGAGGTCACCAAGTTTGTAGGTTCATGTTATGAACCAATTTTGTGAATCCGGTTCACCGAGAAGGTGACCAAGTTTGTGACCCGAGCTTGTGACTCAAGCTCAAGTTTGTGATTTCGTTCGCCCGGGCAAGTTTGTGAGGTGACTGGCCAGTGAGGGTGATAAGGTGTCGGTGGGTGTACAAGTGAAGTTCTACGGACTATTATTTGCAGTCGACGGAGTGTCGGCAGGAGATCACGCATGGCATATGAGTTGGCTTTGGAGCCACCTGTATCCTTATTATGTGATGTTACTTTTCTGCTTTTGCTTTACTCTTATTGTGTAACTGTTATGTGAAATTTATGCTTTCGCCCCTGTTTACTTACTAAGCATATAGCTTACCCCATTCCTTTTGTTTTCCTTAGCAGGGGCCGACGCGGGGACTTTTGGCTCGTATACTAGTATAGTTAGATTGGCTTGTAATAGTTGAACAGTTAGGATGTTTGTTTTTGTTATGGTGGTTTGACTCGATACTTTTGGAGAATGTAATTATAACTCTTTTGGGATTGTATATATTGTATTTAGTGCTCTTTCGAACTTTAGGTTTTGAGTCCTGGCGCGAGCTAGGCAGGCGGCCCGCCGATACCCTTGGGTTCGCCCTTGGGAGAAGTGGGGTCGTCACAATATGTCTCCTAGAAATTCTACGAACAATAAGAAAGACAAGTCATGTTTTTCTTGTGGAAAGAAAGTGCGACAGCCCCACCTCTCCCTAGGGCGAACCCTAGAGTATTAGCGTACTGCCTGCCCAGCTCTCGTCGGGGCTCGGTCGATCAAAGAACTAGCAACTCAAGATAACCAGTGAAATAACTTCAAATTAAAGCGTACAAACCCTAATGGCATATAATCGTCAAGCCAACTTTCCAAACTTAGAATGTCAAGCCAAATGTCAAACTTACCACTCCACACTACAATTACATAACATAAGTCGAACTTATGAATTCAAACTTACAAGAGTCAAAAGTAAAGTCAACTAAGCAAAAGGTTACAATTCAAAGTACAAGTTCAAGTAAAAGATAAAGCTTTGAAAGCTCTTGCCCCTATGTCCATCCCACATCTGTTAAGGAAAACAAAGGGAGTGGGGTGAGCTAAAGCTCAGTGAGATTCCAAATAAACAGATACGCACGTAGCCAGATAAAGATTTAAGGTAAACAAGTAAACACAGTATTGTACTACAACAATGTAATCACAGTTCAATTCAAGGATACAGGTGGCTTCCAAAAGCCAAATCCACTTGAGCTTGATCATACAAGAATCCGTTGACTCTCCATCAACGTTTGCATTTAAAGAATACAATGTCCGTAGAACTCCACTTTCTCCAATTCCCATCCACCAGTCAACCTCCTTACCGGGCCCGAACCGAACTCCTCAAACAGTAAGTAGGTAATACTCGAGTATACCGGTTTCCAGTTTTCAGTAAACAGTCCTCAAGGTTTATCGGCCTTCTTGACCAAGCCCTTGCGGGCTCTATACAACTGACTCACCTATGAGATTGGGTACCAAAATAGTAGCAGTAGTTGATGGGGTATCGCCCAAATAACTTAAACATAGTCACATATAGAGAAATCACATCTCATAATAGCAGTATACAGAGCCTCAGTGGAAACAAGGGAGGTCGAGTGCGATAAAGTACACGCTCGCCTCAATTTTTATCAAAACAATGTTTGGCTCAAACAGTCGCAAATCAAGTATTCAGATATTTCACATAAATAGTTAACAGGTAGTGGAACACTCACCTATCAAGCAATGTAGTGTTCAAACGTCAAGTCCCTCAATTACGTTCACCACCGTTTCCCAATCCTAGGGCAACGAGTGAAATCGTTAACAAACTAGGTTCAATTCCAAGCCAAATGCGAGCTCATTAGGTGACCAAGTGAGTGGTTAAATCTACTCAATTCACCATGCAAATTAGATCCAAAATGCAGTAAATGTTCATGAGAAAACAAGTTTCACAAGTGCAAGAAAGTTGGGCAAAAGAAAAGTTTCATTCAAGCTCAAAGTATTCTTCACGGGTAAAACAATAGCGCCCGCGCAGTCTCGGGAAAACGGCCATATCTCACTGTAAGAAGGTCAGAATCAGGTGCCGTTAGGGGTGTTGGAAACTAGACTCAAAGGGCTTTCCAACGGTACCAAATGTACACTCTAGTCCATCTCCTATCAGTATCAATAGCTCGGACAAGTTGGCTGATTTTTCAGTCCTGATCAGCCCTAAACCCTAGTAAAGTTGCACTAGCTCTTGGTGCTAACTTCACTTGTTTTGGCTCAAATTCATCCAATTTAATCTCCTATGGTTCATATACAGGGGAGCAAGTTATCTATAATCATTGGAGCTCAAAATGCAACACACAAAAATGATTAAAAGAACCATAACAGTCTAGCCATCAAAAGGAACCAAAACAGTCCACTAGTGGTCCAAACAACCACTTTACTTGCTTCATTTCTATATTAACTCACACCAAACCTTAAACAAATGTTTAGCCAAGTTTCTTAAGCTTAAATAAGGTGCAAATGAACCACAAAATCAAGGAGAAACCTCCTCTACCAAACCGGTCAGCCAAGGCGAAGAAAAATAGTCCACTAGTTCACTTATGTCACCAACCCTCATCCTTTTGTTGTTTTTCACTTAAACTACATGTCAAGTGTTATCTCTAACTCAAAAAGGGTCCAATACATGTTAATACATAAAGGAAAGCTATGAACAAATCTCAAACATTTCATCAAACACATGGTAGGCAAACTGACTAACCCTACTACCACTTGTTTAGTTCAAGAAGATTCACCACAAATATCATCCAAACAACTTCTAGTTTGCCATCAACACTTAAAACATTTCATATAACACAAGAAAACTAGGATTTAAGGTTCATGTACCTCTCTTGTATGAAGCTTGAACCACCAAAACAATCCACCAACACCAAAGCTCTAGGCTTGAAACACACTCTAGGGTTGAAGGCAAATCACTCACTAACTCAAGCTCTTTCTCTTATGATTTTTGTTCAAGTTCAAACTAAGGTTGTAATAGCAAGAAGATGGAGTTTTCTTCCTTCCCTTGGAAGCTTCAAGGTGGCCGAAATTTTTGGAGGAAAAAAATGAAGCAAAGTTGGTTTAAAATTCCTCTAATCCTTTGGTCAAACAAGGTGGATGGCTAGGGTTTTGCCACTTGGCCCAGTCTTGGCCCTTTCTTCCCTTAATCATTGACTAATGATGTTTCTACCCTCCAAATGTACCAATACCTATTTAACACCTCTAAACTATCATATAAAGTCCCAACTACTAATAAAAGGACACTTGGTCAAAGTGTGTGTGGTGAAATAAAATAAAACCAACTCAAGAAAATGTTACACTCCAAATAAGAGTAATAAAGTGCAATGTGAGGAAATGTTATAATGCATGTAGAATGCAATGCAAGCACATGTTATAAGTGATTTAAATCTTAGGGCAAGGCATGTAGTTTAGGAAAATTGTGTTTTAAAGTGAGGGTTCTCACAGAAAGGACATTTTAATAATAAAAAAAATACAAGTTCTACAAGAAATTGAAGACAAAGGCAAATGCTAGACAAAAGAAGGCAAATGTTGTTGAAGATCTTCTTCCCAATAATTCAGAAATTGTTGCTATGGTTGATAGACTTTCTATCAATGTGGTAACTTAATGCAACTTGACAAATTGCCAATCTAATGATTGGTGGTATGATTCGGGTGCTACTATTCATGTATTCAATGACAAGAATTTATTCAAAGATTATCAAGTTGCTGCCTCAAATGAGATTGTGTTAATGGGAAATCATAACACATCCGATGTGCTTGGAAAGTGGACGGTTGAAGTGGAGTTTACTTCTGGCAAACATTGGTTCTAACGAATGTTTATCATGTTCCTGACATAAGGAAGAATCTGGTTTCCGTAAGTGTACTTTGCAACAAGCTGTCATAGAAGCAGAAACAGTAATTCTATCGAAAACTAATGTATTTGTTGGCCAAGGATATTCATGTAATGGCATGTTCAAACTAAGTATCAATAAAGTTATTATTTATGCTTATTTGATTGAGTCTTCTATTAATTTATGGCATGCTTGTTTGTCACATGTTAATTTTAGATCAATCAAGTTCATGTCAAACCATAGATTAATATCCTGCACAAATGACAACTTTGGAAAATATGAAACATGTCTACAAGCGAAGATGACTAAGAAACATTTTCCAACGAATAAAAGAACTTCTAAATTACTTGAAATTATACATTTTGATAGATGTGAATTGAGTGGTCATTTAACAACAGTTGAAAATAGATATTTCATAACTTTTATAGATAATCATTCTAGATTTACACATGTTTGTTTACTGAGAACGAAAGATCAAGCATTTGATATGTTTAAATTGTTTAAGACCTTGGTTGAAAATCAGTTGGAAAGGAAAATTAAAATCCTACGAAGTGATCGAGGAGGTGAAAATTTTTCAAATGAATTTTCTAAATTTTTGTGAAGAAAATGGTTTGATCCATGAAACAAGTGTGCCATACACTCCTCAACAAAACGGTTTAGCCGAACGAAAAAATAGAACATTGGTTGATATGGTAAATGCTATGGTTATGCGTGCTAGATTACTATTTAACCTTTGGGGAGAGGCTTTATTAACCGTTTGTCATGTACATAATCAAATACTTTCAAAGAAGACAAAAGTTTCGCCAAATGAACTATGGAAAGGAAGAAAACCTAACTTAAATTATTTGAGGTTGTGCGGTTGTACAGCCTATTTTGTGAGATATGCTGAAAATTCTAAAACATATAGATTATGAGATTTAGACTCAAATACAATAGTAGAGTCTAGAGATATTGAGTTTTAGAAACAAGCTTTCTAAGTGGTTCAATTTCTAAACCAAATTCTATATTACCACAAAACATGACTATGGATCCTAATTCCTCTACAAATGATAATAAAAAGAAAATAATTGAAACTCCTAGTGAAACTAGGAGGAGTAAGAGAGCACAAAAAGAGAAGAATTTGGATCCAAATTATATTTATTCACAATCTTTAGTCTTTTTAGTTGAAGGTAGTAGGAATGGGGTATTCAATAAAATACCTGTACTTTTACATTTGGAAGAGAATCCTAAAACTTATAAAGAATCATTAGCTTCAAGGCACTCAGCTTTTTGGAAAGAAGTAATTAATGATGGGATGGATCTCTTGTATCAAATGGTACATGGTTGTTATGTGAATAACCTCCTGGTTGTAAACCTATAGGATGTAAGTGGATATTTAAAAGAAAACGTAACACTGATGGTTCGTTACTAACCTTCAAAGCAAGACTTGTAGCAAAAGGTTTTAAACAAAAGGAAGGAATTGATTACTTTGGCACGTATGCTCCTGTTGCAAGAATTACTTCGATAAGAGTGTTGTTTGCTCTAGCATCCATACATGATTTATATATTCATGAAATGGATATTAAAACAGCATTTTTAAATGGAGATCTAGACGAGAAAGTATATATGGAGCAACTCGAAGGGTTTGCACTTCCTGGGAATGAAAAGAAAGTCTACAAGTTAATTAAATCCTTGTACGGTTTAAAGCAAGCGCCAAAACAATGGCTTTAGACACAATGAAGCAGAAAAATGCATATATTCCAAAGTTACCAAAGATTATAGTATAATTGTGAGAACCCCGAAAGTTATCTTTCTTTTATCTTATTTCTTTGAGCACACTTTCTTTACTTTACTTTATTACCTTAATTTCCTAGATATTTTTATAAGTGAGTCAAGTTTTAACTCATTTTCTTGGTATAAGTTAGTACATGTTAAGTGTGAGAACCCTCACTTAAAAATATAAATCCTCCTAAATCACTTGCATTTCACTAAGACTAAATCACTTATGACATTTCCTTGCATTGCATTTCATTACCTTTTACTTGAATTGTAACATTTCCTTGAGTTGCCATTATTTTATTTCACCACATGCATTATGACCAAATATTCCTTTTATTATGTGTAAGACTTTATTTAATGGTTTAAGGGTGTTAATTAGGTATTGGAACATTTGGAGGGTAGAAACTTCATTAGTCAAAGATTAAAGGAAGAAATGGCCAAGATCGAGCCATGTGGCAAAACCCTAATCATTCATCTTGTTTGACCAAAGGAATTAGCAAAATTTAAACCAATTTAGCTCCATTATCTCCTCCATATGGCCGGCCACTTGAAGCTTCTAAGAGAAGAGAAAAAACTCCATTTTTATTGCTTTTAAACTCTAGTTTGATCCTTGAGCAAAAATCAAAAGTGAAGGAACCTAGCTTAGTTGAGTTAACTACCTTCAAGTCTAGTGTGTGTTTCAAACTTGGAGCTTTTATTTTGGTGATTTTTGGGTGATTCAAGCTTCACTTAAGAAAGGTAAATGATCTTTGAATCTTAGCTTTATGGTGTTATTCCAAGTGTTTAAAGTTTTAATGGCAAACTAGGAGTTGAATGGATGATATTTGTGGTAAAACTTCTTGAACTAAACAAGTGGAAGTAGGGTTGGTTGTTTTGCATACAATATGTTTGATATTTTGTCCAAGCTTTGTTTATGGTTTTACTTGATGTATTAACATGTTTTGGACCCTTTTTGAGCTAAGGACAACTCTTGGAATGATGCTTAAGTTAACTATAATGAAAGGATGAAGGTTGGTGTTGCAAGGGAACTTGTGGACTGTTTTGGTTTCTCTTTGCTGTCCAACCATGGAGTGGAGAGTTTTCCTTGATTTTTTTGACTCATTTGCACCTTAATTAAATCTAGGAAACTTGGCTAAACATTGGTTAAGCTTATGTGTGAGTTGAGATGGAAATGAAGCAAGCAAAGTGGTTGTTTTGGGCAACTATTGGACTATTTTGGTTCTCCTTTGTTGGCTAGATTGTTTTGGTTCACTTAAGCATTATGCATGTTACATTTAAGCTCCAATGGTGCTAGATAACTTGATCCCCTGTATATAAACTCTAGGAGTTTGAATTGGGTGAATTTGAGCCAAAACAAGTGAAGTTAGAAAGAAGAAATAGGGCAACTTTGTCTTGGTATTGAGCTGATCAGAACAGAAAAATCAGCCAAATTTCCCGGACTAGTGGTATTGATAGAAGAGGAACTAGAGTCTAAATTTGGTATCATTGGAAAGCACTTTGAGTCTAGTTTCCAACGCCACTAACGGTACGTGATTTCGACTTTCCTACGGTGAGATATGACCATTTTCCCAAGACTGCGCGGGCCCGACTGTTTTACCCGCGAAAACCACTTTGAACATGAATGAAAATTTTCTCTTGCTCAACTTTCTTGCACTTGTCAAACTGGTTTTCTTATGATCTTTTACTGCATTTTGGGCCTAACTTTCATGGTGAATTGAATAGATTTAACCACTCACTTGGTCACCTAATGAGCTTACAATTGGGTTGGAAAATGAACCTAGATTATTAACGATTTCACTCGTTGCCCTAGGATTGGGAAACAGAGGTGAACGTAACCAAGGAACTTGATGAATAAGCTTTGCATTTATTAAAAGGTGAGTGTTCTAAATGCATTAAAATATTTACGTGGAATGTCTTCTTACTTGAACGACATGCTTACTTGATTAAAGTAATTGCTCCTGAATTGATGACTTTTGGGACCAGGATGCACTTTATCATACTCGATCCTTTGTAGTTAACTTCTTGATATTGATATGAAATGAATTGATTTGCCTCCACTTGACTTGTTGGTCACTCGGGTGGTTATCCCACCGACTTACGTGTTACATGCTTATTGTTGTTAGATAATGCTAGGTACTTGATTTCTTGTCTCATAGGCAAGTGTGTACTTTATCGCAATTGACCTAGCTCGACTAAATTTGTAAGATTTTGTTAAAACATGTGTTAGCCGTTTTGTTACAACTGAGAAGTGGCTAGAAAAAGGAAGAGTATTGTCTGGCACACTCTTCCTAAAGCATTACTCTTCCTTTTTGTGCCGGCTAGAAATGATTTTCTTTTGTTTCACTTTCTAGGGTCTTTTATCATTTTTGCATGATATCCCCCCTCATACGTATATCCCTTATCCCATATTCTCCCTTATATGTATATTCCTTACCCCTTTGTATGAAAACATGACATTAGACTTGCATTTCATTTAAGCATTAGAACTAGGTTAGATCATTTGCTTGCTTAAATAGGAAATAACCCTTTGAATATGGGATATGGACGAGTTTGGCTTTCTAACTTTAGCACGGTCGTATTCCCTCTATAAAAGGGAAAATCTAGTCACGAGTATTAGACCCCCACACCCGTTATGATACATTTCTCTAGGTCATGTATATTTGTATAATTATTATTTTACTTTTCTTTTCTTGGAGTCTCATATTTTGCACATTCGTGACTGTGACGACCCCACCTTCCCCTAAGGCATACCAAAGGGTTCGGCGGACCACCTACCCAACTCTCGCCAGGACTCACTCACTCGTATCACGTGCATACATCCGAGGACCATAAATAACATCGCAATTCAAGCTTATAATTTACATTGATGCACAATCAAGATACAAAACCTCAATATACCCAAACTGGTTCAAAGTGTATACAATCCAGATACAAAACATTCTATTCGAGTACTAGCGCGAGTACAAGTCAAAAGTCAAAACAACTAGACTACGCTAGTCTTTACACGTCTCACGCCTCGCTCGTACCCCTGTAAGGAAAACAAAACTAACGGAGTGAGCCAAAACTCAGTGAATTTTCAAATATCAAATTGGCCATCAAACAAAGTAATAACAGTGCAGTAGTGAAATAGCGAGCAAACAAGTCCAATCAAAGAGATAATACTTCAGGTAATCAAGAATATATGGATCATATTCACATATAAGGATACAGTGGCTCATGTCTCGGCACCATCCCAGCTTGATCGATTGGTAGTTGACACTCCGTCAACTTTCCAGTAATAATTAGTCCAGAAAGAAAACCCCACTTCACGCCAGTCTCCGTCCACCGATCAACCCCCTTATCCGGGCCCGCACGCCACATGAAACACGGGTGGTAATACTCGAGTATACCGATTAGCCGAGGAGATAACACTCCACTCGACATTACTAGTTACCCAGGGTTTGTTATCTAATCGACCAGGCCCTTGCCGGCTCGACTCGATTAACTAGCCACAGGGTTTCTGGAATTCCAGGCAAGATATAATTCATACACATGTAAAGCAAGTCAATTGAAATTGATGAACAAGTACAAGTCTCATTAGGGCAAGTGCGATAAAGTACACCCTTGCCCTGTCAAATCACTTATATATCATGTAATCACATTTGTCAAAGATAAATCACAAATATCAAGTTCAATCAGATATTTTGAAGCACTCACCAAAAGTAGTGCCTCTAATATTCGCGTCTGGGTGGTACTCCGGGTTTGGAGTCCAAATCTGCGATAAAACTTGATTTAAGAACTTTGAAAATCAACTAAGGTTCGAAACTTAGACGTTTCGTTCAATAAGAATCAAGAAATTGAAATTCACTTGGAGAATAGTCGTGAAACGGTTGCTCGCTTTTCAAACTGAAAAATTTTGTAAGATGTATACTTGGAAATAACTTTTGAGTCGAAAGTGCAAGGAAAACGGATTTATAGTGATTATTACCGCTTTTCCTAAGGGTACAAGTTCGGCCAAATCCTTACTTATATACCTCGGAACAAGAAGAAGCAAGTATCCTAGATAGTTCAAGTAGTAATCACTCTTAACCCTTACTCAAGTCGCAAGTATATTTCTCTAGTCCTCGAGCGTAAATTTGGGCAGCATGCCCTTTGTATTTTCCTATTTCCAGCCATTTATGGCTTCATTATTTTCCTCATTCAAACCCAAAGGTACACACACAAAAATCTAATTTCAATAGCCGTTCCATAGGCTCAAGACAATACAAGGACAAAAATCAAACTAATAACAAGTGTGGAAATGAAATTTAACAAAAGACAGATTTGACGGGTTTTTGCGGAATGGACACATCCGAGGCTACACTTATCAGATTGGGCTGCAACTTATACCGTTTCAAAGCTAAGATACAGGGCTACAATTTTGATGAAGACCACTTAGTCCAAATTCCAGTGTAACCTAGTCAAATTCCCAATTCTCAGAACCAAATTCCAACTAATCGGATAGTTAACCGTACTACCTTTAAATGGCCATATCTCAGGCTACCAAAGTCCGTTTAAGGCGTTCTTGGAGGCGTTGAAAAGCTAAAACAGAGTACTAAAACTTTCATATTTTGGAAAATGGCTAAATCAGCACGGATCATAGTGAATAGACACGGTTAATTGGATGAACTGTCTAAAACGGATCACTGGATACATCCTAGGGTAGCGAGGGTATTTTGGTCTTTTCACAGGCTACGTTATTCCGATTGGGCTGAAATTTTGTAGGCAATTAAAAACATCATTCTATACAACTTTCATGTTTTATGCTAAGCCTAATTCGGCCTCTAACATCACAAAATGGAACCGGACAGAACTGAAGTCAAATTTTCCAGAAATCTGGAATTTTACGGTTTCAAAGGAAACTTTTTTCCTTTCTTGCTTCAATCACTACCACAATCACTTATATAAACTTAGATATAACATATACATCCATACAACAAGTATAGGCAGCAAATACCTCAAACCCTAACTCATGTAACTCAAGAAAACATACACTATATCCACCCAAATCATGATAATAGCTATCATCCACCACAAATTTAAGGTGCTATGCCAAGTTAAACAAGATTAAGTGTAAGAAATGGGGAAATCAGCATTATTACCTTGCTAAAGTGACTACCAAGAGCAGCCCTAGCTTTTCCTTCCAAAATTTCACCAACACACCACTAGCTAAACACTCAAGGAAGGTTTTAATCGGTTTAGTTTCTTGTTTCCTCACTTAATACACTCAAACTCAAGATGAAATGGTGCAGCTCTCCCTTGGTTTTTCTCTCCCTCTCTCTCGGCCAAAGCAGCAGAAAAATGAAGAAGAAAGGCAGCTCCAAAGTGATAAGAAGGCAAGACAATTGGTCTTGGTCAAGGCCCTTAGTTGGCCAACAAGTGTCCTCACCAATTCCACTCATTTTTTTGTTCTTTTCCTTGCAATTTTTGGTCAACATTTCGGCCAAAGCAACTGAGATTGAGGGGATATTTTGCTCAAATAATAATGAGCTTGTATGGTAAAAAAAAGTGGTGATCAAGTGGTGGGTTCACTCGGTAGTACACGGTATGTGACGGCCCCACCTCCCCCTAAGGTGTACCAAAGGGTTTTGGCGGGTCGCCTGCCCAACTCTCGCTGGGACTTACTCACTCACTACAGTCCTCCAAAAAATAGTATCCTAAAATTTGGGGTATCACACGGTACACGTCGGTTCGCACCGTTTTTCCTTAAATCACGCGTACTAGGGTTTTTACTTCCTATTCACTAACTTTTTATCATTGCTTCTAATCACATATTATTTCTCACCTAAAAGTCACTCTTAAGTACCAAATTTGATCCTTACTCCATACCGGATAATTACACTACGGATACACGAAAAATCCTATTTCACTTCGAATTGAAATCGGAAAGGAAAACCCTAATTTCCTATGATCATTGGCACTTTTCTAGGGTGATTGAGTAGTAGGATAGTGTAGAATAATAATTGCCAAATAATTTTCAAATAAAAGGGAATTTTCAAGAAATATATAAGGAATTTACAAGTTCTCACAGTGACCTCTTCAAATAGTCACCCTTGGGCATTACAATTAATGTGATTTACACCAATTAAACTTTGAAGAGATATTCTGACCCTCTGATACCCACTTAGGTCTAGGGTTTGCATTCATATAGTACATCCAAATGTGATAAATTCTTAGGTTAAAATAAGAAAATCTTTGACTAAATCACGCAACAAGCCTTGGCTAGGTTGAAAGGGTGCCTTGGATTTTTATCCTTGCCTTCTCTTTCTTCAAATGTGACTCCCGAATCTTTTTCTCTGATTTTCGTAGATTTGGAGTCGTTAAAAAAGGGTTTTTCTACTTTTTCTTTAAAAATTCATTTTTAGGTGACTTGGTACACTTTAACTCAATATCAAGTGGTGACTCCTATTGTTTATTAAATACCCTTTTTAAACTATATTTTAGGCCAAAATCGTCGCACTTTTTAGTCCCATTATTAGGCCTATTTTCGTTATTTATTCTTTACAAATTATTTAATTCACACATTTTCACTCAAAATTAAATTAAAAAATCCCATTTTCTTAAAACTCATTATTTTATTTTATTTTCAAAAATGGGGCGCGACACTTACGCTGACAATATTTTGGCCCATGGAATTTTGTTTACAATCCTAGGTTGTATAATCTTGAAACAGACAAGTTCTTTTCCTTTTTGACTATTCTAACCTTAGGTTGGAGGCTTTTAATTATTAGCTCTATGCCTTAATCTCATTTAGCTTTGGAATATTAAGACTGTATAATCTTGAATCCAACAACTTCTTTTCCGTTTTGGCTATTCTAACTTTAGGTTTGAGACTTCTAACTTTCGGAAAAGAACTTTAATGCCATTCAGCTTAGGAATGTTGTCAAAACATTACATCTTGTCCCATTTTATTTGTTAAAACTTACATCTCATCCTATTTTATTTGTTATTCTAGCTTCCTAGATGAATGTGCTTTTGGTTTGTGTGGTGTTTTTTTTAATAGGTCAATAGAGCGAAAGGATTCCAACTAGAGTTAGCATCATCTCATTTATGAGCACCTTGTTAGCATTATATCCTACTCTAAATGCTTAGAATATACAGTTCTTTTCAAGCATCATGTTCCTCTCAAGCGACCATTATTGTAAGTCATATTTTGTTTAGTAATGATAGTCTCAAGTTTAGAATGTTTCAATCAAATACTTGAGGAAAATGATTTCCCTTTGGTACAAGTCAGAGATTATTAATATGTATGCCCGAAAGTCTAGGGTTTTATTTATTTACTTTAACTATTTATATATAATGAATGGCATCTTACCTTATTAGTTGTTTTGTTATTCTAATTAAATAGATAAAGTCCATGGAATAAATATATATATCTAGATAAATATAATAATAAGTGTTATGATATCAAACTATATTTAACTAGAGTTTATTCTTTAAGATTTCTTGTCATAGTATCAATAATTGGAACACTATTAATATGGATAAACTACTACATGTTATGTTTCTTCAAAATTTATTATGATGTGGTGACATTAAAACTAGTTGTACAGGTGATTGATAACATGATCTCTTTTATAATTTTTTTTAAAATTTGAGACACTATTAATATGGATAAACTACCACATACTATATTTCTTCAAAATTTACTATGATTTAATAATATCAAAACTAGTTTTGTGGGTGTTCGATAAGATGATTTTTCTATTTTTAAAATTTTTTTCTAACAGGGAAGACTGGAATTTAAGAAGCGAGGAAGGGGCAAGTGGATTTGAACCCAAGATTTCTAAGTCCTGAGGCCTCAACTTTAGCTACCTTGATAAGATGATTGACTTCATCGAATTAATCTGCATAGAGAATATCATATGGATGTCTATTTGAGTGTTGATGATATATTTTTTATATATTATGTGTATAAGTAATCCTACTATTTAATATTATCATGGTATCTTGAGTGTGGATAGTTATATTTTGATTCTCTTATAGCATGACAAAAAGTTGTTCATTGTTGTTAAGATTACTTAGCAATAAAGGAAAGTTATATCGTGTGCTTTTTTTGTGACGTATTTGTATAAATTTTTTTTGGTGGTTGGGAATATTCTAAGTTTTACCTCATAAATAATGGCAAACAGCCCTAACATAGAAAATTGAAGCAAACAATTATCCTTCTTTTTATTGGTGCAACTTCATAACCCAAAATGACAAATGAAACAAATATATGCAAATGACAAATGAAACAAATATATGCAACACCGATAAAAACAAAAGAATTCTTGATTTTGGTCAATTACGTAGTGATGTGCATACAAAAAAGTGCTACTAAATTGTCACTCAAATCATTCTCCTTTATAGACAATATGGTCTGTGAGAACCCGGAAAAATTCTTTATTTTAGGCATTATTTTATTCCTTTGCACACGTTTTCTATATTTTCTTTATTATATTAATTTTATATATATTTTTATAAGTAAATATAGTTTTTAAATCATTTTCTAGTATAAGTTAGTTCATGAGAAATTAGGAGTGTATATTGGACGTGGGACCCGCTAATGCGTTAAGTGAGAGAAATTCGACCAATTAGGTTAAGTTTTGCATAAAGGATTTAATTACTAGGAGTTAGGAGATAATTAGAGGTTACCTAGATGGATTAACCATGGGGAGACAAGAAGATAGCCTTAAACATAAAAGGTGCCACGTGTCACTTTCCTATTCGAACTTGGACTTTGACTAACTTTCTTTACCTTTACTAAAACCTCAATTTTGACCCAAAAATCATCTTCATTCCAACCCTCTTGGCCGAACCTCTTAAGGAGAGAAAAGAGAGAAAGCTTCAACTTTTATCTTCCATTTCTTGCTTATATCTTGAAATCCAACCGATTAAATCTTGAATTTGTCCACAAAAGTGACTTGCTAAGGGAGTTTCAAGGTATTGGTGGAGTTGTTTTGGAGGAGGAACCCCTAAGCTACTACCTTCCTTGAGGTGTCAAGGTATTTTGCTTGGAAACTCACTTTTTGTTCCTAATAATGGTAAATTAGTGACTTGTGGTGGCTAAATAGGTTATTTTATGGAAGATTTCATGGATTAAAGTGGAGTTAGATAAATTTCTGATTTTTTGGGGATTTTTCTGTTTTCATATGATGGATATGGTTGGCCTTGGATTGATAGCTCTAAATTGTGTTAAATGGAGCCTTTGTGCGTTAATTGTGATTGTTTGCGGAAAATTTCAGTTTTAGGGCTTTATTATGGTTGGTTGTTGAGCTTCTAATTGGCCAAGATTGAGGGGTATTGTAACCCTAATGAGGTGTGTTGAATAGCCTATGATTTGTAGGTGTACTTGTGGTTGTTTTGGATGAATTTAATTGGTTGTTTGTAGGATGGAAAATCTGAAATTTTAGGAGAAATGCTGTCCAAATGTTGAGGATATTAGATTCTTGTGAGTTTAGGTTGAGGTTGGATAGAAATGAAAGGTTTTGGGGTCTGTTTCTACTTTTAGCCCTAAATGTTATGTATTTTCCATTCCAAGCTATATTTGGTTTTGCCTTAATAGTTCATTTAAGAGGTATTCGACTCGTGTCCGAGTCTCAATTGTGCTTTCTTGATTGTTATAGGGCGTGCCGGTGATCCGAGGCTTACGTCGGGCGAAAACTTGTGAAATTGCTTTGTTTGACTTGGTGAGTGTACTACTCACATGATTGTTATTCCGTGGCTTTACTGTACTTGAAATCTGTGATTGGACTACTTATGATTACTGTTTATGCTAGATGAGACGAGGGTGTACTTTACCATTCTCGTACTCTATGGCTTATTTGACCGTTTACTGTATCACTTGGAATTCTCTTGATTGTACTTGATTTGGTGTCGTTTGGACGTGTATCCAATGACCTTTACTGTTAACTCTAAGCTCAACCTCACTAGTAGTCAATTGACTCGAGTCAGAAAGGGCTTGGTCAAGGGAAATTGACAAGCCATGGGGACTGTTTTGGGGATCTTTGGGTATGAGACTCTTGATTCCGGTATACTCGAGTATTACCATTACTGTTCTGATTGGTGTTCGGGCCCGGTAAGGGGTATGTGTGGTAGACAGAAATCAGAGTAAAGTGGGGTCTACAGTAATGGTTACTCTTAAGCGTTGACGGAGAGTCAAGGAGGTGAGATCAAGTACGACAAAAGAGGAAGAGGGCTCTTGAGAACCGTTCGTATCCTTTTACTCTCTAAATGATGTACGATGGTTGTTCCTGTTCATTTGATGAATGTATTTGACATAAGTAGCATTGTATTTTGGTGATCCTTGAATGCTTGAGTGATGGTACCTCATTGGGCGAAAACTCACCCCGTTAACTTTGTTTTCCTTACCGAGGACCATCTTTTGGACCAATCATCATTTTAAAGAATGAATTGAGCTAGTATAAATACTCTTTTGTATAGCTCCTCCGGAGTTGAAAAACCCTAAATGTACCTTGATCCAAATATTTCCCTTTTGATTTGTAAATTACAAACGTATGTATATAAAAATGTTTAATCATGTTCATGCATTATATTTGGTTTGGAAATGTTCATTCTCTAGAGTTATATAACGTTATCTGTATTCGATTGGGTTCCGACCGAATTGTGACGTGGCAGTCACTATTCACTTTCAGTTTTGATTTTCATTTTTCCGTTGTGTGATTGTTGAATCGTTTAGGAGCACTAATATATATATTTCAGAACATTTTAGTTTGTGTATTACCATCTTAGTAGTCCTGGCGAGAGTTGGGCAGGCAGTTCGCTAACCCCTTTGGTACGCCTTAGGGGAAGGTGGGGCTTTCACATGGTCCATATCATTTCTTATGAGCTTTTCTTATGCAGCCCAACTCCAATAAAGTTAGAATAAATACTATCTCATTTTTCCTTTTGATAGTTACTTGTAGCACAATTGATTGGTTGAAGACTAAAATCGATCCAATTCTATACATAATTTATCATGGATGGAGTTAACTATTATTTTAGTAACTTAAGTTTTTTATCTATCATTTTCAAATATATGCTAATCACGCCAAGTTTTAGTCCAATTTAATAATTTATCAAACACAAAATATTGTTCAAACTTCATTTTGATTAATTAACAAACAAAATTCGAACAAGTTCTTAATGAGTCAAATTCGATTTAAGTACCGAGTAGCTTGATTTGTCTTTCGACCCTACTTCTAGACTTTAGATCACAATTTCAACTAGCTAATTATGTAAAAATATTTTCCTTAAAGAAAACCTACAGCCATTTTTCCAAAAAACTTGGGATGCAATAGATCCGCATTATTTCCCCCTAACTTTTGCCCTGGTCTTTATTTTCATCAAATCTACCATGAGGCTGGGTAAGAAATTTATTTATTAATTTATTCATTTTGTTTTTACTAATTAAAAAAGGTTTTAAAAAAATGATGACCAACAGTACTAACCATCCCAGAGAAATCTCCGAAATGAGTCATAGATATTTTTAATTATCACTGCCTCATATCCATGAGTCCACACACCACAAAAATTGGGTTCAAACAAATGTTTTTTTATTTATTCATAAACAAAAAAAAAAGATTTCATTGTCCTATATCCAAGTTCAAATAGGTTCAAACTTTCACAACAACAACAACAAAAAATAGATAAGGAAAGCTGAAAAAGTTCAAGAACATAAGTTTTCTAATCAATTCTAGAAGTTTAAGTGCTAGGAAAAACTCCTCAATAGGGTTTAGCTCTACAATTGCAAACTATATATGAAAACCATTACAAAATCTTTGCCTGAACTACCCACTGTTACAGCTTTCTTCCTTTCTGGTTTTCTTAATGTCTTAATCCACATTTCTACAAGTTGATGCAGTCGCATTTCTGGATGAATTTGTTGACCTCTCATACTAACCTCCACCTGCAAAATAAGAGATGAATAAATTAAGTTAATAGTAGCAAATCCCAAAATATATAGCAAAACAATACAAGCAAGTTAACACGAGACAGGGATTTTCACATTATAACACATGAATTGGTGCCTCAGATATGGATAATAACAAAAAGAAAGCATTAGTATTGTGTATAAAAGGAACAAAATAAAACCGTGTCTCCAATTTATTCAAATGCATATCAATGATGGCAAGAAAACAAAAAAAAAAGTTTTGTACTAGCTAAATTTGATTAATAAAGAAAGTAATTGTACCCAAAAAAACTGCCTAAAGTACGATGAAATGGAAGCAAGTTATGAGTTAAGCTTTTGGACCTTTTTCTCATCTTCACTTTGAAGGCCCAGCTTCACCACCAGGTATTTCTTGATGAATCTAGCAGGCATGTTGACATCCCTATAACAATTGATAAAATAAGAAAACATTACTTTAAACCACAAGAAAGTCTAAATAAACAAAATAATTGTCAAGTCTAAAGTAAGAAAAAGCTAAGATGCGTCCGAACTTCATCACTTTGTATCTAGTTCAAATTTACCTTCTCAAATCATATAAAAAATTTAAGACATAATTCCAAGTAGTCAAATATGGTTTTAATAAATTTTGTGATCTCTGCAATCGATTTGTGTAGCTTAATGCCAAACATAAATCTAGAGAAAGTATCATAAGCTAGGTCATGATTACTCTTTGAATTGTACATGCATGCATTATTCCACTATCCAGAAGCTTATTAGCCTTTTTTTCTCATTACCGTATGCAGCAATATAATAATTGAGCAAGAAAAATAATAAGACAAAAATCTTTTTTGCTCTTATCCCAATGCTAACCTATATGAATCTTTCGCTAAAATAGATGGAAATGAAAAATACACTAAAACTTCTTGCTTCCAAAGTTGAAACACCCTTGACCTTTCATATAGGGTTTCAATTTATAGCTTTGGTTATATGTTCAATGATAAGTAACTATAAAACAAATAGATGAAGTTGGGATGGAATCAACAAGATAATTCTATATCTTATTCAGATGGATGTCATGAACCAAACCATATGAAGCTATATAGCTACTTCTCATGTCATGTTAAATACGACTAAGCTACAATAGATTGTTTAAAGGCCTTAATAATACTATATCTGCATGTGCATGTGATACTAGATAAACCTAAACTTTTTTGCATGGATGACCTAAATTTAAGATGAATTTCAATTAACATTTGAAACAATGAAAGAAAAGGAAAAAAAATCACTTTGTTTACAAGATGTGTCAACATTTCAATCCAGATCAAATATCATTTGTGGTGGTTGCTACTAATAGTGATCCAAGCTACCTACTCCTGTGTAAGTTACATGAGATCTCAGAAACAAAAGGATGTATGTGTTTGAATTGAAAAACATGCAAGCAACAAACATTATTGAGGGACTTACTGAACCCTTAGATATTGAGGAGGCATTGAAGGTAAAATGCCACAACTTTCCCTAAAAGAGTCAATCAAAATATCCAATACATGTTGTAAGAAAACTGAATAGTATAGGTATTTTCTCTAAAGCTTAATCAAATTACTGCAGGGAAATTAAGCCTTACTGCTTCTTACAGCCAACAAGTTGGAACCAAACTTGGGTCTTTCTTCCACAAACACTCGAAGAATCAACCACAATTTGGGTGGGAATATTCAGATCCTCAGCGAGACCATTTTTGTCTTGTTTTCTTGGGCGTCCTTTTCTATATTTTTTTGGACTAGCAGCTAGAGAAGCTGATCCTATGCCATGTGATTCACCTATTTTGATTTCAGATGTAACAGCTTTTTTGGCAGAAGACCTCCTACGTCTGGATTTTGTTACGACTTCAACTGAGCCATCTAGGGATTTCAGCAAGTCATTCATTTCTTTCGGAGGTTCCCCTCCATGCTCTTGGCTATTATGTGCCACTTGTTTCTTTAAGGGCTCAGAGGCAGCAAAAGGATTCTTCAGAAATATCAAAAATTCAATGTCATAGTCAAGCAAAGAACAATGTGTTTTTAAAAAAACCAAAAAATGTTTTATACACTTACCGGATTACTTGAGATTTGAGAACGATTTTCGTCTTCTTGAGTAGAACTCATACTAGATAGAGAAGCCCCCCAGGAAGGAATAGGGTTTTCTCTAGTGTTTTTCCTTTTTTGATGGGTAGGTGGAGCAATTGTGTTTGAAGTTTCAATTCGACCAACTAAAGAAGAAACGGATTTCTCCTTTCTTCTAGTGGACAATAGCTCAACATCAGGCTCAGTTTCAGTTTCCACTGATTCATTTGGCAGTTGATAAACTTTACCTTTTCCTTTTCTATCGACAATAGGCAATTCTGAAGCCACTTGGTTCACTGGAGGATTATCAACATGGTTCTTGGCTTCACGAGCAACATCCTCCACTTTTGGTTTCGCTAATTTTTTTATGCTGACATACTTGTTTCTTATACTTTGCCAACGATAGTCGTGCCTGTCAATTTGAAAAATGAAGAAATTTTGAGTGACAATAAGTAAGTAATCTATGCACTATTTAGAGTAGTGAAGTTCTTCATAAAATTTAACATCCTACACCATATCATATTGATGAGTAAATTGCTGTAAGTTAAAAAGTATAATTTATGCACATGAAAATCAAGGGTATCCTAATTCCCCGTCATCCTGTTAGGGTAGATAAGGTAAATACCAAAAGATATAGCTACTACTAAGAGGAAGTATCCTCATCTAATAGCTTTCATGACACTATATGGCTGAAGTCCATACCTCTAAACATGATCACGGAAAGGTGTTATGAGGCCTTAAAATCAAAATGGAACTTTAATTCAACAAGAACATCCCATTTAATTCTCAATTTCATGAGATCGATTCTATCTTTAAGGATAATAGTCTAGAAATTGTCTTACTGCCCTTGCCACAAATCTCAAGAATAAATCAATTACTAGAACAAAATCAGTTATAGGTTAGGTTTGGCACAATATATCGCACCACACGTAAAAACACATGCATTTGCATGTTGTTCTTTGTACGACACATGGTCTAATTGTAAATTTAATGGAAATACATATTAATACCTAGCAACTTACCTCAAGCAAAGGGCCATTCATTAGACTGATTAGTTGGTTAGATCTCGAGAAGCAAGAGTAAATGATTTTGCACAAGAAGAAGAAATCAATCAATTGCAAAAGAAGAAAAGTTCATACTTGAGCCTCTGCAATGGAGCACCACCAAGATCTATGTTGCACTCTGGACAGTTGCGCAAGTTTTCTTCAATGATCTTTCCGGTTATGCACTTCTTGCAAACTGTTCAACAATGACAAAAGCCAAAATTACATTAAACTCAATCTATTTTACACCGTGGAACAATTTAAAAAGCAAAATAACACCTACAAAGATGAAATCATGCAATAATATTCTCTACAGCATAACTCTGAGGAAACTAAGATCAAAAAATCTTTATGATAGTGCCAAAAAATTGACACATTCTCCTAAAATATAGTCTTGAAATTCAATGAAATTTCTCGAGTTGACTTTGATAAGGTTTTGTTAGATACAAAGATTATGATGAAACAAGGAGAAAAAAGAATTTTCTATTTCAAAAATTTCCTTGTTTTCAGTAGCCTAGTCACTTAGCCAGGGTACCAACAGAACAAGAAATAAAATGAAACCTGCCCTAAAATTAAAAAAAATCTGATCGAAAATGAAAAATTTGTTACTTTACTATTTGTTGCCAAAACTAACACAACTCAAACACTAATCACATAACTAAAAAAAAAGAAGAAGAAAAAAGTGAATGTAAATTGAGTAAAGCTAGGGTAGATTAAAATGAAATTTTAGAAAATCAAATTTGAGGCTGGTGAAATTACACCATTGACAAAAATCAAAATTTTTATAGTAACATGATGGTGCAAAATCTTGATCGGATGAGCATAAATTGACAAAAATTTGATCAAGCGGGGATGAAATTAGGTAAATTCACATCTAGAGAATGTAAAAAAACTCAAGAAAGAAGGGGAAAAAATCAATAGGACCATGAAAATATGGATCAAAGCATGACTTCAAACTCGAATTGAGAAAAAATTTAGAACCCACATCTCTGTATATATAAATCATTTGATTTAGAATCTAAATAAGGAAAAATAATGTAAAAAGAATACAGAAAATGAGGGAAAAAAAGCAAAGAAGATGCTTACAAGTATGGCAACACTCGTCAATTGTAGTGCAATCCCTAACAAGTTTTTGGCAAATCCCACAAGCCAAAAGCCTTTCAATGGTTGCATGCCGAGTTTTGAAACTCATCTTTCACCTTAAAACGCTCTTAATCTTCTAGAAAAAGAAAAAACATTAAAGATTCCAACCCAAAGCTCCCAAGGCCTCTTTATTACTACATGCCGCTCTATAAAAATAAATTTGCAAAAAGGGTGAGTAAAAGGGAAAGATTTTTGAGATCATATGAGGAATGAATCAAAAAATTGGTTGAAGCATTTAAGTGTTGAAAGTTACTCTGCTTTTCTTGTGATTGATTTTTATCGGTATCGATCTAGAGAAACAAGTGGATAAAAATGAAAGAAATGAGATTAAGGAGAAATTAATAGAGTTTAAGAATATTTGAAGGAAATGAAGGAGAGATTAATTAGAATCAGATTTGAGGATCACAGAATGCCAGGTATGATGTCTTTCACATTTTGTTTCAAGGAGAGTTACTCATACCAGTGTTATTAGACCCGGACTGGACCGGTCGAACCGGCCAGTCCAACCCGGCCTTCTTCCCGAGTTAGTTTGTAGCACAAAATCGCTTTGGTCAAAAACCAGTCAAAATCATCAAAAATCGGCTAACCAGTGACCCAATTCGACTGGTTGACCGAGTTCTCAAACTTTTCTTTCTTATTTTTCCTAAACATAATTTGAATTAACTAAATTGTAACACTTTCATTTATTAATAGGAGTATGAAAATGCCACCCACTTAGTGTAAACACCAACATTACTCACTTTCCTGAATGATCTCTAAATCAAGATGTTTCACCCCTATCATCTTATCAATTTAGCATCAATGATTCCAACTTGCATTAATTTGTTTTAATTTAGTTTTTCAAGTAGTTTTGAAAAATGGACATATTTTAGTCATGAATTTACATTTTTATATATAATTATTAGGTGTATATTTGATTATAAGTCTAATATTTTTGGAATATTTTGTATGATTGGCCGAATATAACCAAGAACTTAATTTCAATATTTCTGAAACTTATAAAAATATAAAATAATTATGACATCATGCTGACGTTAGCGAGTTTTTGAGAACGGTCAGACCAATCCAACCAATTGATCCCTGATCCAATAGTTTAGCCGAATCGCTAGCCGGTCCGTATATAACAACATTGACTCATACTGCTCTATCTCCATGAAATGTTGTTGCATTATACATAATCTAGTATTTAGCAAAGCGGGAATAGCAAGTTTATAGCTTTGGACTCTAAATTTATAGGTGGATAAGATTTAGATTCTCTTGCTCTTGATTGCTGTTAAGCTTTTATTCTTCACAATCATAGACTGAACTAGAGGAAGGGCAATTGAGGTTTTTCACCCGCTAATAATTGGAAATTTTCAAGAATATCCTTGATAAAATAAACTTTTTCCCCATAGAAAAGTTTGAAAATATTCTATGTAGCGTACTTCGGCACATCAATGTAAATTGTCTTGTTCTGTCAAGGTTAAAAATTGTTTATGTGGATCCAACTTATTTTGTTAAAAATTGAAGTCTAGCATTGTAAAAATTGTGATCTATATGGCAAGCAAGTGAATGCTTGAGATTTAGCCATCAAAAACAAAAAGGAAAGTTTAATTTGAATTTCTTCCTACAAAAAGTTTTAAACATAGAAAAGGACTTTGATACACAAATCATTTTTGGGCATAAATAGTGAGATATTGACACACATACAATCTTGCATTGTAGGGGTGAGTAGCTTAGTCAAAAAATTGGCTCGAGTTTAGTCACTTCAAACTTGAGTCGAACTTGAGGTGTTCAATAGGCTTGATGAGCTAATCTTGAGCATGTAGATACTCTGCTCAAATGCTCATTGAGCATTTCGAGCTTTTTTTTCCTTTTAAAATATATCATATGTAAAATTACAAAAAAGTCTATACCTCTTGAACAAATTACATCTTGTAACCATTCTAACTTTAAAGAATAAGTGGCCAATATCATCTAATCATATTTGTTTTAAAAAAAAATATGCTAAAGTCTCTCTATTATTGAATATTTCAATCTTTCTTCACTACTTGAAAAACACTCCCAAATTTTTACCCCTTCTCTCAACCCCTCAAAACCTCACCACTGTTCCACGCTCCTTTACTCATTCCCTATCACAAATTCGTCGCTCCTTCATCACCACCTCCCTCACTACTAAGCCCTTTTAGCATAGGTGCCACTACAACTATCAAAACGCTTCCTTTGTTATAGATCTACCACCTACCATACCAGAGAGCCTTCACTACTGCCGATCTAACGTCACTTTAATGTTCACTCTCTATTGTTTGTGTTTGATGGATTTTGTTTTAAAAAAGGAAATCCTTAACAAATGAGAGAAGAGATTTTGATTGATTTTTTAATGTTTAATTTTTTTGGGGTCTCTCCTTAATCTGATAGGAAGTGTTTTGATTCATCATTTGGCTAAATTGGTTAATATCAGATATGGTGAGAAAAAATGGAAAAAGAAAAAGAAAAAAAGGAAAAGATAAACATGGACTAAATTTTTTATTTTAAATTACTGGGGGCACTAATATAGAAATTTTGATGTATTCGAACTTGAACTCAAGTATAAGTACATTGGTAATCAACTCAAGCACGGGTACATCAGTAACAAACTTGAGCAAGTAAGTGATAGTTGAGCTTTAGCCATGTCAATACCATCAAAAAGAAAAAGGAAAGGTTAATTTTAATTTCTTTCAAGAAAAAGTTTTAAAAGATGGAAAATGATTTTAATACACAAATCATTTTTGGGTATAAATATTCAAATGTTGACACCCATACAATCGTGCATTACATATCATGTAAGAACTAGTTATAAACACATGCCTTGCGCGAATAATGCTTATGGTTATTTGATTAGGCATTCAAGTACAATTGAGGTATCACTTTCTTGAGCATATGATTAAGCACAATTGTTGAATGAAAATCAAATAAAGCAAGAAATTAGGCAAAAAAAGGAATACAAAAAAAGGATAAAGCAAAAAAAAATAAAGAGGGAAAAAATGCTCACATGTCTAACAACAATCATCAATTATGGTGAATTTTCCACAAAGCTTTCAGTATATTCCATAGGGCAAAAGATCTTTAATGCTTGAGAAAACAAAATTTTATACTTACAAAAATTTGAAAAGTTTGGGTAGGAATGTTCAAATTATTAGCCATCATTTTTGTCTTCTTTTCTTTTCCTTGGATGTCTTTTTCTAGACTTATTTATGGCTATAACTATAGAAGCTAATTCTATGACATTTGGTTTAGCTAGTTTAATTTTGAATGTAACAAATATTTTTGTAGTAGATGTCCTACGTATGGATTTTCCTACAACTTTTGCTAAGTCAACCGGAAGTTTTTTCAATTGATTCATTTGTTCCAATGGTCTCTCTCCATAGTTTTGCTTGCTATGTTCACTTGTTCTGTCAAGGGCTCAAAGTTAAAAGGATTTCATAGAAACATCAAAAAGTCAATGTCTTAGTCAAGCAAAGAGCAATGTATCTTTAAGAAAAAACCATTATTCTTACACTTAAGAGATTACTTGAGATTGGAGACCGATTGTCATCTACTTTGATAGAATCCATATTGGCTAGCAAAGTGTTTTAGAAAGGAATAACCTTTCCTCTAGTGTGTCTCCTTTCTTGATAGGCAAGTGGAGCATTTGGGTTTGAAGTTTTATTTCCACTTCTCCTTTCTCCAAGTAGGTAATGGCTTGACAAGAACTCAACTCCACCTTCAATTGTATCATTTGGTGATTGGTGTAATTCGCCTTTTCTATTTCTGTTGATAACTAGAGGTTCTAGAGTTTCTTGGTATACTAAAGCTTTATCAGTTTGGTTCCTAGCTTCACAAGCAATATTCTTTACTCTTGGTTACATTAATTTCTTCTGAACAAGTAAGTTTCTCATGTTTTGCCAGGATAGTCGTGTTAATCAAAGATATTTTGAGTGAGAATCTTTACATGAATAATACAATGTTTAAAGTACTGAGGTTCTTTTACAACTTAGTGTTCTAAAAAATTGAAAGTAGTATCCTGCATTACATGATATTGACAAATAAGCTGCTAAGAAGTTAAGTATAATTATGCACATGCAAGTTAAGGGTACCCTAATTCCTTTGCATCCTGATAGGATAGAAAATCAAAATATATAGCCACCAAGAGACAGTATCCTCATCTCTAATTGTCTTCATGGTACCATATAGTTGAAATCCATATCTCTATATAAAATGATGGAAAAATGTTAGAGTGTCTCTAGTTTATAATGAAACTTGAATTCAATATAAACATCCCATCTGACCCTAAACTTGATAAAGTCAATATACAAGTTTAAAACTTTGGGCTAGGATTGTATAAGTGAACATAGATTCTTTTGTTCTTGACTTTTGTTAATTTCATATTCTTCACAATCATAGGCAGAACTGTCGCGCCCCACTTTTTGAGTGTGTAAAAGTAGTGTGTGGGATATGTATGTGAACGTGTGTAAAAATGAAAATAAAAGGCCGTGGGATTGTGAAATGCGACGGTTTGGCCAAACAAAGTTTAAAAAGGGTTTTTGAATGGAAAATGGAGTCGCCACTTGGTATAGGGTTAGGGTGTACCAAGTCACCCAAAAAGTGATTTTTTGAAAAAAAAAGTGATTTTTTGAAAAGAAAAGCAAACAAACCCTTTTTTAAAGAATTTTTAGGTCTACGTAACCAAAGAAAGGGATCGGGGGTCACATTTGATAAGGGAGAAGGCAAAGGCAAAGCCTAAGGCACTCCCTTACCCTAGCCAAAGCTAGTTGCGTGACTTAGTCCTTCTTTTCCTAATTCTTCTACCCAAAGTATGCGTTGCATATTGGATATGACTAATGGATGCGGAAAAAAATGCAATCCTAAACCTAAAATGTCTCATATGAGGATTTTTTGGTCCCAATCACATGAGTTGTGATGGCCAATAAAGAAAGCCCTCATAGAGGTCACGAGTAATGCAAATGAAAACCCAAATATGAGTGCAAGTGTGAAAATGTAAGAGGGATGCAAAATAAAATAAAAATACGGATGTAAGTGCAAGTGTGCAAATGTAAGAAAAGTGCAAGTGTGCAAATGTAAGAAAAGTGCATGTGTGCCAATTGAGAAAATAAAGGTGTTTGTGTGCAAGTGGATGAAAATATGGTATAATAGTAGTAAATGCATATAAGTACAATTGGGTGCAATTTTGTGAGGTAGAAAATAAATAAGTGATAGGGAAAGAAGAGATGTGTGTGAACATGGCATGTGGAGTGAGAAAAAATATAAGTAGTGAGAAAATGTGGATAAAGAAAGTGAGGAAGTGATATGATAAAAATAAGAGTGCATGAACCTAGAGGAATGCATCAAGTCGGGTACGGGAATGACTTCTAACTTCATGATTTTTAATTTTCCCTTTGATTAGAAGGAAGAACTAGCGTGCTAAGGTTATTTTGTAGCCACACTCGCTCGTTTTCCTTACCGAAAGGGGACTCTCAAGCAAATGTACCCTATAACTAGCATGAGGATGCAAAAACCTAAAATGAAGGGGAAAGGATTGGAGGAGCATGCCAAATGCTAGAAAACTAAGAAAAAATGTATGAAATGTAGTGAAACATGCAAGTATGTACTAACGAGAGGGGACGGCCTATTGGGTCTAGCATTGGACTAGCCCCTTTTCTAAAATTCTCTCACAAGCATTGGACTTGCGAGAGCTCGAGGGGAAAGACCATGGCCAGCGTTGGACTAGCCACGGTGACGCATTCATCCATCACATTCATCTATGACTACAGAAAGCAAGTAGACATGCCAATCACCTATAAACACATAGCACATAACACTTAGCATGCTCGACTAAATGCAAGAGCCTAATAAAGCAAATTAACACGTAGCAACAAAAGCAAGCAACCAAGCTAATGAACCTATTACATTTGCTAACTAAAACAAATGGGGAGGAGGAAAAGTGAATAAAAATGCTCTCCAAGCCCTATCTATTACAAGCCAAGAGGTGTACACATACCCCATAAGTAAATAAAAGAATGACTTAATAAAAGCAAAAGTAAATGAAATAAATGAAATGAATTAAGAAAAAGCAAGGAAAGCAAAGTAGACATGCAATTCTCACTTAGCACGTTGGATCACATAGGGGAGACAAAAAAGATAAAAGAAGCTATACCTCCCTTGAGTTGATGCCCTAAATGGAGTGAAATCACTTATTTATCCTCCAAAATAAAATAAAAGGTCAATGTACCAATTTATTTGGGAAAATTAAAGAGAATAGGTAAACACAAGCTCACTTGGACACAAAGTTCTTAAACTTGTAACAGCCCCACCTTCCCCTAAGGCGAACCAAAGGGGTTAGCGGACTGCCTGCCCAGCTCTTGCCAGGACTACGGTACAGTTACACGCGTTCGAATACGTTTCGGGAAAACAAAAGTGCGCTCGGACAAGCCATAAGTATTAAAATAACAAAATAAAAAAATGGAAAACTGAATAGTGGCCTGGATAGAAGAATCCAAACATCAATTTAACATATACACATTTAAATCCAACATTTACACCCATAATGGCATGCCAAAACCATTCATTAAGGAGTACACATTCGATTTGCCTATCAAAAGGAAATGAACCCGTTATACATTAGGGTTTCACTTCAAGAGCTATACAAAAGACATTTACAAGCTCAGTATGGCAATTGACTATCCAGTCCATTTTCAAAAACAATTATATCCCTGTAAGGAAAACAAATAACATGGAATGAGCCAAAGCCCAGTGGTATACCACCCAATAAGCAATCCAAGTCATATAAGAATGAACTTTCATTTACAGTGCACAAATAAGCAATGAAGCAAAACGGTAAAAGGATACGGTCGGCTCTCAAGAGCCCATTTCCACGCTTGCAATCTTGAACCAACCTCATTGACTCTCCGTCAATGTTAAAATACCAAACCGTAGACAACTCTTTACTTCCATTCCTTCCACCCAACATACCCCAACCGGGCCCGCACTCCATTTCAGTAGCTTTTGGTAATACTCGAGTTTACCGGAACCAAGGGTCTCATTACCACAAGGTTCCCCAGTACAGTCCCCGTGGCATGATAATTTTCACGACCAAGCCCTCGCCGGCTCGATCCAATTAACTACCATACGGGGTTGAGCTCATAAATGCAGTAAAGCCATTGGATACTCGTCCAACGACACCAAATCAGTTTCCATGAATGGAATGCAGTATCTCATATATCCAGTGCAGTATTTCAGTAAAACAATCAATAGCCATGAATAAATTCACAAGGGGTGAGGGCGATCAAGTACACCCTCACCTCAATCATTTCCAATAACCAAGTAAGCCTTCAAGGCATCAAATACACATAGCACAAAGCCACATTATAACAAGTAAGTGAGTAGTATACTCACTAAGCAAGAAAGTGGTATTTCATGCACCACGATCACCAAGACGTCGTGAGCTATCGTCACGCCCTAGAACATGTAAACAAATACCATAAGACTCGATAACGAGTCATAAAGTCAAACCAATTATCGCCCAATAGGGTTTCATGCATGGAAATTCAAGTGTTAAATACTTAACCTTTACTCAAGTCGAGAATATAGTTTTCTAAATCTCGAGTAAAAAATTCGGGCAGCATGCCCTTTGTGTTTACCAAATTTTCCAGCCATAAGGCTTCATTATTTTTCTTCAATCACAACCCAACAACACACATATAAGCATTTCATGTCAAGAGCCGTTCCATAGGCTCACAATATCATAAAACAAGAAACCATACCGAGCCATAAACAACACCAATTCACAACCCCAATAGGGTTTTATAAACATATACAAGCATGAAAGCAAACCAGAAATTAAGAAAGGGCTTTAATGTAAGCCTTGATAAGAAAACCGGTTTGACGTCATAATGCGGTAATGGCACAACTCTCACTACAATTATCGGTTGGGGGTGTAAGACCCACCATTTCGAAGCTATGAAACAGGGCTACAACAATGTAGAAGGCCACTCAGTCCAGTTCCTAACACAACGAGGTCAAATATGCCAAATACTATACCAGAATTCCCAAAACAGGTTTGCAAAACACACAAAACTGTAATTACTATAACTCAGTCCATACAAGTCCAAATGCCGAAATTCCAAAGGTATATGTTAGCTAAGATATCCATCTACATTTCATCAGAAGACACCAACTTCAAAATCCAAACCAAATCCAGTCAAAAAAACCAAATACCAGTACAGTTTTCGCATTCTGTCCAAAGCAGAACAGCTACAGTAATTTCGTCATATCTCACTCCACACTAATCCAAATAACCTGAAATTTTGCAGGCACATCAAACTCACCAATACCTACAACTTTCATGTTTTGAGAAAATTCAAATTTGGCCTCTAACCCTATGATCCAAAACCGGACAGAATTGGGATTTTAAGAACCCTAACTTTTCAAATTTCCAACCAAATCCAAAATTGATTGCATTTGCCTATCCAATACACCTCATAGAGTCATTATCAACCATTACCATTCATCATACAAGGCCACAACATTCATTCATATTAAACCAGAAAAATTCCCAATAAAATAAAAACTTCACCAAAACTCTTCAAATCAAGATAAAAACCAGAAATTTCAGCACTCTTATCACTAATAAGCACAACATAAGCATCATTAGGTGTAGTAGGGTGTTTCAAGCTTCACTTACCAAGAACCAAGAGAGAGGAAGATGTTGTGCACCTTAGTCCTTCAAACAAAGTTCACCAAACAACTTACTATCACTAGAAGGAAGAATTTTATGGAGTGAAATGGATGGAAGCAAATGTTTTTGGTTGATTTGCACCAAGTAGAAGCTTGAAAATTGAAGAAATCTCCTTCCTTTCTTGCTCAAGGTGGCCGGCCAACAAGGAGAGAAAAATGGTGAATTTTGTGCAATTTTTGGATATTTAACCTTTGGTCAAAAAAATCAAAATTGTGAATAGTAATTCTTAAAAGGCATCCAATAAGAAGATGACATGTGGCACTCTATTAAATGCATTCCTATCTTTCTTTTCTCTCTCACATCAATCACTTCACACACTCTACTTATCACTTAACACCCGATAAATTTTAAACAGTATCCGAAACTTAACCTTAATGGCCGAATTTTTTCGAACTTTTCGCACTAGTGGGTCCCACGTCCAATATATATTCTTAATTTTCTAAAAATTCTCCAATACTAGAAAAATCATCTAAAAACCATAATTGCTCATAAAAGCCACCAAGAAAATATTCCTAGGCCAGAAAATGCAGAAAACATGAAATTTAAGGGGAAAAACCCTAGGAAAAGTATTAGGGCAATACGGGTTCTCACACTCTCTCCCCCTTAAAAGAATTTCGTCCTCGAAATTCCTTATCATTGACTACTCCGGGATTACATTGAGCAGTATACTTAGCTAACAGATCTGTACCCCTTCACTGGCCAGGTTCATTAAATTCTTACCTTCCACGTCCTCTGATGGGTCAACATCTAAGGAGTACACCCGAGAGGACACTTTCGATCCATCCTTGTCCCCCTTCGACTGGGCAGGGTTGGTCGTAGTTGGTGGCAGAGTCCCTTGCCGCTCGCGCAGGCGAGCTGGACAGTTAGCAATTTGATGTTCGGCACTCCCACAGAGCAAGCATTTTCCTCCTTTCTTCCAGCAATTGTCCTCCGAGTGGTTTAATTTTCCGCAATACCCGCAGGGTCCGCGTGCTGTAGAAGCCGAGCCTCCTCTTGACAGGCTCTCTTGTGACACTCCCGGCATTCTTACTCCTCCCGTTCCCCGCCCAAACTTGGGAGGGGTACTTTCATCCCCCTGCCCCGAACTACTTCCAGGAAATCCCCTCTTTTTCGCCTGGAAGTTTTTCACCTGGAGCCTAGCATTCTCTACTCGTTGTGCCTTCTCCACTGCTTCGCTGAAGGCGTTAATTTGGGCTGCCGCGAGGTCCTTCTGGATTTCTACGTTCAGCCCCTGGACAAATCGCCGTATTCTTCGTTGCTCGGTCATGATGAGTTCGGGCGCAAATTTGGATAGGCGGGTGAACTGGCTCTCATACTCCGCCACAGTTTGGGCTCCTTGGCGAAGTCGAATGAACTCGTCTTCCTTCCTCTCCTGAACTAGAGGAGGGAAAAACTTCGCATTGAACTCTCTGATGAAGTTCACCCAAGTCCTAGGTGTCTGTTCTCGTTCCCACTTCTGCCTAATTAGGTTCCACCAGGAACGGGCTGCCCCTTCAAGCTGGAACACGGCAAAAGTCACCTGCCGTTCGTCAGGGTAGTGTAAGGCTGCAAAAATGTCTACCATCTTCTCAAGCCACTTCTCAGCCACATCAGGGTCGGGTCCCCCAACAAACTTTGGCGGGAAAAACTTTTGAAAGCGTTCTAGAGCTCTATCCTCGCTCTCAATATGATGGCCAGGGTTTCCGGGGTTTCCAGGGTTAGGGTTTGGGTTCTGAGCTTGTTGCTGCACTACTTGTGCAAGCAGGTTTGTCATTTGCTGCATAGCAGCAGCTATCTGGGCATTAGGGTCGGCTTGGGGTTCAGGATCAGGTCCAGTCGAGGTTTCCCCCGCACCCCTAACCGGTGTAGGTTGTCTAGTTCTGCGTCCACGGCCTCGACCACTCCGAGTGCCTTCCATCAACCTAAGTCAATCTAGGTCACCAAATAAATATACTGTTAAAGGGCACCTAACCCTCCTTTCCGTAGCACCAGACAGGAACAATGAAACAAGAATGAGCAACTCAAACATTTACTACGAAGAGCATTTAAACACATAACACGTATACATAGATCACATAACCAGATTAAGCAATCATGCGGAACAGTCAGTCAAGTACATACAATAGTACTATGAACAACTACTAGGTCACAACTAGGTCACAAGTGCAAAAGAACTCACGAAAAGCTTTTCCCCTTCTAGGGCTTCGTCCAAATACTTATATCTTAATCAAGGTTGATCATGCTTAACCTCACCCGATCAAACCACACGAAGTTCCATAGAATCGCCTTTCTAGTTCACCACATCCTTTCGTATCCGGGCGCAAGAATCTCGTCTAAGATAATTCACATCTCGAGCCGGCCGGTCCCAAGAGTAAACCATCCTTATTAAAGATTCCTACCCGACATACATACCTAGCTTCCTCGAGTCCCATGATAATGATTCGTACACTTATTACATGCCCGGTTCATAACTTACGCTCAAACGAGCACTTAGACATATTCATGAAATTAGGACCACAACACCACTTGGCCCAGTCTCACTCCACGCAGAGACCACGCGAAGTGGCTCTGATACCACCTGTGACAGCCCCACCTTCCCCTAAGGCGAACCAAAGGGGTTAGCGGACTGCCTGCCCAGCTCTCGCCAGGACTACGGTACAGTTACACGCGTTCGAATACGTTTCGGGAAAACAAAAGTGCGCTCGGACAAGCCATAAGTATCAAAATAGCAAAATAAAAAAAATGGAAAACTGAATAGTGGCCTGGATAGAAGAATCCAAACATCAATTTAACATATACACATTGAAATCCAACATTTACACCCATAATGGCATGCCAAAACCATTCATTAAGGAGTACACATTCGATTTGCCTATCAAAAGGAAATGAACCCGTTATACATTAGGGTTTCACTTCAAGAGCTATACAAAAGACATTTACAAGCTCAGTATGGCAATTGACTATCCAGTCCATTTTCAAAAACAATTATATCCCTGTAAGGAAAACAAATAACATGGAATGAGCCAAAGCCCAGTGGTATACCACCATTTACTTCCAATCCTTCCACCTAACATACCCCAACCGGGCCCGCACTCCATTTCAGTAGCTTTTGGTAATACTCGAGTTTACCGGAACCAAGGGTCTCATTACCACAAGGTTCCCCAGTACAGTCCCCGTGGCATGATAATTTTCACGGCCAAGCCCTCGCCGGCTCGATCCAATTAACTACCATACGGGGTTGAGCTCATAAATGCAGTAAAGCCATTGGATACTCGTCCAACGACACCAAATCAGTTTCCATGAATGGAATGCAGTATCTCATATATCCAGTGCAGTATTTCAGTAAAACAATCAATAGCCATGAATAAATTCACAAGGGGTGAGGGCGATCAAGTACACCCTCACCTCAATCATTTCCAATAACCAAGTAAGCCTTCAAGGCATCAAATACACATAGCACAAAGCCACATTATAACAAGTAAGTGAGTAGTATACTCACTAAGTAAGAAAATGGTGTTTCATACACCGCGGTCACCAAGACGTCGTGAGCTACCGTCACGCCCTAGAATCACGCAACAAATGCAATGAGACTCGATAACGAGTCATATAGCAATGCTAAACACA
>NC_040037.1:23776296-24002437 GCF_003713205.1 Coffea eugenioides
TCTACTCGTTGTGCCTTCTCCACTGCTTCGCTGAAGGCGTTAATTTGGGCTGCCGCGAGGTCCTTCTGGATTTCTACGTTCAGCCCCTGGACAAATCGCCGTATTCTTCGTTGCTCGGTCATGATGAGTTCGGGCGCAAATTTGGATAGGCGGGTGAACTGGCTCTCATACTCCGCCACAGTTTGGGCTCCTTGGCGAAGTCGAATGAACTCGTCTTCCTTCCTCTCCTGAACTAGAGGAGGGAAAAACTTCGCATTGAACTCTCTGATGAAGTTCACCCAAGTCCTAGGTGTCTGTTCTCGTTCCCACTTCTGCCTAATTAGGTTCCACCAGGAACGGGCTGCCCCTTCAAGCTGGAACACGGCAAAAGTCACCTGCCGTTCGTCAGGGTAGTGTAAGGCTGCAAAAATGTCTACCATCTTCTCAAGCCACTTCTCAGCCACATCAGGGTCGGGTCCCCCAACAAACTTTGGCGGGAAAAACTTTTGAAAGCGTTCTAGAGCTCTATCCTCGCTCTCAATATGATGGCCAGGGTTTCCGGGGTTTCCAGGGTTAGGGTTTGGGTTCTGAGCTTGTTGCTGCACTACTTGTGCAAGCAGGTTTGTCATTTGCTGCATAGCAGCAGCTATCTGGGCATTAGGGTCGGCTTGGGGTTCAGGATCAGGTCCAGTCGAGGTTTCCCCCGCACCCCTAACCGGTGTAGGTTGTCTAGTTCTGCGTCCACGGCCTCGACCACTCCGAGTGCCTTCCATCAACCTAAGTCAATCTAGGTCACCAAATAAATATACTGTTAAAGGGCACCTAACCCTCCTTTCCGTAGCACCAGACAGGAACAATGAAACAAGAATGAGCAACTCAAACATTTACTACGAAGAGCATTTAAACACATAACACGTATACATAGATCACATAACCAGATTAAGCAATCATGCGGAACAGTCAGTCAAGTACATACAATAGTACTATGAACAACTACTAGGTCACAACTAGGTCACAAGTGCAAAAGAACTCACGAAAAGCTTTTCCCCTTCTAGGGCTTCGTCCAAATACTTATATCTTAATCAAGGTTGATCATGCTTAACCTCACCCGATCAAACCACACGAAGTTCCATAGAATCGCCTTTCTAGTTCACCACATCCTTTCGTATCCGGGCGCAAGAATCTCGTCTAAGATAATTCACATCTCGAGCCGGCCGGTCCCAAGAGTAAACCATCCTTATTAAAGATTCCTACCCGACATACATACCTAGCTTCCTCGAGTCCCATGATAATGATTCGTACACTTATTACATGCCCGGTTCATAACTTACGCTCAAACGAGCACTTAGACATATTCATGAAATTAGGACCACAACACCACTTGGCCCAGTCTCACTCCACGCAGAGACCACGCGAACCTGGCTCTGATACCACCTGTAACAGCCCCACCTTCCCCTAAGGCGAACCAAAGGGGTTAGCGGACTGCCTGCCCAGCTCTCGCCAGGACTACGGTACAGTTACACGCGTTCGAATACGTTTCGGGAAAACAAAAGTGCGCTCGGACAAGCCATAAGTATCAAAATAGCAAAATAAAAAAAATGGAAAACTGAATAGTGGCCTGGATAGAAGAATCCAAACATCAATTTAACATATACACATTGAAATCCAACATTTACACCCATAATGGCATGCCAAAACCATTCATTAAGGAGTACACATTCGATTTGCCTATCAAAAGGAAATGAACCCGTTATACATTAGGGTTTCACTTCAAGAGCTATACAAAAGACATTTACAAGCTCAGTATGGCAATTGACTATCCAGTCCATTTTCAAAAACAATTATATCCCTGTAAGGAAAACAAATAACATGGAATGAGCCAAAGCCCAGTGGTATACCACCATTTACTTCCAATCCTTCCACCTAACATACCCCAACCGGGCCCGCACTCCATTTCAGTAGCTTTTGGTAATACTCGAGTTTACCGGAACCAAGGGTCTCATTACCACAAGGTTCCCCAGTACAGTCCCCGTGGCATGATAATTTTCACGGCCAAGCCCTCGCCGGCTCGATCCAATTAACTACCATACGGGGTTGAGCTCATAAATGCAGTAAAGCCATTGGATACTCGTCCAACGACACCAAATCAGTTTCCATGAATGGAATGCAGTATCTCATATATCCAGTGCAGTATTTCAGTAAAACAATCAATAGCCATGAATAAATTCACAAGGGGTGAGGGCGATCAAGTACACCCTCACCTCAATCATTTCCAATAACCAAGTAAGCCTTCAAGGCATCAAATACACATAGCACAAAGCCACATTATAACAAGTAAGTGAGTAGTATACTCACTAAGTAAGAAAATGGTGTTTCATACACCGCGGTCACCAAGACGTCGTGAGCTACCGTCACGCCCTAGAATCACGCAACAAATGCAATGAGACTCGATAACGAGTCATATAGCAATGCTAAACACAACCCCAATAGGGTTTCATATGCATAAATGAGCATAATAGCAAACCAGAAATTAGAAAATGGCCTTAGTCTTGGCCCCAAATAGAAAACTGTTTTGCCCTTATTATGCGGTAATGGTGTAAAATTCTATACGGTTATCGGATGGGGGTGTAAGACCCACCGTTTCAAAGCTATGAAACAGGGCTACAACAATGTAGAAGGTCACTCAATCCAGTTCCTAGCTTAACTAGGTCGAAAATGCCAAATACCATACCATGATCATCAAAACAGGTTTGCAAAACACAGAAAACTGTAATCGGTATATCTCAGTCCATACAAGTCCAAATGCCGAAATTCCAAAGGCATATGTTAGCTAAGACCTCCAGCTTCCTTTCATCAGAAGACACCAACTTCAAAATCCAAACCAAAACCAGTCAAAATGTCCAATTACTATCGCAGTTTTCGCATTCTGTCCAAAGCAGAACAGCTACAGTAATTTCGTCATAACTCATTCTACATTAATCCAAATGACCTGAAATTTTACAGGCATCTCCATCACATCAATACCTACAACTTTCATGTTTTGAGAAAAGTCAAATTCGGCCTCTAACCCTATGATCCAAAACCGGACAGAATTGGGATTTTAAGAACCCTAACTTTTCAATTGTCACACCAAATCCAAAATTGATTGCATTTTCCTATCCAATACACCTCATAGAGTCATTATCAGCCATTACCATTCATCATACAAGGCCACAACATTCATTTCATATTAAACCAGAAAAATTCCCAATAAAATAAAAACTTCACCAAATCAATTCAAACCAAGATAAAAACCAGAAATTTTAGCACTCTTATCACTAATAAGCACAACATAAGCATCATTAGGTGTAGTAGGGTGTTTCAAGCTTCACTTACCAAGAACCAAGAGAGAAGAAGATGTTGGGCACCTTAATCCTTCAAACAAAGTTCACCAAACAACTTACTAGCTCTAGAAGGAAGAATTTTATGGAGTGAAATGGATGGAAGCAAATGTTTTTGGTTGATTTGCACCAAGTAGAAGCTTGAAAATTGAAGAAATCTCCTTCCTTTCTTGCTCAAGGTGGCCGGCCAACAAGGAGAGAAAAATGGTGAATTTTGTGCAATTTTTGGATATTTAACCTTTGGTCAAAAAAATCAAAATTGTGAATAGTAATTCTTAAAAGGCATCCAATAAGAAGATGACATGTGGCACTCTATTAAATGCATTCCTATCTTTCTTTTCTCTCTCACATCAATCACTTCACACACTCTACTTATCACTTAACACCCGATAAATTTTAAACAGTATCCGAAACTTAACCTTAATGGCCGAATTTTTTCGAACTTTTCGCACTAGTGGGTCCCACGTCCAATATATATTCTTAATTTTCTAAAAATTCTCCAATACTAGAAAAATCATCTAAAAACCATAATTGCTCATAAAAGCCACCAAGAAAATATTCCTAGGCCAGAAAATGCAGAAAACATGAAATTTAAGGGGAAAAACCCTAGGAAAAGTATTAGGGCAATACGGGTTCTCACACTCTCTCCCCCTTAAAAGAATTTCGTCCTCGAAATTCCTTATCATTGACTACTCCGGGATTACATTGAGCAGTATACTTAGCTAACAGATCTGTACCCCTTCACTGGCCAGGTTCATTAAATTCTTACCTTCCACGTCCTCTGATGGGTCAACATCTAAGGAGTACACCCGAGAGGACACTTTCGATCCATCCTTGTCCCCCTTCGACTGGGCAGGGTTGGTCGTAGTTGGTGGCAGAGTCCCTTGCCGCTCGCGCAGGCGAGCTGGACAGTTAGCAATTTGATGTTCGGCACTCCCACAGAGCAAGCATTTTCCTCCTTTCCTCCAGCAATTGTCCTCCGAGTGGTTTAATTTTCCGCAATACCCGCAGGGTCCACGTGCTGTAGAAGCTGAGCTTCCTCTTGACAGGCTCTCGTGTGACACTCCCGGCATTCTTACTCCTCCCGTTCCCCGCCCAAACTTGGGAGGGGTACTTTCATCCTCCTGTCCCGAACTACTTCCAGGAAATCTCCTCTTTTTCGCCTGGAAGTTTTTCACCTGGAGCCTAGCATTCTCTACTCGTTGTGCCTTCTCCACTGCTTCGCTGAAGGCGTTAATTTGGGCTGCCGCGAGATCCTTCTGGATTTCTACGTTCAGGCCCTGGACAAATCGCCGTATTCTTCGTTGCTCGGTCATGATGAGTTCGGGCGCAAATTTGGATAGGCGGGTGAACTGGCTCTCATACTCCGCCACAGTTTGGGCTCCTTGGCGAAGTCGAATGAACTCGTCTTCCTTCCTCTCCTGAACTAGAGGAGGGAAAAACTTCGCATTGAACTCTCTGATGAAGTTCACCCAAGTCCTAGGTGTCTGTTCTTGTTCCCACTTCTGCCTAATTACGTTCCACCAGGAACGGGCTGCCCCTTCAAGCTGGAACACGGCAAAAGTCACCTGCCGTTCGTCAGGGTAGTGTAAGGCTGCAAAAATGTCTACCATCTTCTCAAGCCACTTCTCAGCCACATCAGGATCGGGTCCCCCAACAAACTTTGGCGGGGAAAACTTTTGAAAGCGTTCTAGAGCTCTATCCTCGCTCTCAATATGATGGCCAGGGTTTCCGGGGTTTCCAGGGTTAGGGTTTGGGTTCTGAGCTTGTTGCTGCACTACTTGTGCAAGCAGGTTTGTCATTTGCTGCATAGCAGCAGCTATCTGGGCATTAGGGTTGGCTTGGGGTTCAGGATCAGGTCCAGTCGAGGTTTCCCCCGCACCCCTAACCGGTGTAGGTTGTCTAGTTCTGCGTCCACGGCCTCGACCACTCCGAGTGCCTTCCATCAACCTAAGTCAATCTAGGTCACCAAATAAATATACTGTTAAAGGGCACCTAACCCTCCTTTCCGTAGCACCAGACAGGAACAATGAAACAAGAATGAGCAACTCAAACATTTACTACGAAGAGCATTTAAACACATAACACGTATACATAGATCACATAACCAGATTAAGCAATCATGCGGAACAGTCAGTCAAGTACATACAATAGTACTATGAACAACTACTAGGTCACAACTAGGTCACAAGTGCAAAAGAACTCACGAAAAGCTTTTCCCCTTCTAGGGCTTCGTCCAAATACTTATATCTTAATCAAGGTTGATCATGCTTAACCTCACCCGATCAAACCACACGAAGTTCCATAGAATCGCCTTTCTAGTTCACCACATCCTTTCGTATCCGGGCGCAAGAATCTCGTCTAAGATAATTCACATCTCGAGCCGGCCGGTCCCAAGAGTAAACCATCCTTATTAAAGATTCCTACCCGACATACATACCTAGCTTCCTCGAGTCCCATGATAATGATTCGTACACTTATTACATGCCCGGTTCATAACTTACGCTCAAACGAGCACTTAGACATATTCATGAAATTAGGACCACAACACCACTTGGCCCAGTCTCACTCCACGCAGAGACCACGCGAAGTGGCTCTGATACCACCTGTGACAGCCCCACCTTCCCCTAAGGCGAACCAAAGGGGTTAGCGGACTGCCTGCCCAGCTCTCGCCAGGACTACGGTACAGTTACACGCGTTCGAATACGTTTCGGGAAAACAAAAGTGCGCTCGGACAAGCCATAAGTATCAAAATAGCAAAATAAAAAAAATGGAAAACTGAATAGTGGCCTGGATAGAAGAATCCAAACATCAATTTAACATATACACATTGAAATCCAACATTTACACCCATAATGGCATGCCAAAACCATTCATTAAGGAGTACACATTCGATTTGCCTATCAAAAGGAAATGAACCCGTTATACATTAGGGTTTCACTTCAAGAGCTATACAAAAGACATTTACAAGCTCAGTATGGCAATTGACTATCCAGTCCATTTTCAAAAACAATTATATCCCTGTAAGGAAAACAAATAACATGGAATGAGCCAAAGCCCAGTGGTATACCACCATTTACTTCCAATCCTTCCACCTAACATACCCCAACCGGGCCCGCACTCCATTTCAGTAGCTTTTGGTAATACTCGAGTTTACCGGAACCAAGGGTCTCATTACCACAAGGTTCCCCAGTACAGTCCCCGTGGCATGATAATTTTCACGGCCAAGCCCTCGCCGGCTCGATCCAATTAACTACCATACGGGGTTGAGCTCATAAATGCAGTAAAGCCATTGGATACTCGTCCAACGACACCAAATCAGTTTCCATGAATGGAATGCAGTATCTCATATATCCAGTGCAGTATTTCAGTAAAACAATCAATAGCCATGAATAAATTCACAAGGGGTGAGGGCGATCAAGTACACCCTCACCTCAATCATTTCCAATAACCAAGTAAGCCTTCAAGGCATCAAATACACATAGCACAAAGCCACATTATAACAAGTAAGTGAGTAGTATACTCACTAAGTAAGAAAATGGTGTTTCATACACCGCGGTCACCAAGACGTCGTGAGCTACCGTCACGCCCTAGAATCACGCAACAAATGCAATGAGACTCGATAACGAGTCATATAGCAATGCTAAACACAACCCCAATAGGGTTTCATATGCATAAATGAGCATAATAGCAAACCAGAAATTAGAAAATGGCCTTAGTCTTGGCCCCAAATAGAAAACTGTTTTGCCCTTATTATGCGGTAATGGTGTAAAATTCTATACGGTTATCGGATGGGGGTGTAAGACCCACCGTTTCAAAGCTATGAAACAGGGCTACAACAATGTAGAAGGTCACTCAATCCAGTTCCTAGCTTAACTAGGTCGAAAATGCCAAATACCATACCATGATCATCAAAACAGGTTTGCAAAACACAGAAAACTGTAATCGGTATATCTCAGTCCATACAAGTCCAAATGCCGAAATTCCAAAGGCATATGTTAGCTAAGACCTCCAGCTTCCTTTCATCAGAAGACACCAACTTCAAAATCCAAACCAAAACCAGTCAAAATGTCCAATTACTATCGCAGTTTTCGCCATTTCTGTCCAAAGCAGGAACACTACAGTAATTTCTCCATAACTCATTCTACATTAATCCAAATGACCCCCTGAAATTTTTACAGGCATCTCCATCACATCAATAGCTACAACTTTCATGTTTTGAGAAAAGTCAAATTCGGCCTCTAACCCTATGATCCAAAACCGGACAGAATTGGGGATTTAAGAACCCTAACTTTTCAATTGTCACACCAAATCCAAAATTGATTGCATTTTCCTATCCAATACACCTCATAGAATCATTATCAGCCATTACCATTCATCATACAAGGCCACAACATCCCATTCATATTAAACCAGAAAAATTCCCAATAAAATAAAAACTTCACCAAAACTCTTCAAATCAAGATAAAAACCAGAAATTTCAGCACTCTTATCACTAATAAGCACAACATAAGCATCATTAGGTGTAGTAGGGTGTTTCAAGCTTCACTTACCAAGAACCAAGAGAGAGGAAGATGTTGTGCACCTTAGTCCTTCAAACAAAGTTCACCAAACAACTTACTATCACTAGAAGGAAGAATTTTATGGAGTGAAATGGATGGAAGCAAATGTTTTTGGTTGATTTGCACCAAGTAGAAGCTTGAAAATTGAAGAAATCTCCTTCCTTTCTTGCTCAAGGTGGCCGGCCAACAAGGAGAGAAAAATGGTGAATTTTGTGCAATTTTTGGATATTTAACCTTTGGTCAAAAAAATCAAAATTGTGAATAGTAATTCTTAAAAGGCATCCAATAAGAAGATGACATGTGGCACTCTATTAAATGCATTCCTATCTTTCTTTTCTCTCTCACATCAATCACTTCACACACTCTACTTATCACTTAACACCCGATAAATTTTAAACAGTATCCGAAACTTAACCTTAATGGCCGAATTTTTTCGAACTTTTCGCACTAGTGGGTCCCACGTCCAATATATATTCTTAATTTTCTAAAAATTCTCCAATACTAGAAAAATCATCTAAAAATCATAATTGCTCATAAAAGCCACCAAGAAAATATTCCTAGGCCAGAAAATGCAGAAAACATGAAATTTAAGGGGAAAAACCCTAGGAAAAGTATTAGGGCAATACGGGTTCTCACACTCTCTCCCCCTTAAAAGAATTTCGTCCTCGAAATTCCTTATCATTGACTACTCCGGGATTACATTGAGCAGTATACTTAGCTAACAGATCTGTACCCCTTCACTGGCCAGGTTCATTAAATTCTTACCTTCCACGTCCTCTGATGGGTCAACATCTAAGGAGTACACCCGAGAGGACACTTTCGATCCATCCTTGTCCCCCTTCGACTGGGCAGGGTTGGTCGTAGTTGGTGGCAGAGTCCCTTGCCGCTCGCGCAGGCGAGCTGGACAGTTAGCAATTTGATGTTCGGCACTCCCACAGAGCAAGCATTTTCCTCCTTTCCTCCAGCAATTGTCCTCCGAGTGGTTTAATTTTCCGCAATACCCGCAGGGTCCACGTGCTGTAGAAGCTGAGCTTCCTCTTGACAGGCTCTCGTGTGACACTCCCGGCATTCTTACTCCTCCCGTTCCCCGCCCAAACTTGGGAGGGGTACTTTCATCCTCCTGTCCCGAACTACTTCCAGGAAATCTCCTCTTTTTCGCCTGGAAGTTTTTCACCTGGAGCCTAGCATTCTCTACTCGTTGTGCCTTCTCCACTGCTTCGCTGAAGGCGTTAATTTGGGCTGCCGCGAGATCCTTCTGGATTTCTACGTTCAGGCCCTGGACAAATCGCCGTATTCTTCGTTGCTCGGTCATGATGAGTTCGGGCGCAAATTTGGATAGGCGGGTGAACTGGCTCTCATACTCCGCCACAGTTTGGGCTCCTTGGCGAAGTCGAATGAACTCGTCTTCCTTCCTCTCCTGAACTAGAGGAGGGAAAAACTTCGCATTGAACTCTCTGATGAAGTTCACCCAAGTCCTAGGTGTCTGTTCTTGTTCCCACTTCTGCCTAATTACGTTCCACCAGGAACGGGCTGCCCCTTCAAGCTGGAACACGGCAAAAGTCACCTGCCGTTCGTCAGGGTAGTGTAAGGCTGCAAAAATGTCTACCATCTTCTCAAGCCACTTCTCAGCCACATCAGGATCGGGTCCCCCAACAAACTTTGGCGGGGAAAACTTTTGAAAGCGTTCTAGAGCTCTATCCTCGCTCTCAATATGATGGCCAGGGTTTCCGGGGTTTCCAGGGTTAGGGTTTGGGTTCTGAGCTTGTTGCTGCACTACTTGTGCAAGCAGGTTTGTCATTTGCTGCATAGCAGCAGCTATCTGGGCATTAGGGTTGGCTTGGGGTTCAGGATCAGGTCCAGTCGAGGTTTCCCCCGCACCCCTAACCGGTGTAGGTTGTCTAGTTCTGCGTCCACGGCCTCGACCACTCCGAGTGCCTTCCATCAACCTAAGTCAATCTAGGTCACCAAATAAATATACTGTTAAAGGGCACCTAACCCTCCTTTCCGTAGCACCAGACAGGAACAATGAAACAAGAATAAGCAACTCAAACATTTACTGCGAAGAGCATTTAAACACATAACACGTATACATAGATCACATAACCAGATTAAGCAATCATGCGGAACAGTCAGTCAAGTACATACAATAGTACTATGAACAACTACTAGGTCACAACTAGGTCACAAGTGCAAAAGAACTCACGAAAAGCTTTTCCCCTTCTAGGGCTTCGTCCAAATACTTATATCTTAATCAAGGTTGATCATGCTTAACCTCACCCGATCAAACCACACGAAGTTCCATAGAATCGCCTTTCTAGTTCACCACATCCTTTCGTATCCGGGCGCAAGAATCTCGTCTAAGATAATTCACATCTCGAGCCGGCCGGTCCCAAGAGTAAACCATCCTTATTAAAGATTCCTACCCGACATACATACCTAGCTTCCTCGAGTCCCATGATAATGATTCGTACACTTATTACATGCCCGGTTCATAACTTACGCTCAAACGAGCACTTAGACATATTCATGAAATTAGGACCACAACACCACTTGGCCCAGTCTCACTCCACGCAGAGACCACGCGAACCTGGCTCTGATACCACCTGTAACAGCCCCACCTTCCCCTAAGGCGAACCAAAGGGGTTAGCGGACTGCCTGCCCAGCTCTCGCCAGGACTACGGTACAGTTACACGCGTTCGAATACGTTTCGGGAAAACAAAAGTGCGCTCGGACAAGCCATAAGTATTAAAATAGCAAAATAAAAAAATGGAAAACTGAATAGTGGCCTGGATAGAAGAATCCAAACATCAATTTAACATATACACATTTAAATCCAACATTTACACCCATAATGGCATGCCAAAACCATTCATTAAGGAGTACACATTCGATTTGCCTATCAAAAGGAAATGAACCCGTTATACATTAGGGTTTCACTTCAAGAGCTATACAAAAGACATTTACAAGCTCAGTATGGCAATTGACTATCCAGTCCATTTTCAAAAACAATTATATCCCTGTAAGGAAAACAAATAACATGGAATGAGCCAAAGCCCAGTGGTATACCACCCAATAAGCAATCCAAGTCATATAAGAATGAACTTTCATTTACAGTGCACAAATAAGCAATGAAGCAAAACGGTAAAAGGATACGGTCGGCTCTCAAGAGCCCATTTCCACGCTTGCAATCTTGAACCAACCTCATTGACTCTCCGTCAATGTTAAAATACCAAACCGTAGACAACTCTTTACTTCCATTCCTTCCACCCAACATACCCCAACCGGGCCCGCACTCCATTTCAGTAGCTTTTGGTAATACTCGAGTTTACCGGAACCAAGGGTCTCATTACCACAAGGTTCCCCAGTACAGTCCCCGTGGCATGATAATTTTCACGACCAAGCCCTCGCCGGCTCGATCCAATTAACTACCATACGGGGTTGAGCTCATAAATGCAGTAAAGCCATTGGATACTCGTCCAACGACACCAAATCAGTTTCCATGAATGGAATGCAGTATCTCATATATCCAGTGCAGTATTTCAGTAAAACAATCAATAGCCATGAATAAATTCACAAGGGGTGAGGGCGATCAAGTACACCCTCACCTCAATCATTTCCAATAACCAAATAAGCCTTCAAGGCATCAAATACACATAGCACAAAGCCATATTATAACAAGTAAGTGAGTAGTATACTCACTAAGCAAGAAAGTGGTATTTCATGCACCACGATCACCAAGACGTCGTGAGCTATCGTCACGCCCTAGAACATGTAAACAAATACCATAAGACTCGATAACGAGTCATAAAGTCAAACCAATTATCGCCCAATAGGGTTTCATGCATGGAAATTCAAGTGTTAAATACTTAACCTTTACTCAAGTCGAGAATATAGTTTTCTAAATCTCGAGTAAAAATTCGGGCAGCATGCCCTTTGTGTTTACCAAATTTTCCAGCCATAAGGCTTCATTATTTTTCTTCAATCACAACCCAACAACACACATATAAGCATTTCATGTCAAGAGCCGTTCCATAGGCTCACAATATCATAAAACAAGAAACCATACCGAGCCATAAACAACACCAATTCACAACCCCAATAGGGTTTTATAAACATATACAAGCATGAAAGCAAACCAGAAATTAAGAAAGGGCTTTAATGTAAGCCTTGATAAGAAAACCGGTTTGACGTCATAATGCGGTAATGGCACAACTCTCACTACAATTATCGGTTGGGGGTGTAAGACCCACCATTTCGAAGCTATGAAACAGGGCTACAACAATGTAGAAGGCCACTCAGTCCAGTTCCTAACACAACGAGGTCAAATATGCCAAATACTATACCAGAATTCCCAAAACAGGTTTGCAAAACACACAAAACTGTAATTACTATAACTCAGTCCATACAAGTCCAAATGCCGAAATTCCAAAGGTATATGTTAGCTAAGATATCCATCTACATTTCATCAGAAGACACCAACTTCAAAATCCAAACCAAATCCAGTCAAAAAAACCAAATACCAGTACAGTTTTCGCATTCTGTCCAAAGCAGAACAGCTACAGTAATTTCGTCATATCTCACTCCACACTAATCCAAATAACCTGAAATTTTGCAGGCACATCAAACTCACCAATACCTACAACTTTCATGTTTTGAGAAAATTCAAATTTGGCCTCTAACCCTATGATCCAAAACCGGACAGAATTGGGATTTTAAGAACCCTAACTTTTCAAATTTCCAACCAAATCCAAAATTGATTGCATTTGCCTATCCAATACACCTCATAGAGTCATTATCAACCATTACCATTCATCATACAAGGCCACAACATTCATTCATATTAAACCAGAAAAATTCCCAATAAAATAAAAACTTCACCAAAACTCTTCAAATCAAGATAAAAACCAGAAATTTCAGCACTCTTATCACTAATAAGCACAACATAAGCATCATTAGGTGTAGTAGGGTGTTTCAAGCTTCACTTACCAAGAACCAAGAGAGAGGAAGATGTTGTGCACCTTAGTCCTTCAAACAAAGTTCACCAAACAACTTACTATCACTAGAAGGAAGAATTTTATGGAGTGAAATGGATGGAAGCAAATGTTTTTGGTTGATTTGCACCAAGTAGAAGCTTGAAAATTGAAGAAATCTCCTTCCTTTCTTGCTCAATGTGGCCGGCCAACAAGGAGAGAAAAATGGTGAATTTTGTGCAATTTTTGGATATTTAACCTTTGGTAAAAAAAGTCAAAATTGTGAATAGTAATTCTTAAAAGGCATCCAATAAGAAGATGACATGTGGCACTCTATTAAATGCATTCCTATCTTTCTTTTCTCTCTCACATCAATCACTTCACACACTCTACTTATCACTTAACACCCGATAAATTTTAAACAGTATCCGAAACTTAACCTTAATGGCCGAATTTTTTCGAACTTTTCGCAGTAGTGGGTCCCACGTCCACTATATCTTCTCAATTTTCTAAAAATTCACCAATGCTAGAAAAATCATCTTAAAACTATAATTGCTCATAAAAGCCACCAAGAAAATATTCCTAGGCCAGAAAATGCAGAAAACATGAAATTTAAGGGGAAAAACCCTAGGAAAAGTATTAGGGCAATACGGGTTCTCACAAAACTCATGCATTAAGTGCAATCTAAACAAAGCATGGTAATTACTTGAAGCAAACAAGCAACAACAATTGTAAAATTAAGGTTGCCAAGGACCAAATTGAGGACATTATTCAATTAGTTGGGTCATAGTGAAATGAAGGGAAAAGCCAGGGGTCAAGGGGCAATTTTTCAGAAATTATCCATGCATGCAACGAAGCTTTCCTTGTTTCGGCTGATTTCTTTCATCTGCAATACGCTGGGTTTCTCAAATACGATCTCCTATCCATCCCAACGCAACTAACATCTCAGACAACCAACGCTTGGACTAAACAACAAGATAACCAAAATTTCTTTTCACCTCTCAACATGAAAACTCTTATGTTTAAGCATCAGAAATTCAGACGAACAGATCAAGCAAGCATCGCATAACAGTATTTTCTTTAGCAACAATGCTTCTGTAATTTTCTGATGCAAACCGAAATATGAACATGCGAAGTAATGGGCATGAATGCTTATTGATTTATCCACCATCTCAATGCTATAGCTCCCTACCCGTGTTGTTAATCATCACCCAAATGCAATGATCTATCTCCCAGAAATTCTAATAAGGAAATGGGACATAAAATGCAGCAAAAGAGAAGGTAAGACCTGCGGCACTCTAAGGAAAGGGGAAAGGGGCGGCGCACGCTGCTGCAACAGCACCAAGAGCTTCAAGCGTGGCTTGTTGCAGCAGGTTTGTATGCGCAAATCTAAACGCAAAAGCGTTCTAAAGTCATGCAAACAAGCACGTTAAACATTCTTCCTAGCTTTCAACATGAAATTGGCGGACTTAAACACCAGAAATTCAGAAAAAGAAAAAACATGTGAAAATGGAGATGAAATTCTGCAACTTCATGAGTTTTCTGGTGCGAAGGTTTGCATGAATGTTATGCCGTCCATTACTGTTTTAAATCTCAGCAAACACAGACATGAAGTACTATCAAATGACACGCAAAGCCCAGGGAAAAAAAAGATCGAGCCATTCCAGAAACTTTAGCAATCGCATGCAGCCAAATTTAACAGCCATATCGGACAGGAATCCCACCAACAGACCAAAGATGTGATTTTTAGTTTCTCAGATTACCCATTTAGGAAGACGCTATCTAATTACGGCTTTTTTAATTGTTCCTAGTTCAGATTCACATTGCAAAAGCAAAAGAGACTACCACCAAGCCTATCAACAACATAACGACATCACTGAACCATACTCACAGTCATCGTCATCAAGTATCGGCAGAAACTTAAGAGAAGAACATCGTGCGCAAAAAAAAGTTCATATCTCTATGGAAATTATGTCAAACCCAGATTGAGAAAACCCATGATTACCTGAGGGTGCTCAGACTGCTGAGTGAACAAAAAGGACCCCGAGCAATCGAACGTTTCTGAAAACCACATCCACGAACTGAATTGCAGAGGCTTCCAGCGCTGATGCCTCTAGTCAAAGATCCCTCCTTTCCTTTTCTGGTTTCTAACCGAATGTTTTTCTTAAACCCCCAGCCGCCATTCAGTCCTCCCTTTTTTCTCCTCTCCTTTCTGTCTTTTCCCTCAACCCTTAAACCCTCAGCTCTCGTTTGGTTTCTTGCTCCACCCAGCCGTCATCCAACTTTTCTTTGTATAGCCGTCCATGGATGCCCCCAGCTCTTGCCCTTTCTCGGTTGCTCTCTGCCTTCTTCTCAGCCCCCTCACCAGATTTTTCGCAGCTTCCTTGAAGTTTCCTTTTTAAAACCTAGCCGCCACCTCCCTCTAACTCTCCCCAGTTCTCAGACCCTTTCTTTTGCTTAGCCGTTAGCCAGATCCCTCTCTCTGTCCAGCTGCGGCTGTTCCTTTTATAGGAATCCCTAAGCCCCTAAACCCTCACCTCAAAGGTGAGGATGAAGAGTTAGTTTTACCCAAAAACATGAGCCCTCCGATTTCTTCATGCTTCTGTAATGCTGCATGCGCAGCTTTTTTCTCTCTTTTTTTTTTTCAACCACTTAAACAGCCTAAAACCCGCTATCGGGTTTCCCCCTTTTTTTTTTATAACAATGAACTAAATAAATAAAGAAAAATAACAATTTAAAATAAATTCAGATAAAATGAACAAAACTATGAATAAAAGATAACAACAAAATGCTAATAATTTTTCTTCTTTCTTTCTTTTTTTTCAAAAAATTCTATGCTAAAATGACTTAAAACAAAAATGAAAGACTAAAAGCAAATAAAAACTAACATGACAAATAAAATAATAGTAAATAAAAATACACTAAAAATTTGGTGTCTACAAGAACTAAGGAAAAAGCCACTACAGCTTTTGAAATTTAGGTTTTTTCATTTTCAAAAATTGGAAATTTTGAAAAATGTCTTTGATAAAATAAATCTTTTGCCCTTACAAAAATATGATCATATTCTATGTAACATACTTCGGCCCTTTAACATAAATTTTCTAATTTTATTTATGTGCACAACAATTCATGTAGATCCAAATTAGTTTCTAAAAATTGAACCTAATAATGTTAAAACCATGAATGGTTGAGATTTATCCATGTTGATACTATCAAAAAGAAAATGGAAAGTTTAATTTGAGTTTCGTCTAATAAAAGGTTTTAAAGAGTTTCTTCTGATAAAAGGTTTTAAATGTTGAAAGGACTTTAATTGCACAAAAAAAGTTTTGGGCATAAATGTCGAGATGTTAACACCCATACTATTGTGCATTGCACAAATAATGTGCAAGTATAACTAGTTACAAACACATGCCTTGCACGAATAGTGCCTTTGTTGATTTGACTGGATGCTCAAATACAATTGAGATCCCTTCTTTTGCAAATAATTAAGCAAAATTGTCGAATGAAAATAAAATAAAGTAAAAAAAATCATGTTACAATTAATATAGAAAAAATTGATAAGGAAAGGAAAAAGAGGGAACGAAAACTACTCTCATGTATGACAGTATTCATCAATTATGACGAATTTTCTATAGAGCTTTCACTAAATTTCATAGGGCAAAAGATTTTAATGCTTAAAAAAATAACCTTTTATCTCGTAAAAATTTGAAAATTTTTGGTGCAAATGTTCAGATCCTTACCCAAACTATTTTTTTTTCCTTGGACATCCTTTTCTAGACCTTTTTAGGATGTAGTTGCGAATGTTGATCCTATAGCATTTGAATCAGTTGTTTTAATTTTGAATGCAACTGGTTTTTTTTTCTTTGTAGCGGGTCTCTTACATTAGATTTTGTTGGAACATCTATTAAGTCAAGCCATCTAGAGGTTTCAACAACTTACTCATTTATTTCCGATAATTCCCCTTCATGCTTCGCTATTATAGAAGGATTCTAAAGAAAGATCAAAAAGTTAATGTCTTAATCAAGCAACCAATGATGTATCTTAACAACAATATGATTTTTGTAGTTGTTGGATTGTTTGACATTGAAGAACGATCATTGTCTACTTCAATAGAATTTATAATGGACAACGAAGTCCTTCAGGAGGAATAGGCTTTCTTCTAGTGTTTTCCTTTTTCATGAGTAGGAAAAGAAGTTTGGTTTGCAATTTTATTTCCACCAACTAAAGAAGAAATGGAATTTTTCTTTATCCTTGTAAGCAGTGGCTTGACAACAAACTTAGATTCAACTTCCATCACTTCATTCGGTTGTTGATCTAATTTGCTTTTTCCTTTTCTATCAATAATAGGAGGTTTTCGAAGCTATTTCGTCCATTAGAGGTTTATCAGTTTGGTATTTAGCTTCATAACCAATATCTTTTACTCTTGGTTTGATTAATTTCTTTTAAATGAGTATATTTCTTATACCCATGTACTTGTTTCACACACTTTGCTAGAAATATTCGTGTTTGTTGGCTTGGAAAATGAAGCAATTTTGAATGAGAATCTCTACATGAACAATGCACTATTCAAAAGTATTCGGATCATTCATACAACTTAGTAACTTAAAAAAAAAAACTTAGTAGCTTACACCACATGATATTCGCATGCAAGTTAAGGGTACACTAATTCCATTTCATCTTGATAGATAAAAAATCAAATGATATAGTCACTAATTTAGAGGTAGCATCTATGACGATCCCACCTCCCCATAGGGTGTATGCAAGGGTTTGGCGGATCGCCTGTTCAACTCTCGTCAAGACTCACTCACAAACTCCAATCCATAACACCTTCAATATAGCATTTACATGCTACAAAATGTCCTAATATTCAAACTAAAGTACAAGACAAAAGAGAAGAGTTTAAGCAACTAGTACCATAATACAATGTGCCGGCCAAATACAAGTCCAGGATTTCCTATTACAAACTATTACTATCTTCGTCTCTCTCAGCCTCGCACCCTGTTAAGGTAAACAAATAAAGAGATGAGCTAGTAGTGAGGCTTCAAGAAAACAAGAAGCAATCTCTCAGGTATTATAACATTCACATGATGGCATGATCATGTCTTCCATGAAGCAAGTAATATCCAGTTAACTCATTTAATAATATATAGTAAATAACACATACACATAAAAGGATACAGTTTGCTCTCAGAAGCAGGTTCCACAACAACTTGTCCAGGATCCGTTGACACTCTGTCAACCATGAAATTATAATGTCCGTAGATCACCCCTTATCTTCAGTCCTAATCCTTTGATCATCCCCCTGTACCGGGCCCGAATGCCAAAATAAGAAACACTTTCCATGGTTCGTAAATCTCCTCGATCAAACCCTTGCTGGCTCGATCCGACCAACTAGCCAATGGAGTTTGGGATTGGAGCCCCAGGTATCAGGATAGCCGATGTGGTAAAGGCACACAGTCGACTTTCAAACAAATTACGAGTGGAGACATTGAGGTAAAGCACACGAGCACTCAATGCTCAAGTATTGCATGTCTCGTGTTCAAATCACTTGTCACTTGTAAACATTGCATTCACTTGTTCAGGTTACTTGGCTGTCCAGCCTACCCGACCTCGCTAAGGCTAGTTTCGAATAGGGATTCCATTTGTTACCCAAGGCTGTCCAACCTACCCGACCTCATTAGGGCTGGTCTCAGATAGGAGTTCCAGCGAAGGGCCCAATTCAGCCGATATGACCAAGTACACATCAGGCCTACACTCATACATATGCACATTCAAGTCCGCATTCAAGATCATAGAATTCAAGTTCACAAAGGTCGAATGCGATAAAGTACACACTCGCCTATGCAATAACAAGTCAAAATATCTAGCAATTTCGAGCAACAAGTCACATGAAATATCAATCAAGCAAGTCACATAGTCCTAACATGCAGTTAGAACACTTACCAATTGATCACAATCTTTTCACTTCAAATCCTGTTTCTTTCTCTTGGACACTCTCAAATCGTGTGATCATGTAGTATATCAAGAGTCTATCAACTTGAAGCCAATAAAAATGCGAAAGTTGGAGCTTCAAAGCTTCACTTAGAAGACGCATCAATTTGTCAGGTTGAATCCCTAACATAGCTTCCAAAAGGGCAAAATTTTCTTGTTCAAATCAAGGGAAAAAATCACATGCATGATTAATCAAAGTCTCAAGAAAAAGGTGAAGTAAAAGTAGGTCAATTCTAGTCACGAATTTTGAAGAAAACGAGGCAAAACCTTTGAGGTTCAAAGCTGGAAATTTCGAGAACATTTTGGAGCAAATCATGTTCTTTCTTGTAAACCTCTTTGTTTTAGCTCAAATCCAATATACATGTGAAGGTCAAAATCTTTTCAAGTGTCTAGAGCCAAAATATCTCAAAATCACCACACAAATTCTAACAATAAAGCTATAATTCTCTCTTACCCTCTCGGCTAACCCTAGCAAAATTTCCAGCAAGAACTTGACAAGTTTTCCTCCAAAAATCCTAACTTTTCTTACTTAGATTCATGAAAAAAACACAATAAATCATAGCTAACATGTCAAGAGGCATTTGGCTCATGTTCTTAGCAAAGAAATCCATCAAAAGTTAACTTATAGAAGTTCTAAACTAAGCTATATACCTTATACACCAAAGTTGAAAATTTAGAGCATAACTTAAGTAAACATGTGTCAATCTTGGTCCCTAACTTTTGATATTTACAAAACAATTGGATAATACTAATATCCCTTCAAGAAATACCTTCAGTGTAATTGAAAGAAACAAAGGAAGCTGAAAGTTGTCGGATGCTTGTAAAGATAGGACCGGACGTCCGATAAAATATGCAGCACTTCGGATGCATGAAGGACTCCATCGCCGGATGTCCGAAAGAATTAAAATATTTCACCTAGCTTACTGACCTCTTTCAGACGCATACATCAGAGATACCGGACGTCCGATAAATTATGTAGCACTTCGGACGCAAAGCATTAGAGGTACCGGACGTCCGAAAGAATTGAAGAAGATTTCTCAATTTCACCATCTGCTTTCGGACGCAAGCATCAGAGACACCGAACGTCCAAAAGAATTGAAAAAAATCTCTCAAACTCACTGCCTGCTGTCGGACGCAAGAAACTGGAGTACCGGACGTCTGACACTCCCAACGGCTAGTTGACTTTTCAGCTGCCTTCTATCCATTGGAAGCATTAATAGATGCACTTTTTGGTCTCATATAAATAGTGCATGACCAACCACTCAGAGAGGACTTTTGCACATTGAGACTACAAAAGATCAAGAGTGATTTTAGTGAGAAAATACTCTACAAAGAAGATTTGTACTCTTAGTTGTGTGAATTTTGTGTAAGCTTTTCTTGTGTGAGAAAAATACTTCAATAGTGTAGCTTTGTGAGGGTTATCCGGAGTAATAGTAAAACTTGCTAGCTTGATCAAGTGTAGCTTGGGGCAAGGAGGAAGTGATCCTTCTTTTGTACACAAAGATTGATTGTATTTGATCAATTTGAAGAATCTTGTTCTATAAAGTGATATTCAAGCTCAAGTGGATATTGCAAGTGAAATTGATTTGTTATTCTTTCCTTATTACTTACTATCTTGTGAATCTTAATTGCTTATCTCTTCTACTCTCAACCTTTCTTGCTTTCTCACTAATTGATTCATTAAGTGGTTACCTAGAAAAGAGGATAAATTTCATATTGAGCAAAAAAGTGTCTCATAATTTGATTAGTTTTTAAATAACCTAATTCACCCCTCTCTTAGGTTGTTTTCGATCCCTACAATTGGTATCAGAGTTTGGTCTCCTAGAGATTAAGCTCAGGCGGCTTTGGAGTAAAATGACAACCAACAATGCCATAGTTTTTTAAGGACAATCTGTCACTAGACCCCCAACGTTTAATGGATCCAATTACGTGAGTTGGAAAGAAAGAATGATTATTTTCTTGCAATCTATTGATATTGAACTGTGGTTTATTATTAATGAAGGTCCATATAATGCCTCTATAGTAGATGAAATCACTCACAGACCAAGACCAAAAATCAGAAATGAATTGACTGGTGATGATAGAACCCACCTCATCTTGAATGTCAAGACTATGAATGTGTTGTATAGTACTTTAGATTCAAATGAATCTATTAGGGTCAAAGAGTGTAGGTCTACTAAAGAGATTTGGGACAAATTAAGAGATATTCATGAAGGGAGTGAAAATGTGAGAGAACAAAAGAAATCTATATTAGTCACCAAATATGAATCATTTAAAATAGAACCTCATGAAAATATTGACAAAATGTATTGTAGATTCAATGATCTCATTAAGGACTTAGACCTGCTAGAAAAGGAATACTCCTTAGGAGAGAAAAATAGAAAAATCTTGAATGCTTTGTCCAAGAATTGGGAAAGTAAGGTGACTGCCATTGAAGAGACTAAAGATTTAAATTCTATGTCTATTGAATCTCTTATCAATTCTCTAACCTCTTATGAACTGAAACTTAAAACTAAGGTACAAGAGAAAGAGGATGCAAAGGTGAGAAGGAGCATTGCTCTAAAAGCATCTCAAGATGAAGATGATTCGACTTCACTGGATGGAGAAGATGTGAAAGTTGATGACAATGATCTTGCTCTCATCACAAGAAGTTTCAAAAGAATTCTTAACAAAAGGAGGACATAGCAATTCATTTACAAATCAGTTCAACAATACAAGAAACAAAGAAAAGTAAGAGGCCAATAAAAAGGAAGTTGACAAATGCTTTGAATGCGGCTAATTTGGACACTACATGAGTGAGTGCCCAATGAAGAAGAAAAAAGAAAGAAAAGTTGAACGAAAACCAAAATTCAACAACTTTCAAATCACATAGAATGATTGCAATTCAGATGGTGATGTTGAAGAGGAAGAGGAATCTGCTTAAATGGCTTTCATAGCCATTGGTGATGATGAGATAACTACTTGCAACTCTCAGCCTGTTAGTGATGATGAATCTGATGATGATATTGAATCTTTCATTGAGAGACTGCATTATAGTCTGAAAGAATCTTATGCTAAAAATAAGGAATTAAACAGAAAATTAATTTTTTGCTTCAAGATAATGCAAATCTTTTACAACAAAACAAAAAGCTGAAAGCTGAAAATGATTACTTCAAAAAGAGTGAGACTACTTTACACTTTGAGTTTGATAGAAAAATAAAACTTTGTGAATTGTTCAAAAAGGAACAAAGTGACTTGACAAGAAGAATGGATTGTCTAAATGAGTTGCTTCAACACAAGAAACAAAACTGTTTTCAAAAGAATGAATCAAAACTTCATTTTGGCATTCATGAGAAAAGATTGAATTCTAGTGCGAATGAATTTACTATTTATAAGAAAAGGTAAGTCAGATTTGTTAAACCTGTTCATACAAGTAATTCGTTGATTATGTGTAGTTTTTGTTGTCAAATAGGTCATTTGAAAAGTAATTGCTATGTGAGGAAGAATATGAGAAATGGCATGAAATGCATGTGAATAGTTAGACAAAATGCTAACTCTCAAGGACCCAAAAAGTAAAGGGCACCAAATACTATCTTGTGAACTTTTGTGTAGGTGAACTTGGTGAACATCATTAAGGAATCAAAATGATTAATAGATAGTGAATGCTCAAGGCACATGACCGGTGATCCATCACAATTCATCAAACTCAAGCCAAAATCAAGTGAAAAAGTGACATTTGGAAATGATAATAAAGCCAAAACAATTGAAGTAGGAGATATTGGTAAGAATGGTCAAACTTTTGTTCACAATATTCTTCTAGTTCGTAACTTGAGTTATAACTTGCTATGTGTTAGTCAATTGTGTGATAGAAATCTGTTTGTATCGTTCAAAAAGCATGAATGTCTTGTTGTTGACTCAAAGTTTAATATTATCTTCAAAGAAAAAAGAATAAATGACATCTATGTAGTTATTCTTGAAAACTTGTCTCCTCTAACTTTAAATGTTTTAAAGTTTCAAATGACGACCCTTGGTTGTGGCATAGAAGGATTTATCATTTTAACATGGATTTGTTAAAAGAAATTTTTAAAAAGGAACTTGTTAGAGGTTTGCCAAAAATTAAGTTTGAAAAGGACAAAATTTGTTATGCTTGTCAATTTGGAAAACAAGTCAAAGTTTCTTTTAAACCCAAGAAATGTATTTTTACTTCAAAACCTTTGGAACTTCTATATCTTGATTTGTTTGGTCCTACACAAATTGCTAGTTTGGATGGTAAAAGATAGTGCTTGGTTATCGTTGATGATTGTTCTAGATACACTTGGGTAATGTTTCTTACTCACTTCGGAAATTTTTTTTCCTATTTGTAAAAGTTCAAAATCTGATTGGGTTAAAAATTGTTAAGATTAGAAGTGACAATGGCTCGAAATTTAAATTTTGTGATTTTTTAAAATTTTGTGATAACAATGGTATTACACATGAATTTTCAATTGCAAGAACTACTCAACAAAATGGAGTTGTTGAAAGAAAGAATAGAACTCTTCAAGAAGCCGCAAGAACCATATTAAGTGAATATAACTTACCAAAATATTTTTGGACCGAAACTGTGAATACGGCTTGTTATGCAATGAATAGAGTTCTTTTGAGACCAATTTCGAACAAAATCTCTTATGAGTTAATTTTTGATAAAATGTCAATTGTTGGATATTTCAAAGTTTTTGGTTATAAATATTTTATTTTAAATATCAAGGAACATCTTGAAAATTTTGATAAGAAATCCGATGAAGGTATTTTCTTGGGTTATTGTGAAAACAAAAGAGAATTTAGAGTCTATAATAAAAGAACCCTTGTTATAGAAGAAGCAATACATGTTACATTTGATGAATCTAATGATGATATTTTCCAAAGTTGTTGTGAGGATGATGATGTAGGTGTTCAAGAAGGACTTAAGAAGCTCACAATTCATGATCAAGACAATACTCTATTAGAAGAAAATTCAAAGGAAGATGATGCTCAAGAGAATCAAGCATTAGAAGAAAATGACAAGAATATTGGTACACCTAAAGATCTTCCAAGAGTTTGGAAGTTCGCTCAAAATCATCCCAAAAATCTCATTATTGGTGATCCATCCGAAAAGGTAAGAACTTGTTTCTTCTCTAAATAATTGATGGATAACTTTGCCTTAGTCTCACATTTTGAACCTAAAAATGTTGTTGATACTTTGAAAGATGAAAACTGAATTTTAGCCATAGAAAAGGAACTAAATCAATTTGAAAGTAACGAGATTTGTACACTAGTTGAAAAGCCTCAAAATCATCCTATTATTGGCACACAATGGGATTTTAGAAATAAAATAAATGACAAATGTGAAGTTGTGAGAAATAAGGCTAGACTTGTAGATAAGGGGTATGCTCAAAAAGAAAAAATAGATTTTAATGAAACATTTGCTCCCGCAGTTAGGCTAGAATCAATTAGAATGTTCTTGGCATTTGCATGTTTCAAGAATTTTAAATTGTTTCAAATAGATGTTAAAAGTGCTTTCTTAAATGGTTTTATTGATCAAGAGGTGTATGTTGACCAACTTCCCAGCTTTGAAAATGAGACATATCCAAATCATGTGTTTCAACTTTCAAAAACTTTGTATGGATTAAAACAAGTTCCAAGAGTATGGTATGAACGTTTAAGTGATTTTTTGATTGAGAATGGTTTCAAAAGAGGTATTGTGGATACCACTCTTTTCACTAAACAAAGTTCAAATGATCTTCTAATTGTACAAACATATATGGATGATATTATGTTTGGTACTACTAATGAGTGTTTGTGCAAAGATTTTTTCACTATTATGCAAAATGAGTTTGAGATGAGCATGATGGGGGAGTTGAATTTCTTCTTTGGGCTCCAAGTGATTCAAAGCCGAGAAGGTACATTCATTAATCAAGTTAAGTATACAAAGGAACTTCTCAAAAGATTTGGAATGAAGTATTCAAAACAAATTGAAACACCTATGTGCACATCTACCAAGCTTGACAAGGATGAAAAATGTATGAAAATTGATGAGAAAAAGTATAGAGGTATGATTGGTAGTTTACTTTATTTAACCGCAAGTAGACCCGATATAATATTTGCGTTTGCTTGTGTGCTCGTTTCCAATCTTGTTCTAAAGAATCTCATTTGATTGCTGTGAAAAGGATCTTTAGATACTTAAAGGGAACCTTGAGTTATGGTCTTTAGTATCCAAAATGTCATGAATTTTCATTATGTGATTTTTCGGATGCTGATTTTGATGGATATAGAATAGATAGAAAAAATACAAGTGGTACATGTTACTTTCTTGATAATTGCTTAATGCCATGGTTTAGTAAGAAACAAAATGACAACTCCTTGTCTAAGGCCGAGGCAAAATATGTTGCTGCCGGTGCATGTTGTGCCCAATTGTTGTGGATGAAAAGCATTTTGAATGATTTTGGATTAGTGCATGACTGTGTGCCTATATATTGTGATAATACAAGTGTCATAAATTTGACAAATAATTCCATTCAACATTCTAGGACAAAGCATATAGACATAAAGCATCATTTTAATCGTGATCTTGTTTAAAAGGGTGAAATTTTTGTCCAACATGTTTGTCCAAAAGATCAAATTGCTGATATTCTTACAAAAGTCCTATCATTGGACCAGTTTGTATTTTTTAGAACAAAATTGGGCATCTTGGAAAAGAACTTGTAAAAAATTCTCTGGTCAAACTTTATCGAACGTAGTGTTGGACGCTTTTCTGGTCAAACTTTACAGAAAGATTCTGACGGCTCCACTTCACCCTAAGGCGAGCCAAAGGGTTCGGCGGACCGCCTGCCCAGCTCTCGCCGGGACTCACTCACTCACTACAATCCTCAATTCAAATACAATATACATCTCAAATATACATCAAATGTTCCTCAAATTAACATATCATAAGCGAAGCGGAAACTAATTCTAAGCGTGATACAAGCGCTTCCTTTGCATCGAGCCCTGTGGAGGGGACATAAAATATGTTTTTGGGGTGAGCTAGAGGCTCAGCGAGTAACCAGTAAAATCAGTAATCAAATATACATTTATTGCTCTTGTGAGCTAGTGAAGTCATTGTACCTAAACATCCAACGCTCAAATTGATCCAGTAACAGTGAAACAGTGATAGGGAGCCATTTGCTCCAAGTAAACAGTGATGGAGACGTTGGTGTTCAGCACAAGACTTCCCAAGAACTCATTAAAGCCAAATCATGTCATGAACTCACATGCAAGCACACATGATATGCAATCGAGTAAATAATGCAAGAAACAATTCATAAGTAGCTTTGGAAATAGTTTGGGGTCACTCACCAACCACGGCTCTTAATCCTCATCCATCATAGACAGTTTTCCTCGATCAAGTCCAAGCTCTTCATTCTACCAAGAATTAATCCAAACTCACAGCGATTAAACGTTTTCAAAGATTGGACAGCACTTCCCCTTAAATTCCTTATTTTCCATCTTACAAGACATTACAAATCACATCTCAACTCAATCACAATAAATCCCCAAAGTCATGCACAAAATTATCTCATTTCAATAGCCGTTCAATAGGCTCAAAGTCATACAAGTACGAAATCAAACCAGGAGAATGTCCGAAAATGAAGTTTAAGTTATAAAACAAAAGACAGATTTGCCGTCGCTTAGCGTAACGGGCACAACCAAAGCTACGCTTATCAGATTGGGGTGAAATTTATACCATTTCGAAGCTAAGGCAGAGGGTAATAATATTGATGAAGACCACTCAGTCCAGTTTGTAGTGTATCTAAGTCAAAAGTCCGGATTACAGAACCAAAATCTCACATTCGGGCTAGTTAACCGTATTATGCGTAAACGACAATAACTCAGGCTACCAAAATCCAAATGAGGTGATTCCAGGGGCGTTGGAAAGCTAAGACATAGCACTACAACTTTCCATGTTTTGACTAAATGCTAGTTCAGTACGTATCAAGGTGAACAAAAGCGACCAACATGTTGCACTGTCAAAACTGTCCATTGGACTAAACCTATGGTAGTCAGGGGTATTTCGGTCTTTTCACAGGCTACATTGCTCCATTGACCTGAAATTTTGCAGGCAACTATAAAACATCATTTTCTACAACTTTCATGTTTTGAGCTAAGGCTAATTCGATCCCTAACATACTCAAACAGAAACGGGCAGAACTGAACCATAAGAAATCTCAATTCTGGAATTTTCTCAAACCACCATAGAAATCACCAAATCCTCCACACAAACCCACAAAAGTGATATATAAACAATCATTAACCCTTATTAGCATCTTATAACATCAAAATCAACATTTCTACTCAATTGCTATAAGCTTTTACAAGAGTTCAAGGCTGCTTTACCTTCCAAAGGTGGGTTCACAAGGTTGCACTTCAAGAACCAAGTTCCTTAGCTTTCTTTTGCTCTAACTCCCAAGCTTGTTGGATGGGTTGCACAAAACCAGAATTTTTCTCTTGTTTTTCCTCTTGTTTCTCTCTGTTTTTCCTTTTTTCTTTTCTCCCAAGAGTTGGCCGAAACTTACCTTGTTTCTTTGGCTTTGGTCTTATTAAGAAGATTAATACTAAATCCCTTGGTCAAAATCTAATACCTTTTTTATTAGCCAATCAAAATTAAGCTTAGGAATATCATGGAACCTTTAGGAAGTCTAGCAACTTAGTAATTATCCAAAAGTCACACTATGGCCCAATAAATTCACAATCCTACCAATTTACTCCATAATTTACATACTTGATATATTCCAAAAACCTAATTACACCTCAATTACTCCACTAATCACCCAATCACTATAATTGCCTATAATAAAATATGTATTGTCATACATAAACTCAATTACATAATAACCTTTTAGTCACAAGTAAAACTAGGGTTTTGATTTAAATTTAAAGTGTTCAATTAAAAAAAACAATGTGTTAAAACAAGACAAAAGAAAGAAATCAAAATTTTAAAAGAACGAGGGAAAAACATTGTCCTAAAATTCGGGGTATCACAATCACCCCTCCTTAAAAGAATGTCGTCCTTGACATTCCAACTTGTACGAATCAAGTCAAGAGATCCCGCAAAAGTCAAACAAGCATTTCCAAGCAAGCCTAATCCCACTTGTCTGATTTTCATTCCTACAAGAAATCACTTATATTTCATCAGACCCACAGTCCGGCATCCTAAACTTGAAGCCTGGGATACACTACAGAGATCGGAAACCTAAGCTCTGAAACCAACTGTGACGGCCCCACTTCACCCTAAGGCGAACCAAAGGACAGCCTGCCCAGCTCTCGCCGGGACTCACTCACTCACTACAATCCTCAATTCAAATACAATATGCATCAAATGTTCCTCAAATTAACATATCATAAGCGAAGCGGAAACTAATTCTAAGCGTGATACAAGCGCTTCCTTTGCCTCGAGCCCTGTGGAGGGGACATAAAATATGTTTTTGGGGTGAGCTAGAGGCTCAGCGGGTAACCAGTAAAATCAGTAATCAATTATACATTTATTGCTCTTGTGAGCCAGTGAAGTCATTGTACCTAAACATCCAACGCTCAAATTGATCCAGTAACAGAGAAACAGTTATAGGGAGCCATTTGCTCCAAGTAAACAGTGATGGAGACATTGGTGTTCAGCACAAGACTTCCCAAGAACTCATTAAAGCCAAATCATGTCATGAACTCACATGCAAGCACACATGATATGCAATCGAGTAAATAATGCAAGAAACAATTCATAAGTAGCTTTGGAAATAGTTTGAGGTCACTCACCAACCACGGCTCTTAATCCTCATCCATCATAGACAGTTTTTCTCGATCAAGTCCAAGCTCTTCATTCTACCAGGAATTAACTCAAACTCACAGCGATTAAACGTTTTCAAAGATTGGACAGCACTTCCCCTTAAATTCCTTATTTTCCATCCTACAAGACATTACAAATCACATCTCAACTCAATCACAATAAAGCCCCAAAGTCATGCACAAAATTATCTCATTTCAATAGCCGTTCAATAGGCTCAAAGTCATACAAGTACGAAATCAAACTAGGAAAATGTCCGAAAATGAAGTTTAAGTTATAAAACAAAAGACAGATTTGCCGTCGTTTAGCGTAACGGGCACAACCAAAGCTACGCTTATCGGATTGGGGTGAAATTCATATTTCGAAGCTAAGGCAGAGGGTTACAATATTGATGAAGACCAAGTCCAGTTTGTAGTGTATCTAAGTCAAAAGTCCGGATTACAGAACCAAAATCTCACATTCGGGCTAGTTAACCGCATTATGCGTAAACGACAATAACTCAGGCTACCGAAGTCCAAACGAGGTGATTCTAGGGGCGTTGGAAAGGCTAAGAATAGCACTACAACTTCCATGTTTTGACTAAATGCTAGTTCAGTACGTATCAAGGTGAACAAATGCGACCAACTTGGTGCACTGTCAAAACTGTCCATTGGACTAAACCTATGGTAGTCAGGGGTATTTCGATCTTTTCACAGGCTACGTTGCTCCATTGACCTGAAATTTTGCAGGCAACTATAAAACATCATTCTCTACAACTTTCATGTTTTGACTAAGGCTAATTCGGTCCCTAACATACTCAAACAGAAACGGGCAGAACTGAACCATAAGAAATCTCAATTTTGGAATTTTCTCAAACCACCATAGAAATCACCAAATCCTCCACACAAACCCACAAAAGTGATATATAAACCATCATTAACCCTTATTAGCATCTTACAACATCAAAATCAACATTTCTACTCAATTGCTATAAGCTTTTACAAGAGTTCAAGGCTGCTTTACCTTCCAAAGGTGGGTTCACAAGGTTGCACTTCAAGAACCAAGTTCCTTAGCTTTCTTTTGCTCTAACTCCCAAGCTTGTTGGATGGGTTGCACAAAACCAGAATTTTTCTCTTGTTTTTCCTCTTGTTTCTCTCGATTTTTCCTTTCTTCTTTTCTCCCAAGAGTTGGCCGAAACTTATCTTGTTTCTTTGGCTTTGGTCTTGTTAAGAAGATTAATACTAAATCCCTTGGTCAAAGTCCACTACCTTTTCGATTAGCCAATCAAAATTAAGCTTAGGAATATCATGGAACCTTTAGGAAGTCTAGCAACTTGTAATTATCCAAAATTCACACTATGGCCCAATTAAATTCACAATCCTACCAATTTACACCTCAATTACTCCACTAATCACCCAATCACTATAATTACCTAAAATAAAATATGTATTGTCATACATAAACTCAATTACATAATAACATTTTAGTCACAAGTAAAACTAGGATTTTGATTTAAATTTAAAGTGTCCAATTAAAAAAATAATGTGTTAAAATAAGACAAAAGAAAGAAATCGAAATTTTAAAACAACGAGGAAAAAATATTGTCCTAAAATTCGGGGTATCACCAAGATTTTCTTCCGTACGGTAGTGTCGGACGCTTCTCTTTATTCGGCCGTCCGACACTCAAAAGAAGCCTGTTTTAAAGAAGCCCTCTCCTTCATTTGGTTCAAATCCAACCGTTGTCTCGGACGCACCCTTTCGCCTTCTCTTACTTTCAAATTTTCAAATTCGTCTCTTCTCAGAACAAATTTCAAGAAATTGACCTTCCCAATACCGTCACAACTTCTTTGCGCATTTGTTAGCATTCATAACTCCTTCTAACTGCCAACCACTCTACCGATCCAAATTTTCAGCAAAAACACTAGTCACTCAAAATTCACCCTATTTTGAAGATTCAATCATACATTCTAGTCTAAACTGCAATCTTAGTCCATCTCATTCACACTTTCATCACTTTCTGCAACAAAATCATCCTGCATTTCATCATGGTGAGATTGAGAGGTGGCTCTGCTAATATCGGATGCACCACCAGGCTCAAAGATGAAGAAACTGTTGACTCTTTCACCAGGAAATCACCTAGAGAGATTGAGACATGCGGTGGAAAAAGGAAACATCCTGCCAGAGAGAAACACACTGATCAAACTGAGGAACAGCCAACTATATTGCCCGATATCATTGATGATGAACAGCCAACTGTTGAGCCTTCCACCAGGAAATCACCTAAAGGGACTGAGACACGCGGTGGAAAAAGGAAATGTCCTGCCAGAGAGAAACGTGCTGATCAAACTGAGGAACAACCAACTGCATTGTCAAAGTTCACTGATGATAAAGCCAGAGAGAAGTTTGAATGGATTTCATAGAAGGGCTTCATCACTCAAAGAACTATTGTCCCCTCTGAATTCAGTAAGTTTGATCTAGAACCAGTCCTTAAACTTTTTGAATTCCAAAAATAGTCTCACATTCTGTCCTTACCCAACACCTATTATCCTGATATGATCTATCAATTTTTTGCTAATTTTAGGAAGGGTAGTTCTCACACTGGTCTTGTTTCTCGTGTTAATTCTGTTGACATTGCACTCAATCTTGATGTTGTCAATATGATTTTAAAGACAAAAATTGAAGATGGCTTTAAAGGTAAAATTGTAAAATTTTTCTCCTATGAAGAGTTTCTAATTGTTTATCACCATTTTCACCTTGAAAAACTGATGACCTACTTTCAAACACAATTTCACACACCTGTTGAGGCAAAATTGGAGGATCTCAATTTTCAAAATCTGATCATCTTTACAATAATCTCAAACTTGTTGGTTCCTACTGATGGTCATAGGACTGATGCCAACAAAATGGAGATTTACTTGTTTATTGTTTTGTTGAAAAAGTTTGATTGATTTTGGCTTTGTCATGTGTAAATTTGTACTCAAAATTAGCACTAACAGCCGTAGGAAACTTTCTTATGGTAACTCCAATTTTTTCTCACTTCAAAATACCTTTCACTAGAGTGTCTCTAAAAGAGAGTGCATCCTCCATCTTTTTCAAAACTTATTTTGAAAGAAAAAGTATTAGATTCTTTGATGGTCATTGATGCTACAAGGAGGCTATTTTGGAGTTTAGAACAAAAAGTTATCATGAAACTCCTGTCACCCCTAAACCTCCCAGAGATCAGTCTCAATATGTTTCACCCTTTTCCATCCATCCGAGAAAATTATCCATTCAGCCTACCTCATCCAATCATGAAATCATCTCCTTACTTGAGGATCTCAAATAACACATTCTCCTTCTTGAAGATGGTCTAATGATAACCATGTCATCTGAGCAACAAGCCACTTTTATAGACAAAAGAAACTTGCGTGTGCCTCCTGTTCCACAAGAAGATGAAAATGTGCATCAAAAGGAGCCAAGGACTGAGTCAACTCCTGTTTCACAAGATAAAGGGCCACAAACTGAGTCCACTCCTGAAGTCCATGCCTCAACTTCTCAGCCACAAGATAAAGGCAAAACTCCAGCAACTGAAGCTAGTGATGATGATGATGATGAGGAAACTGAAGATGAAGTGGATCCCGCTCAGTTTCGCCTTGCAAGGAGAAGGCCTGGATCGTCCAAAATCACCATTTAGGCACTCTTAGACATTTGCACTTCATATTAGGATGCATTTTTTGTATTTTCTCTTTTGATGTTTTCAAGTACTCTGTACTAATGGATATTGGTTAACTTTGCTGGTTTCTAGTACTTCTTGTGGTATATATTTTGTTTGGCTAATGATTGCTGAATGTTTGATATGTTGGTGATTACTGATTTCTAGTACAAATTCTCTGATTTTGTGTTATTGATTGCATTTCTGGCATGATTGATATATTGAATTGGATATTGGTTGACATTAATTGGCATGACTGAATTTGTGTTATGTAACTGTTGGTTGTTAAACTCATCTTATGATGACAAAAAGGGGGAGAAATGGATGTTAGGATGTTATGTAAGGGAGAGTTATTCTGAGGGGGAGTTACACTTAAAAGGGGAGAAATGGATGTTGGGATATTATGTAACTAGTGGTTGTGTAAGGGGGAGTTACACTTAAAAATTTTTGGTCTTGGTACTTAAAAATTTTGGATGCAATGAGTGAAGGGGAGTTTATGCTCAATTTTTCTCTCTTCCATCCATTGTTTTGTCATCATCACAAAGGGGGAGAATGTTAATCTTGGTCCCTAACTTTTGATGTTTACAAAATAATTGGATAATACTAATATCCCTTCAAGAAATATCTTCAGTGTAATTGAAAGAGATAAAGGAAGGTGAAAGCTGTTGGACGCTTGTGAAGATAGGACCGGATGTCCGATAAAATGTGCAGCACTTCGGACGCTTGAAGAACTCCATCACCGGACGTCCGAAAGAATTAAAATATTCCACCTAACTCACTGACCTCTTTTGGACGCATACATCAGAGATATCGGACGTCCGAAAAATTATGCAGCACTTCGGATGCAAAACATTAGAGGTATCGGACGTCCGAAAGAATTGAAGAAGATTTCTCAATTTCACCATCTATTTTCAGACGCAAGCATCAGAGACACCAGACATCCGAAAGAATTGAAGAAAATCTCTTAAGCTCACTGCCTACTGTCGGACGCAAGAAACTGGAGTACCGGACGTCCGACACTCTCAACGACTAGTTGACTTTTCAGCTGTCTTCTATCCGTTGGAAGCATTAATAGAGACCCTTTTTGGTCTCACATAAATAGTGCACGACCAACCACTCAGAGAGGACTTTTGCACATTGAGACTATAAAATATCAAGATTGATTTTAGTGAGAAAATACTCTACAAAGAAGATTTGTACTCTTAGTTGTGTGAATTTCGTGTAAGCTTTTCTTGTGTGAGAAAAATATTTCAACAGTGTAGCTTTGTGAGGGTTATCCGGAGTGATAGTAAAACTTGTTAACTTGACCAAGTGTAGTTTGGGGTAAGGAGGACGTGATCATTCCTTTGTACACAAAAATTAGTTATATTTGATCAACTTGAAAAAACTTGTTCTATAAAGTAATATTCAAGTCCACCATCCAATGAAAATGCAACATGTGGCCTTTTTAAGTTTATCTCAACTCTTTGTCTTGCAATACTTAATTAAATAGCTAACCTCTAATTAGCCCACAATACCATGTAATATAATCTCTGTATACAACTTCTCCCAATAAACCATAGTTACCGCACTTATCGCACTAGCGGGCCCCCCATCCACTGTACACCACCTTTAACACAGAAAATAACTTATATGGGAAAAATAATTTAAAAATCATATGTTCTCATAAAAATTCCCAAAATAATCTTATAAGAAAGAAAATATGGAATTTAGGCACAAAAGACTAAAATAAATGCCTAAAAAATAAGAAAATGTTCGGGGTTCCCACAAGCAGTACTTAAAAACTTCTAAACCACAACTTGAATCTTTTTTTAGAAAAAGAAATTTTTAATAATATTATAACAAGAAGCCTTCAAATGGCATGCTATTTGCTTTACTTTTTGATTTGGCAATTTGATGAAATTCAAAATCTTTTGACCCTAATTTAGTAACCATTCTCCATTAAATGACTAAAATGTATAAACAGAGCAATGTAGAAAAAAAAAATAAGAACCCATTATTGATAAAGTAATAAGGAGGTCACATTGATCATTAACCATTGCAATGAAGATAAGTTGGCCTCAAACATTAAATGCAGTAACAAGGTGCCCTTATGCATCAGTATATGGTGTATATGTTGTATCAGTTGTATTTAGAGAATAGTGAGTATTTAAATTCATGAGATCTTTTTTCTTTTTTCTTTTTTTTGGCTAACCCCGGTAAAGGGAAGGGACGCCACCCCCGCTTTTATTCATCAAACAAGTCGTGGTACAGAGAAAAGATCAAAGGACCGATGATCAATGATTAGGAGTTTCGCACCATCCTAAAGGAATGGACCCCAATGCTATCGAGTCTAATACCACCACGGGCCAGCCGCGGCCAGTCACTCCAGTGCTCATAGAGCTGAACATCTTGATGAGGGTGAGCTACACCTACATTAGCCAACGCATCTGCTACCTTATTTGCTTCCCTGAAACAATGAGAAAACCTAGAAGGGTCCCTAACCAGGCTCCAAATCTGCCGGACCTCCCCACGAACATGCCACGGACACTGCAAACGATGTTGAAGGATTCCCACCAAGACTTGAGAATCCAACTGGATGCTCACATCTGTAACCCCCTTTTGACCACATATCCGGAGGCCTGTCAAGAGAGCAAGGGCTTCGGCATGAAGACTAGACGTCTGGCCGAAGAAAGCTGAAAATCCCACCAAAGGACGACCCACACTATCGCGTAGAACCCCACCCCCCCCACCTAGCCCCGGATTACCCTTGCAGCAGCCATCCGTGTTCAGGGTAAACTCTCCCTCTAGAGCTGGTTTCCAACAAACCAATTTAAACCCAAACCTCCTTCGTGACTGGGATGCCCATTCCCATAACTGCAAGAATGACTGGGCCGCAACCCGTTCCTTAAGCTCAATTTCAAGCAAAACCATGGCCTCCTGAAAGATAGCCCGACAAACGGAGCTGGATTGCGGCTGAATCCCTTCAAAAACTGCACGGTTCCTCGCCTTCCAAAGATGCCAGCAGATGAGACTCGGCATAATATGATGCCACACAACCCCTCAAAAAACCCCCAGACTGCCTCGGCAACCTGCCCGGTCGAAAAGACATGTTCAAAAGACTCGGCCGTTGGATGAGAACAACATCGAGCTGGATTTTGGGTTGATATGCAAGGATATTTGAAACCCTAACCAAAGCTAGGTTAAATGACTTGAGGAAACCCTTGTTTTCTTGATTTATACTTAGGTAGATGCCTTGAGGTGGATGATTAGGTAGTGGACTTGACGATTCTTGTTTGTTTGGTTGTTATTTTTGTGATTTCTAGCTTGATTTGGGCTTGAATATTGGAGAGAAAATTTGAAGAGAGAGAGGAGGTGCTGTCAGAATTTTGCTGATTTATTTCCCTTGGTTTAATTTCAAAATTTGTTGTTCAAATGACTGCAAAAATGTTTGTTATATGTTGGATTGTGTGTGTGAAATTTATCTCTCAAAAATCATTTCATTTAATTGGGTAAAAGTTGAGTTTAGAGAAGAGAAGCAAATCTGGAAAATGTTGCCCAGGACAGCCGACCAGAGTATCTATAACTGCACATAAATTTTTTTCTAAGAGTCAAAATCAATTACTGTTTGTGGCATTTGAAACTAGACTCTGAGGGCTTTCCAACGGTATAAAATACCCCTGCCAATTCGTTTTCTATGAACCGTAGTGAACCGGCAAAGTTGACTGATTTGCTCCTACTATTTTACCCAAGAAACCTGCACAGCTGCATCTTGTAGCTCATTTTCACTCCTCTTGTGAAATGAATTTGAAGATCATTTCTTCTAATGATTTTTAGTACTTTGAATGTAGTTTTCAAATCCATAAACCACACCAAATTTGGACTTGTGTAGCTTTAGTTATGATATGATTTCGAAACAGTGTCGATGCTCCAAGGCTGGAAATCAGTGAACCAGGTTTCAAAAATCAGCTTTCATGAAACTATTGTATCTTGGTGTAGAAACATCCGAATTGAGTTCCGTTTATTGCGTTTGAAACTAGACTTGAATTTATTTAAGTTTTATTAATTTTAGAGGCTAATTCCGTTCCTATGAATTTTGCTAAATTTTCAAATTTCACTAAAAATCGAGACTATTTTACCCTGTTTTAATGAAGCAGCAAGTTGGAGCTGAGATTTGAATGATTTCTTATTTGAATCTGGAAAAAGTGTCTTCTAAAAAGTTTAAGTACATTGAATCTAGTTTCCAACGGTGTAAATTTTCCAAATTTTGGACTTACGAAACTCAAGATGTGATTTTTCAAGTATTGTCGCACAAAGCTGAAATTTTCTGGTTTCAAACAAAATGCCCTTCTTAAGAACTTCCAACTTTCCTTTGAGATTGTTAATCCGTTTTAAGTTTGATTTCATGGATGGATACATGGTTTCTTGTAACTTTAGACCTTCATTTTGAATCTTGGTTTCCAAAGGATTAAGCCTCTCTTGATGCGTTTTCTTGGTTGCCTAAACAAATGAAATTTCTCCCTTGTATTCTAAGTGACTTAGTGTATGCGTGAGTGATGGATTAAGGGAGAAATTGGTCTAAAAGTGGTTTGCATTTAGTGATGGCTGGTTGATATTTCCTCAGGTGTTCAAGAGGATTTCGAAAGGAATCCCGGTGCAGACAATTAAAGAAGTTATTTGCTCGCTTGCTTTCAGGAATTGGTGAGTGTCAAGTGCATGTTTCATGTGCTATGATTGGAATGATATTTGTACAAGTGTTATGTGAAATTGTTATGATTCGTGAACTTGCCGAGACGAGGGTGTACTTTATCGCCCTTGCCCTCTCCCTCTTGAATACTTGTTACTTGAAATATGAACTTGTACTTGAACATGTTTGTAATCGTGAGTACTGAGCGGCAGCATGTACCACACCCTATTCGGGTGGGAGGTGCCTCTCATCCCGACTCAGTACTATAACCGATATTAAGTCGATTGGAACATTGTCTCATCGACCACTTATACTCATGGGGACGCTTAAAATCCAATGGCTAACCATTCAACTCAAGCCATCAAGGGCTTGGCTGAGGAGCTTGGTGAACCTTGGGCTCATATACATGACTTGCTTGGATATACTCGAGTAATATCAAAAACTTGTTTGACGTTCGGGCCCAGTAGGAGGTGTAACGGTGGACGGAAATTGGTGAAAAGTGGAGTTCTACGGACTTGTTACTTGCTCAGTTAACGGAGTGTCAGAACTTGAAAATTGTGGATCAAGATTATCGGTGAAGCAGTGTGGATATAGCTCCTGAGAGCTCCTGTATCCTTTTACGTGTGTTTTACTTCCTATTTTTGCGCACTAAAATGAAATTTTATGTTAAATCGTTTTAAGTGTGATATTTGATTTAATTTGTGCTACTTGCTTACTTGCTTGATTTTCTTGGCCTCACTGAGCGTTAGCTCATCCCTTTAAATTTGTTTACCTTAACAGGACTTAGAGGTGAAAGTTGGTGATTCTAGACCAACGGTTTTTTGTGGAAGCTAGTACACCTTTTATATGAAATTGGAGACTTTTAAAGTGTAAATTTTGTTATACTTGGGTATTTGGATTGTAATTATACATGGTAGCCTTTAGAGTTTTTGATTTGTATATTCGAAGTATTTCTTTATTATAAATCAATGGTTGACTTGTAGTTCTTTATTAAACTTGATTGAGTACATGAGTCCTGACGAGAGTTGGGCAGGCACCTCACTGATACCCTAGGGTTTGCCCTAGGGAGAGATGGGGGCGTCACAGTATCATAAGTTAAAACAAAAGTACAAGAGAGTTAAGGAAGTAGGCTTGAATCGACGTGCGCCGTTTGTTACCGGTTGAGTACACCACTTGACCAATATTTTCTTACCCAAATCTCCTTGATTTTATTTCATTCAATCCTCCCTAAATTAACCCTAAAGCCAGCTGAAATTATTGACTAAGAGGAAGGAAAGAAAAGAAAGAAAAAAGAGGAAAAACTTGGCCTTGCCAAGTGTCAATGATCCAAGGCAAGTTTGACCAAGATAACTTTCTTTCCTTCTTATCTTTCTTTTGGCCAATTTTCCTTCACTTTTTCTTCATCTTTTCCGTGAGTTTGGAGAGGAAAAGAGAGGATAAAAACTTTCATTTTCACCTTGATTCTTGCCTTGTTTAAGTTAGAATCACAAAACTAAACCGAACAAACTAGTAATAAGGAAGCAAGAAAGCTTGTGGCGGAGAGTTTTTGGAGAGGAAGCCTTGGTTTCTTCACTTTCTTCAAGGGGTTGAAGGTATAAAATGAACAACTTCCTTTCTCTTTCTTATTCTTGCAAGTTATGGTGAAGATGACTTGAAACTTGGAATTTTATGGATGATAACCTAGATTTGGTGAAGATTAGTGAAATTTCAGCCTAGGGTTTATGATTTTCAGCCTTAAATTGTGTTGTTCATCCATGATATGTTGGTATTGAGCTTGGTTATGGACTTGTGTGATGATTGGTAGCTTTATTGTGACTTTTTAGCTTCTAACTAGGAATTTCCAACTTTATTAGAGATTTTTCAGCTTTGATATTATGATGATATATGCTAGAAATAAACTTCAATTAGATGGTTCTATGGCCTAGATTGAGAGTTGTTTTTATCTTATTAATTGTGGTATTTATTGGGCTGATTTAAGATGGAAATGTGGCCTTGAAAATGGCTGAAAATTTTGGTAAACACAAAGAAAATGCTGCCTATTTTTCCTCTCGTAGGATAAGTGAGTGAAAGTGGAAATAGGGGTGTGACTTGTGATCGATCTGGGACTTAGTTATGTAGGGATACTTAAGTTGACCGTGTGGGTGACTTATAAGTTAAAATTTTGCCAAAAGTGTATATTTCTCAAAGACAAAATAACGGCCACTTTAAACACGATTTCCTAGTTTCTTATACCAAGTTGCGAATTTAAAAGTTTTAAACGCTTCTTTATCAAAATCAAAAGAGCGAGCATGAATTTTCTAGGGTTTGATAAGTAAAATGAGTAATACTTAAATGGGTTCTATTTACTTGATTTTCTTTAAGCGAAACTCCTATATTTTGAAACCCTAATTGATTGCAAACTGTTAAACGGTATTTTATTGCAGATTTGGACTCCAGTCAAGGAGTTGAACCTGAGCTTGGTTTTAGAAAGCAATAAATCATTGGTGAGTATTTTCAAGTGCATGTTTGAACTTATTACTTGAATGAATTGCTTTGTTAATGTGCTTGGACGGGACTTAACTTGTTTGATAGGGCAAGGGTGTACTTTATCGCACTTGTCCTAATGTGACTTATTACTGTGCACTGGTTATAATTGGCTTAATATATATATATATATATGTGTGTATGACTTGGATACTATCTGAAATTTCAAAAACCCTGTGGCTCGTTAATCGAGTCGAGCCAACAAGGGCTTGGTCGATAAGATAACGAACCCTGGGTCTACTACTTTGTTGAATGGAGTGTTATCTCCTCGACTAATTGGTATGCTCGAGTATTACCACCACTGTTATATTGGAGTTCGAGCCCAGTAGGGGGTTTGAATGATGAATGGAGATTAGAGTTAAGTGGTGTACTACTGGACTGGTTACTCTACTTGAAAGTTGACGGAGTGTCAACTACTACTTGGTGAAGCTATGGTGGAGTTAACTCGCAAGAACTACTGTATCCTTTTACCTGAAAATGTTGGATATCTAATGATTTGCTATTTGAAGTGTTATTGCTCATTTTTATGAACTCCTATACTCGCTACTTTGATATTTCAAGTTTTATACGGTTGTCAACTTGCTACTTGATTTTTGCATGATGTTTGGAACCTCACTAAGTTTTGGCTCAACCTATTAGTTTTGTTTTCCTTACAAGGGGTACGAGCGTGGGCGTGAGGCTGGTACAAGCTAGCATCGTCTAGTTTTTGACTTTTTGTGATTGTACTGGCGCTAGTGCTCGATTAGGGTTGGAAGTTATCTAGAACTTAAATCTTTTGTTATATTTGGGAATGCATGAACGATTGAGACAGACTTGAGCATAAATGTACATTCTAAGTTTGGAACTGTTGTTTCATTTCCTTTTGAAGTTATAACTTGTGTTCTTAAAGTCGAGAGTGAGTAAGTCCTGACGAGAGTTGGACAGACAGTCCGTTAAACCCTGGGGTACGCTCTAGGGGGAGGTGAGGTCGTCACAAACACTATATTGTCTTCATGTGTATTTATAAAGAATACAAAGGAAATGGAGTTTCATAAACAACAACCAAAGAGCCATTACAATGCTCTTGTTTTATTAAATAAAAGTATGTATTTCTTTGTTTACTTACATTTTTTAGAAAGTTTGGTTGGTTTTCTTGGTTAACAAAATTTTAATCTCTTTTAGTCAGAATTGAAACCTTAATTGGTTACAAGAATTTTGACCAAAAAAATTGGTTACAAGAAAACAATCAAGCTTATGTGGTTAAAAGTTTAATTGGATTAAAAAAAAGACTTGCTCTTAGTATTCAATTAGTTCAGAATATGAACAAAAGAAACTGATTGCTAATGCAATTATTTTGCTACACTTCAGCAATATGAATTAAAATATTGAATTCATGGATTGGGAGGTTATGTCAAAAATTTTACTACCACTTGATTATAAAAGGTCAATTAAGTTCATTTTACATTGGTGAACACCTATCAAGCTAAAAAGATAAAAGTTCACAACTTGGTGATATTGGTTCGCACTCTTGCTTTGAAATTACACTTTTCACCTGTAAAACCACAATTTTTTTATGGTAATTGCTTAGTTGCTTGGGTGAATCGGTATGATTGTTTGTTATGTTATGATCACAATGAAAAGGTTTTGCTTGGTTTTATGTAAGTGCTCTCCTTCAGGACAAAAATGTTTGTATGAGATAAACTTAGATAAAAATTTGCTAATGCAACAATTTTAGAGTATGCAAGAACCTATTTTCCAAAATGACACTTAATCCAATAGCTCGATTTCTAATTTCATGTAATAAATTAAAAGTGGTGATTTGCAAATGAAAGAATTAAGGTGAGACATATTTTATCAAATTGAGGGAATCTAAACTTAGAAAGAATCAATATTTTCATTGGCATCAAAATTACTTTTTAAGACATGGAATTGAAATTCAAGCAAAATTCTCCCAACCGTCTTGTACAACTGTTTTTGGAAGACATAGTCAAATTTGATAACAATGTTAGCAATTGTAATTCAAGATCATAACCAGCTTAATACACAATTTTTCTAACTTTTTTTTAACAAGTAATTGCTTATAAGTATGTCTCACTCACTATATAATATATTTTTCACATCAATAGCTTTGCACAAATGATCAACCATACATATAGCATTTGTAGTTTCATTTTTACTAACAAATAAAAAGAAGAGTGAAAATTTTATTGGCAATTTAATTGGTAGGTAAAAAGTAAGTAATTTAACAATTAACACAAAACTTCTTCCTTAGAAGGTTAGTAAACCCTTTATAAGTGTATTTAATCTTGAATCTGCTCAAGATTCTAATTGCTTTGAAACTTTACAGGCATGAGTTTTTTTGTCTTCTTTTATATCATTAGCATATGACACATTAGCAACTTGTCTAATTAATTGCTCAATTCTTTATAGGAAGAATTACACTAATCATCCCTCACATATTGCTGATATGAAAATTTAGTCCCTGAGAATAAAAATGATCAATTTTAGTCCCTAACAAACAAAAAATGATCACCTTTGATCCCTTTTCACTTTTTCGAGCGAATTTTGGTCTTAACAAGTCATACGCACATCACATGCCCAATTTTTAAGGGGTAAAAATGAAAAACCATGTCATCATTGACCAGAAATGTGAGGGACTAATGCTTCTCAATCTTTATCATCTCTTCGAAACCCAAAATTTCTCCAAAGTTCACAAATTCTAAAAATAAGGGGAACTAGTTGTAGATACTAGATATCTGCTCAAGCAAAGACTCATTTTATTTCGTCAAGGATTCATTGGTGGTATAGAGCACCAAAATTCACTTTTATTGCTCTATATTGTTGCTCTAGTTTCTTTGATTTCCATCTTTGTGAGGACCCGAAAATTTTGCTTATTTTATTTATTTTATTGGCTCAAATAAGTATTTACTCATCCGATTTCTCCGATTATTATTTTCTAACCTTTTTAGGCCTAATTAAATGTATCCATAGCTTAGTTATATTTTTAAAGCGATTCGTTTCGAAATTTAATTTCTGAAGGCTCGTTAAGTGAAAATAGTAAATACGCGACTGGAGTAAATAATCGATTTGAGAAATTACATATATTTTGAATTTATTTTATTTTCTTGAGTTATTAAAATAATAATAATAATAATAATAATAATAATTTTATGTGAAAATTAATATAATTGTGCTAAACTATTAAATTACGTGGTTTTGTTTTATTAAATTAATATTTCTAGAGTTAGATTAATATTATTGCCTTAAAATAAATTCTTTAAATTCCGATAGCTAAGTTTAATCGTTAATAATGTTAAGGGTTAATAGGAACCTTAGTATTAAAATGCAGTTGATAAATTTTGGACAAAATTGATACAAGAACACTAAGTATACTTATGACGTTAAAATTTCGATAATCGAACTCCTGCGAGATTAGTGTATCATTAGGTGTTTAATCTACATTTGGGGTAAACTTTAGAAGTTGGTTAAAATTAAGGACTTAAGTGGAAGGTCGAATAAGATGCTAAAAGGCCAAATTAACCCTCCATCATTTCAAAATTCCCATGCAACCAAAAAACAATCCCTCGGCCCATCCTTTAAAACACAAACACTTTCACCTTCTACCGCATTTCATTCCCCTTTCTCTTCCCAAACACTCAACCTCTCCCTCACCGCAAATCACCTCCACCTTATCTCAGCTTCACTTCACACCCTCTGCCTAGTTATCATCGAAGAGAAAGAGAGGGAAGCGCACGAACTACAGCTCTGCTGTTCTGGCCGAGAGTGAGGAGTGAGCCGTGAGAACTAGAAACTTTGGAACTGATCGAGAGGGGGAAAGGAAGAGACAGTGTGCGAGCCGCTGCTGCACTCTCCACCTTCACTTCAACCAGCTGCAATTCACCTCCACCAACCGTGACCAACTGCAACCACCGCAGCTGCAACATCCAACCAGCACCAGCCATTCAGTCCGCAAGCGAGCCTAGAGGAGAGAAATTTCAGTTTCTCCGTCGCGTGAGTGAGCTGCGATCTGAGGTAATTTTTTTTGGATTGAGATGCATTGATCAGAGGTAGATTAGGCTGGTTATAGACATGCATGTAATATTGTACCTTCGGATGATAAGTTAAGGCAGTGAAAAATCTGATTTAGGAAGCAATGGTTCTGCCGAGAGCTTGATTAGAATAATGCAGCTCTGAATTCGATTATTGGTGATAATCTGAGCATGCAATTGTGATTAGCTAAGTAAAAATAAAATGATTAAAGCTTGCATGTGAAGATTGTGCGTTCGGATGACAAAATCGAAGCATAAAAAAAATCTGATTTGGAAGGAAATGGAATTGCCGTGAGTTGATTGTGATAATGCAGCTTTAATTTTGTCTCTTTGAAGTAGTTTGAGCTGATAGATGCGTTTATCTATCTAAGAACAAGGTGATTAAGCTCTGCATGCAGCCCCTTGGTTCGGTTATCCAAGAAAAATAAGAATGAAAAACAATCTGGCCGCATGTAAGATCATCCGAAGATAGCAAACAGAATTTCTGGATTTTTGGGATGATTATAACTGTCGTTTGAATCTAATTTTGAACTGGAATGTTAATTGGCTAGCTAAGGAATTGCATGCCGAAATTGAGTACTTAATATCATGTTTTAGCCGAGTAAAAAGTTGGGTTTATGACCAACTAGCTGCTGGAAATTTTTGTGAAAGCCGAGGAACTGAAACTGAAATTTTGCAATTGTTCTGGAATTTTTCTTTGGTAAATGATGGTTGGAAAATTTTGATGGTGGGCTCTATGAACTCCCACCCTTGGATTAATGATTGATGATGGTTACAATGCTAGTTTAGTGCTTAAATGGATAGATTAATGATACCTAGCTAGTCTCGACTTCAAGGGATGTGTAGTTAAAAAATGTTCAGATTTGCCCTATTTTAATCGCAACCCTTTTTGCAAAATTTTGAGGGTTTCATGACTTGTATATCATGTTGATATGTTGAATATTTGGTGTACAAAGTTTCATTGAAAAATATTGAGGTTTGGTTGGTCAAATAAATCGATTTCACAAAGCTAGTAAATCTGGAACTATTTCCGAAATGCTCTGACCAGCTTTCGTATTTCGGCCATAACTCTGTGCTCCAATGTCGAAATCGAGTGCCGTCAGCGGCATTTGAAACTAAACATCCCAGCCTTTCCAACGGTACAAAATGTTTGTTCTGGTTCCATGTGTGTGAGCCGAACCAACCATTTAAAAATGACTGTTCTGTTTCTCTGTTTTACAAGAACGAAATGCTGAGGCTGCAACTTGTGGCTCGAATTCGACCTAGTTGTATGCCGAATTTCAAAATGATTTCTTCTGTGAAATTATAGATTTATGAATTTATTTTCCAACGCCTTAAACTATGCCCAATTCCGAGTTAATTTGAGTGATCTGTGATCAAAATATGAAACCTGCTCTGTCCTTGAAAACCCTGATTTTTAGACAGATTTGATGCAAGGTTTGGCAAAGACTTGCTAACTGAATACTTTGATGCTAAACACTTACCAAATGTACCAGGAACGTTCTTTAAATTTTGCCTAAACAAATGAACCAGGTTAGGAGGAATTTTTTCTTTGACCAAATGTCTGAAATGGAAAAACAAAAGGTTCAAGGCAGTTTTGTCTTAGTATTTGTGAAATTTTAGGCGTTTGATTGACCACCTTTCCGAAGTTATTTTTCCATGAAATTTGGTAGAGGGACAACCCTTATATGGTAGTATTATACTGCTAATTATGGTATTATTCCGAGACCGTTTCATGGGTCAAATAAATTACCCAAAGTTCATGACTCGAGTTTGAAAAACCCATGTTTCACAAAGGAATTTTGGTAACTTTGAGCTACCGTATCTTGGTGCTCAAAACCCCGTTTCTCGTTCCGTTTGTTTTGTTATACTCTTGGATTACAACACTAATAGAGTTGAAAATTTCAAAAGCTAGTTCCAATCAAGTGAATTTTGCCGAATTTTCAAAGTTGGCCAAAAACCAACTTAAATCTGCCTTATGAACCAAAACAGAGACTTTGAGCTTATTTTTGAATGTTTTCCATGTGGAATCTTAGAAAAGTGTATTCTAGGAACTTTTAGTACTTTCAAAGAGGTTTCCAATAGTATCAAGTTTTCCAATGTTGGGCTTGTAGAGAGTAAGATATGATTTTTCAAAGATTACTTGTTAAATCTGGAATTTTCTAACATAAAGGAAACTCAGGGGTTTCGAACTCTTCATTTCTTTCAATATCATTTGATTGTTTTACATTTGAATCCAAAGATGGAAATCAGATTTGTCTTGTGGTTTAAAACCCCACTTTTGAACCTCGAGTTACATGAATTCTTAGGCTCGTCTCCGCGTTAATTTCTTAGATTGCACTAGCGTGCAATCTTCAACGAAAACTAGAGAATTCGTAGCGATATTGAGTGGTACTTAAATTATTGTTTGCTCAGGCAATCGAGGAGATCTCCAAGTGGAACTCGGAGCGGACGCCTAAAACGCTTGTTTGAGACCTATTGCGCTTGTTTGACTAGGTGAGTGTTCCATATAGGAATACGTAATTGAGTAAGTCTAGGACATGCTCATTTCATGATTGTTAAGTATTTACCATACTCGTACCTATTTAAGAAATATATATATACTTGCATTGCATATCGACATGAATTGGTTAAATGATTAACCCTATCAAATGACCGTGTAAACTCAATACGTGCTTAGCCTGCTTGGTTTATGCTTATTTGGTTAAAGTGCATTCGTGACTCGTTACGTGACAATTTGGAAAATGATTTCCGATCCATCGAAGTGAGCAGTGTGTACTTTATCAGACTAGCCGTTCGAGTGGTGACTTGCGTGAAACATTTTCTCGTGAATCTAAATGTAGTTGCGTCGTTGAGTGAATCTCCTCGACTCTCACATGATTAAAATGGGATAGCGGCCGATGATGGCCTATTAACATGGCAAATACCCGTCAAGTAACCGTCAATACTCCACCGTTAACCGTTTACCAACCCACATGACTACCCGATTACTTGACTATTTGCTCACATGATTTCCAATCTACATGACTATTTGCTACCCGTGAATTACATGCTTCCATGATATCAACTTGTATTGCCTACGTGCTTACGTGCTAAGTATCTACTTGATTACTTGTTTATCATGAATCACATGTTATTTGAAGTTGTCCATCATTGTTAGGCGAGTGTGTACTTTATCTCACTCGACCTATTCAAATGATGAATTTTATTTTTTTTTTGTCGAATTACTTGGTTACCTGTGCATGTTGTAAGCTCTAAGCTGAACTGGGCCCTGCTCATGGTTACTAACCTACTCGAGCCAGGACTGGGCTCGGTCGGGTAGGTTGGAACCTTGGGACACCGTTTCGGTATACTCGAGTATTACCACTGGAGGGATAAGGTGATGGCCAGTCAACCGAAGGAGTTACCGATCGGAGTTATAAGGACGGGAAGTGGACCGAGTACTGTATCCTTTTGTGCTTGCTTTGCTATTAATAATGTTATTGCTCTCCTAGTTGACATTTCTCGGGTAAGACTCCTCATGAGCATTGATCTCTGAGATGAAGCAATCCTTGTAATGTTCTTCTAGTCAGACGAGCCACTATTTGTTTGACTAAAAGTTCATGAAAATATATTTATATGGTCATTCATTCCAAAAATACGTTAGTGATTTTAGATAATTTATGAGTTGTACTCATAGTAAGGTTACCAGCAAAAGTACTACTTCTACATGTGTTTTCAAAGTAGCAATTACCCGAGTAATGATTATCACCTCATGATAACATGCCATTGTGTAACCTCGAACCATGCATATGACATGCACAACTTTCTTGATTTGTTTGAACTGTTAGAGTGTCTTGGAACCTCACTGGGCTGTGTAGCTCATCCCACGTTGTGGTTTTCTTTTACAGGGTTTGAGATCAAGGGTGCTCGGAAGTAGTATTAGATTGTTTACTTTTATGAATGTAATTCGAGTTTAAACAATGTAGTTTTGCCTTGGGTTGCCACTTGAAGCTGGAAAAGTGTAAACCCTGGACTTGTATGTGGCTTGTATGAATTTGTTACTTGGCTTGTAAGGATGTATTTGAATTGTATGTTTTGTTTCTTGGGTTGTAATCGGGAAAGTATTTTAAGAATCGACGTTGGCTATCTTAAGGCACTGTTATCTTTGAAGTTAATGTGATTCTAGAAACCGGCCTATTTGGAGGGAAACGATGTTGTAATAGATTAGGTTATACTTCGGAAGGATTTTTGCTAGCTTGCTTGCGTGAGTCCTGGCGAGAGCTAGGCAGACGGCCCGCCAACCCTCTGGTTCGCCTTAGGGGGAAGTGGGGTCGTCACAATCTTACTCTTTTGTTCTAAAACCAAATTGATACCTGGTGAGGCTGCAGGTCTAGATCTTTTGCCACATCTTGTTTCTTGGTTCAAGCTTTGCCTCTTGATTAAACATGAACTCAAGTGACTTCATTTGTTCATCACTGAACCTCTTAGCATTGTTGCGCCTCTTTCTTTTTGGAATTGGGAAAAGGCTATGCTTAGTGGAAGGCTTACAATTGTTCAAAATAGCCTACTTATTCAATCACGTTGCTGAGTTTTGGGTCTTAACTCCTTTATTTAACTCTATGTTCTAGCTTAGGCCTATTGCTCTTCCAAAGCTTGTTGCAAATGTGGGCTTTAGATATAAAATCTTGCATGTAGAAATGGCCCTTAGGTCATGTTGTCAACTAGCCATTTAAATGCACCCTCATCAACGTCCTTCAAAGCATCCATCAAATCTGCAAACAGATTTTTGTAGGATGCTCTTGCAAGAGCCCAAATTCTCTCCCAAGTTCAAAAATTTTGAAAATAAAAAGAATTCAAGAAAAACCTTACTTCATGGTAAGCACAGTCATAGAACCTCCTTCCCGGGTTTTTACCCGTCCACGAGGTCTTCACCCTCGCTAGTACACTGCACTCACAAGTTGGTGCTTCAACCATGGTGATGAAGTTTAGATTTGGGGAGATTTGGGGTTTGTAAGAGATGAAGAAGATTGAGAAGCATTAGTCCCTCACATTTCGAGTCAATGGTAAGGTGGTTTGTCATTTTCACCCTTTAAAAATTAGGCATGTGATGTGGACGTGACTTGTTCCGACGAAAATTCGCTCAGAAAAAGTGAAAATGGACCAAAAGTGATCGTTTTTTATCTGTTAGGTATTAAAATTGATCATTTTCATTCTGAGGGACTAAATTATCACATCAGCAATATTTGAGGGACGATTGGTGCAATTCTCCCTTCTTTATATCATTGGTTTCTGAGATGTCAAGCTCCATTATATTGTTAATTAGCCAATTTCCACCAACAATTTACTCTAAAGCTATTATCATAATACTATGAATATTTATTCAAAAATATACATCCATTCTACAATTTTGAAGAGGATACCTAAGCAACATTACCAAATTATGCTAAAACCTATAGATTTGACAAAACTAGTTACTTGCAGTAATATTAGTTATATTTGATGATTTAGAAAGCCAACTTTGTTTTTGAGTTTCTAGCTTTTGCTCAATATTATTTTGCAATCTTTGATTATCAACAATAGTGTTTTCAAAGGCATTTTCTGATCTAGTCTCGGGGGAGCCTCAAATGCCTGTGGCGATTGAATGGGACATAAGTATTGTTGGACGTTCATCCCATGTTATGGGGCGTACGCCTAAGTGTTTAGGATATTGGATGTTCGGGCGTTACGGATCTTTTTTTTCAGAAAAAAAAGGAGAAGTTATTTGCACTTCATTTTTCATTATTTGCACTCCCACCATTGGTTATCATAAGTATAATAAATGAAAACTATATGATTAAAATTCTAGTGAGAGTGTGATTAACAAAAATGGGAGTGTAAATAACATTTTTGCAAAAAAAAAATTGAACTTTGTTTTTGCTTTTCTTTCTTCCTATTTTTGTTTCCTATCTCATTATTGTTCTTTTATTAATCTTAAAAAAGGATTTTATTTGTTTTCTCTTTGAAAATTGTTTTAAAAAATACAAAGTAGAAGCATTTATGACTTTGCTTCTTATACTTTTTCCCTTTTTATTGATGCCAATATATAGTTATTTTCTACTAACATGACTAGATGACTAATGTATGGTTTAGATTTTAAATTTTGATATTTTATGATTATATTTTTGAAGGAACATAGGCTGTAGGTTCAAGCAATTAAGCATTAGCCATATAATTTGAACACTGTGTAGTCATGAAATCTCATAATTTCTAACAACAATATATTAAAATTTTATATTATGATTTTTCTTATGGTTTACATATGTGTGTGTATGTATTAGTATCTTATATTTTTTTATCTTTTTAAATATATAAAAAAAATAAAAAAAAAATATGTGGGGCTTACACTCCATGCCTTAGGGCTTTCACCCCATGTGGGTAAACATTAAACGCCAACCCAATGCCGCCTTTTGAACCCAACATTAAAAGCCCAATCAAATCTGGTGGCGTGATTGGTCGCACGACTGGTGAGGGAAGGAAAGAGAGAGAAGGGGTGAGGGGAAGAGAGAGGTAGGAGAGGAGGTGATGGGAGGAAGGAGGGGAGGGAGAGAAGAGGAAAGGAGGAGGAGGAGGGGGAAGGAGGAAAAGGAGGAGGAGAAGGGGGAGAGCGATGGCGATAGGAGAAAGAAGGAGGAAAGGGGTCGTTGGTACTAGTCGGCAGTGATGGCGAAGTGCCAGCTAATAGTTGCTGCCGACGAAGTGTTAACCAACGGTAGTTCGTTGAGGTGGGAGAGGAGAAAGAAGAAGAAAGGACAAAAAGGAAAATTTTTATGTGTTTTCGGGATGTGCATTTTAAAAATTGTGAAGGAAAAACTTTTTGTGTATATTTTAGGGTATGTATTTTAAAACTTTGAGGTATTTTTAGAAAGTTATTATAGGCAAAATTGTTTTAAAAAAAATTATCTATTAAAAACGGGACAAAAAAACTTGCCGTTAAGATAGAGCCATCGATCAATGGAACTCCTAATATAATAGAAAACTCAAAACAGGGGTAAAGTGAAATTTGGCTGATACTCCAAGGGCTTTACTTTAATTAACCCATTCATTCAAAATTTTGATCAAAGTACAAAACCCGTTTTACTGTATTTCGTGGAATCTCAGCTCTTAGCGTCCACTCTTTTCCATCGCCTCTGATGAACCTCCCTCTCCTGCACACCTCGTCTTTTTCTGCTACTTTAAAACGTTGTCGCATCAATGTCTACAAATTCACCCCACCGAAAATAATCTCCCGCTCCGTTTCTTCACGCCGGCGCCACCACCGTCGTCGTCTCCTCAAACACCACCCGGACGCCGATCACCGCTCTCCTCCAACGGTCAATCAAAACCTCCAAATTGTCCTAACCGTTGACCGACTTTCAAGCTCCAAACCAGTGACTTACATATCTGAACTCGTGGATGCTTCTCAGTCGAAGCTCAGTCGGTTCATTTATGCCGCCGACGATGCGTTTGAAAACCTTCGGACTCTTGTAACTGTGGATGGAGCTACCAAACGAGTTGTTGTGTCGTGCCGGAGGTCGACGGTTCATTTTCTAGGATTTGTTTTGCTCTCAAGTTTGGTTATTATCTTTGTTTTTAGGGTTTTGATTAAATTGTTAATTGGAAATAGTGATAGTTTTAGTGAAAATAATGGTGGAGTAATTTATAGAAGGGATCGGAGTTTGGGTGGTAGAGAAGTTGCTGTAGCGAAAGTAGATACAAATTTTAGAAAAAACGAAAACAAAAAGAAGGGAAGTGAAAACAATATCTTAATGCTGATGTTGGAGAGCGAAAATGAGATAAAGAGGCCGTTTTGGGAAAGGAGGAAGAAGAGGTCGGCAGAGAAACTGCCTCAATGGTGGCCGGTCTCCAGTCAAGGTCCCGGTTTGCTGGTGGAGAATAAAGAGGAGTATCAGATGATGGCTAACCGGTTAATTCAAGGTTCGCATTATATTTGTCTTTTAATCTATCTATTTCTGGTTTAGAAAATCTTCATTATTTCACTTTCAGTGAATTGCAGTTTCTGGTGGTTTGTTGTTTTTCCTTCTGACTTTGGGTATTTTCTAAAGTTTATGTTCTGCAGACGTGAGTCAATTATAAAGAAAAAGACAAAAGGGCCAAGTACATTTGAATTAACTAAACCATGCAGTTTAGATAAACCCAGAATTCTAGTTCTTAAACATTTTTGGCTGGTAAATTTGGAAACTTATGAAAGTTGTACAAGAGATTTGGACGGATACAAGCACTGATTATGTGGAAGTTCTGCTGACAGAATCAGGATTCAGGACTTCAAGAGAGAGGCTAGAATTAAGTCTTTAACATCTTAGTCTTGTAAGAAGTATCAGTTTTGGACACTTTAATAGTCAAATATATAACACTTAAAGCTTTACTTTGTACATCAATCCTTTTGAGGAGCCTGACTAACCCAGAGTATTAAAACAGGAACTTATAGGTTTGAGCACCAAAATTGGAGATTGGTGAATATGCTTGCAGGATATTTATCTCTTTTTAACCTCTGTATGTGAGCAGAAATAAACTCAAGAACTATTGGCTTAGAAATCAGAGAAGAGAAGATGATTTGACGAGAGAAGAGGAGAGTGTAGGCTTCACGCAATAAGAAAATGAAGTTTTCTGCTGGAAGTTCTTCATTTCATTGAAATTATCAGAAGATCTTTTACAACTGATAGATATGCGAAACAAGACTTCATGGGTAAGAATTTGTAAGTACCAAGCAAACTTCATGACTAGGGTAAACGAATAAATAGCAATGGTGAAAGCTAGTGTGTGTAGGATGTCAAAGTTGTATTTGACTACCTTGTGGAGGCAGTCACCAAATTTGACTTTAAACTTTAGGCTTTGATTTTAAAGCCCACTACTTTCTGATAATACCCTAGAAAAGCAAGCCTGGTAGTTGCTGTCTCTACATGCTGTGACATTGTCCAACATGTGCTGAAATTACAAAAGGTAGCCTTAGGCTACAATATACCTGAAATAGCAAAATAAATCTCATAAAGTTCTGATCAATTTTGAAGTGAAACTTTTTTCTGAATTTAAGTTCCTTGTCTTCTACTATTTTCAAGAATTTCTGTCCTACATCACCTAGTGCTGCTTGTGGGCAAGACCCAGATTAATCTGTAAGACTTTTTCCCCCCCTTCTTTTAAAACATTCTCTTTGGTACGACTGTTGGATGCAGTTAAAAAGGCTAAAAGGATGTCAAATTTGATTGTACTTTGCTTTTCAATTGCTTTTTGATTTTGTTTATGCATATGCTAATGGTTATTGTCTTCTCACTCTTTGAGAATTTAGACCTAGAAGAGACAATGCATTTTCTTTCCCTTTCTGTTTCGTCTTTCTTTCCCTTCCCCTTTTTTTGTAAAATAATTTAGACAAGGAGTGTTATGCAGTAGTAGTTAATAATGTAAAAACAATTTTTTGATACTTTTGTGCATGCTGGATCTTTGGTGAGCTTTTCTTAATTCAGGTATTCAACTGGTTAATGCAAATATGGCATTGACCTCTGAAATTGAATAAGTCATAACTTTTGTGGCAAAATGATAGAAATAAGACAACTTGGACCTAGTAAAGAGTTTATGCCTTGTGGTCTTTTTGAAGTACATACTTGATGCAAGCATCAGGCTTGCATTATGTTAATTGGAGATGACAAGCCCCGAGTTATTTGTCGAGCTCTCGAGGAGGAAGTTTTTTACAGATCAATTTGGGGCTGGGGTCCTAAGTCCTTTAACTTATACTGAATCAGGGGTTGAGATTTAGGATCGAATCAAATCTTGCATAAACACTACTTAGTTGCTAAATTAGAGAAGTAGACTTTAAAAGAATGGGAAGATGAGGAGACAAAGACAAGAAATAACCCCAGAAGAATACCAAGATGAGTAGTAGACAAAAGGTTAATATGAAATGTGCAGGAGTTTGAACCAGAACCTTTTGGGATTTTGATACCTCGAGTGAAGTGTCATAAACATAATAATTTTGGTGACTAAAGAGGATATACAAGGGGAAAAAATTGAGTTTGTTTCCATACTGAAGAAAGCTATTGTACTTTGTGCCAGCGTCCATGCTTTTTGGATAGAAAACTCATAGACCAAGTAAATTGAGTTTCTTGTTGGATACAGGATAGAGCTCCTCAAAGATAACTAATCTCTACTTACTCTGTGATGAAGTTGAAGTCACTTATAGCGCCCTGTACAATGAATTTTCTGAATCCATAATGCATGGGCCCCATGTATCACTTGGGATAATGAGATTTTTTCAACTTGCAACCTTCTGGCATAGTCCTGGCCATATTAAGCTGAACAAAACTCTTTTCTGTTTTCTGAAATCCAAAATGAGGCAATGTAAAATGTTATTGAGAAACACTTTGGATGGGCAACTTTTGTACTCCATATCTTGGAGATCTATGAAACTCAGAGACTGAGTAATCTTGAGCATAACGAAACTTGAACCACCAACATTGACGAAAAATGACTAGTGGAAAGCTTAATTTAAGATAGTGTGGAAGTAATCATGAAGAATGGATGTAAAGCTGTCTTCAAAAGAAAAAGAACAGATTCAAGGACCACCTTATCCAGCATATAAGTTGAAACCCCAAATTTTCTTTGTACATAAGCATTGCATCATTTTTTTTTTTTTGGGAAAACTGCTTTTCTATAGTTTTTGAGGTTGTTTTCTGAAAACTTTGCCCTTATAACAGCCAACATATCTACTATCATCGTCAAAACTTTTGAAAATTGCCCTGCCTTTAGAATTGAAGTTTATCAAATATCTTGTAAAAAATATGATTTTGCCCTCCTAATGTTCTTAAAAGCTATAGTGTAGCTCCCATGTAGTATCTCAGATCTTACCACTAATTATTATCCTTTGGGAGTAGCTTTCCATCAGTTCTCCAGCTAACTGGCTTTTTTATATCTTTTCATCCTTGTTAAATACAATTTCTCGGATAACATGGATTTTATATTGTTGTAGTTAAGAGATTGTCTTGTTGACCATATATCTTTCATGTCTCTCTTCTAGATGAACTTTTGAATTGTTTGCATGTCTGGAATAGTCTTTGGATGTAATTTCAAATTCTATAGTAGTTCTTCAAAATTTTAAAGTTTTCAAATCCTTCGTTTTGGCAACCACAGCATCAGAGGTTGCTTATACATCATTTGATCTTTAAGAGTTTGAATAGCAGCATAATAGTTAGCGATGAAAATGGCTGAGATTATAGGACTGAGGAGGGACAAACAATTTTCCCTGAGCTTATTAAGAGCATATGTTTGGTTTTTATACTAATGGAAAACCAGACAAGGATAGGAAAAAGGTTTGATTGGTGAAAAATACTCCACAGTTGTATATTTAAGTGAGTTCAACTTTCCAGGTTTTATAACTGAATGTCTATCTTCAATGCAGGTAAAGACCTATATTTCTCAAACTTGCAGTGTTGTGGTCATGCATTTCTCTTCGAATTACAGCTTATACATTTCCTTTCCAGCAATCATGGACAAAAGAATCAGAGGGGAAGACATTTCAATGGATGATATAGTCCAAGTTAGTAAGTTTATCTTGTATTAGATTACATTATCTTTGTGTGCATCTGTTAATAAGAATTTGCGTTTGAACATGCTTAAATATGATAGACTTGCAGACATTAATTACAATGTGCTTGTATGCAGTTAGATAGTTCTATGCTTGGATTCTATAATACTGATGCCTTGGTCATTTCCATTACATTTTACAGTAATTGAAATTGATTAATTAGTTAATCGAAATTATGGCAATAACTGTGCATGGACGTTATGAATGTCCTGTGCATTTGGATTTCTATATCTAATAGAATATGAAAGGTATTAGATGGTGCAAGTTTCGTCTCATTGGAGAAGGCATAAATTGGTATGTCAAATTTAAACCATCAACTGCATCCCCTCAAATTTATGAAATTTAAAATAGCACTACCAAGTTGGAAATTGAGTGTTCTTTTTTTAAACATTCAAGTTTTTTTAAACCTGAGGTTCATATCACGTGTTTAAACCATACTTTGCACTTTGAAGGTAGAGACGGTAGCTTCCATGCTGAAAAGTTGGCTTCACTACAGCATGATGTTTGTTTAAAACATAAGCTTTCTGATCATATTGTCACTCTTATTGTTTCTGAAACATGCTTTACTAAGACTTGCAAGCAAAGATGTATTCAAGGAACTGGGTTTTTGTAGTGAATAGCATGGTCCGCAAACTAAAATTAGGTGGTATTCAAAGGAAATATTAATTCCTTGCCACTCATATCAGCTATGCCATTGAAAATTTGGGGTTTGGAATTAGCTGTTTAAGGAAGTTCATTGGCCAAGTAAATCAGCAGCATTTATAGAGATGAAGTTCTGGAAGAGCCATGACCTATTTTAAAGAGGAAGAAGCATTAATATATTATGATTCTAGGTCTTCTAAATCTACTCAAGGAAAGGAGATCTGTAAAATCCAGGAACCATAAAAAAAAGATATCTTGAACTTGTTTGACATTCATAACACCATGCATGTGCTAAATATGAAGAGCAGTGTGTCATGTAAAGTTTGTAATCATTAATTCTTTTAACATCAAAGTTGCTGTCTCCAGCTCCAAAATGATTTCCTTGATGCGTGCTCCATGTTTTGGGTTTCCTGAGTGCCACTGTTTTCTCAGAGCTGTGGCAATAAAAGGATAATGAACTTTTGATGGTATACATGGAATTTCCAGAATTCAAACTTCTGCTGTATATGATAGTCTTTTAAGTCTACATCAATGTAGTTCCTCTTTCTAGGGTGAGCATAATGTGCATGAATATCTCTGATGAATTATATAGGTTGTACAAACTATTCTGCTCTAGCTAAGATACAATTTAGTCTGTTTGGATTGGTGGATTTGGATTTGAGGAAGGATTTGAATAAAATAGATTTGGAATCTGTATTATTTCAAATACCTTGCTTGGCTGAGAATTATCACAAGATGAGTAGAATTTATAGTTAACAATATTTGTGAGGGTGACATTTGAAAAGCTTAAGAGTTCAGAGGTTAAAAATTGAATTTCCCTTTTTGCCTTTTTCCTTCTGTCATTTCAAACGCTTGAACAAAGTGCTACTTCTCTGTTCTCTTGCTAATTTCCTGCAAATGTTGCACTGCCCATGGTGGCCGACAGCTCCTTTTTCTTGCACAGATATATGTCCTCAAACCACACTGAGCGCAAAATGGAACGAGCTCCCAAGTTTCAACTCTGTTGTTTTTGAATTTCCTTTGCTGGTGGCATGTGACGGCAGTGCGGCAGTCACTGGAGGTCCTGGCTTGACTCAAAAGAAAAGATATTTTACTATTTTTTTGTTGGGGGGGGGGGGGTGGAGAGGTGTGAAGGAATAAAATGATATGCAAGTTGAGTGAATTTGAATTCACTGAGTTTAGCCCTTATAATTGCTCCTATTGGTGAATGGATTTTAAACCCAAATCTCTGATAAGTTTACCAAACCACATAGTGGATTTGGGTTCAGGATTTGAAATTGAACCCACCTGAAGCCCTTAATCCAAATGGGAGCTGTACTTTCTGTAATAGTACTTATGCTTTGATGTACATAGCTACCAATTGCATTGATGTGAATCAAATGCATCTTTTCCTGCTTCATTAGCAGTGTTCTTTTTACCAGCAATTTTGTCATTATGTTCTAGGACTGTCTTCTAGATCTGTAATTTTAGATGATATTGATTATATTGTTCGTCACCAAATGTGGCAGTTGCGCCGTATATGCAGAATATCTGGTGTGAGGGTTTTGATTGAGGTGGAGAATGCCCGAGATTCAATTTATCGTGCATCAGTTGACTTTGTTTTGCAGTGCTGTGAAAGGTATGAAGGTTTTCCTATAGTATAGCTTACTGATTCACTTACATGGGAAAGGAACAAGACCCATCTTTTATTCTCATTGCACTTTATATTGAACTTTTCATGGAAATTTTGAAGTTTACCAGCTAACATAACTTAATTTTTAGTAATTATATCTACTTATGGTCATCTTGCTTTCTTGTCTGATATAGCAATATTAAACTGATCTCATTTTCTACAGGATAGAAAATCAATCGGCTTTCATTAACATTGATGGTGAGGATGTCCACCATTTCATTGCTGGGCTCGCTGAAAACATCGGTCTTGAGAACAGTCGTGCGTCAAGAATGGTGTCTGCAGCTGTGGCTGCACGTACTCGCTCCCGGTTCTTGCAGGCCTGGGTAAGTTATATGTATTTCATTTTCTCTATTGGAGATGATGATGAAGGTCAGGTTCTAGAGCATTTTCATGTTAGAGGATTGCACGTGCATTATTTACATTTGAAAACTTATATATTTCATATATAAGGCTTATTATTCGAGCGTATAAGGCTTATTCTTCCTAAATTACTAATTTGCTCTTTTAACTTTGTTAACTGGTATTTTGGGAGGAAAACATTTAGTCACCGTATTATGAGTGACCAACTAGTATTTATAGGAGTACAAACCTAACAAACTATTTACAAGAATACCCTTACTAATTTATTATCTACAAGAATACTTATATTCTCTTAACAAACTTAAAAGAGATTTTACTGCTTGCATGACTATCTGATGTTTCGAGTGTCAAGGAGAAAGGGATTACATTCAATTTTCTACTGGATTTTTGTTGCTGATTGTTGTTATACTTAACATACTTATTTGTTTCAGGCCCTGAAAATACAAGGTAATCATTCTGAAGCAGTTGCTGAACTATTAAAGATATGCCTCATTCACAAGATATTTCCTCCTGAAGAGAGCTCGGTAGTCTGTTTCTCTTTAGTTTTTCTCAATTATCTCTTTTCCAGCTCTCTTGGAAATATTAATATATCTTTTGTCCATTACATCTAAAACACAATATTTTGTGGTGAAGCGTGCATTACATGAGTGTCTCCTAAAAGCAACTAGTCAACAAGTTAGAGGTCAATTACACGTGGCAGGAACGTGTCAGCCATTTAATTTGTGACTTTGTAAACTTGTTGAATGTGGAGACTTTTGGTTGAGTAACTTGCCCAAAGCTTCTTCACCCTCTGGTTCTCATAAAGTAATTACAATTTATACGACCATGGCGCCAGGGGAGAAGGGGAGTAAGGAGATGATTTCTGCACCTAAATGTGAAGTTTGAACACAAAAGAAAAAGTTCTCAAGGTGGAATGCCTAATGTGAGTACAATCAAGCAAAAGGCCACAAAATAAATCCACTAAAAGCAGATAAATAGTGCAAGGGTAGAATATAAGTCTGCCACATTTTTTGGCCATGTCATATAACAAGGGTCATGCAGTCATTAAGTAGTTCCAGAAACAATTTAGGTGAAAGAAGGATATTTGGAAATAGTGTTAACGTTGGTACATGGTTATTGTGTGAGTGCATATAATTATCTTCTACATTTTGGTTTAAGTGTTTTGATTACAATGGAGCACTCCTGTCATGGCATAGTAGGTTAGAGGTGCAAAGTGCACTAAAAGCTCAAAGGCCTTCTGGGGCTTTGTTGCAGGGAGCAAGGCATGTGCTTCACAAGTTTACTACTTAAATTGTCATCTTCTGTTATACCTCACTTGTAGACATGGTATTACACAAGGGCAGAAAATAAGTTCGCTAAGGGCCGATAAATGGTGCAAAAGTAGAATCTGCCACATTTTTCGTTGAGTCAGGTATAATGCAGATAGGGTCATGCAGCCACTAAGTAGTTTCAGAAACAATTTAGGTGAAAGAAGGTGTTTTTGACATTGTTTCAAATTGTTATCAAGTTTATTGTATGAGTGGAGTATAATTATCTTCTGTTTGTGGTGTTTTGATCACAAAGGAGCACTCGTATCATGCATAGCATTGTGCGGGTGCAAAGTGCACTAAGCACAAAAGAGCTTCCGGGGCTTTACTGGGGAAAGTGAGGCATGTGCTTCACAAGTTTACTACTATAGTTATTTTCTTCTGATATATCTCACTTGTAGGCATGATGGTATTAGAAGCATAATTCCACTTGTGCTTTGGATGAACACACAAATTTTGTCAATTTATCGTAGACTATAAAAGCTGTGCTTGGCTTGATTTTGAACCTGAGTTTCCAAGGTGAATTTAATCAATCTCCAAGGAATAAATCCAATAAATATTTTGGCTTAGCAATATTTGTGGATTTACAAAGTCAACACTGAGCACTTTTTCACCCCTCAAGTCATTATACTCTACACAGTCAAGCTTTGAGAAATGGATTTAGCAATATGTGTTGTGTAATAAATATTGGACACTTCAGTAAACATGATAAATTTTCTTATAGAAGTATCAAATGGTTAATACTTGTAAATTAGCGTTCCTTTTGATTTATTCGAAGGCATGAAATGTTCGATATTAGGAAGCTCAACTTAGGAATTAATGGGCTGCGCATAATGATTCATGGCATCTCGATGTTAGTTCATTCCTCCAATTTTTGGTAGATTTGTTTTCATGGTCATGTTGGTAACTGGAAGCTCCTGTGAAATTTGCTCTCTTCAGCAAAAAAGCTTAAGAGGTTTTAGTTATCGAGTAATCAATAGAATGCTTGATATTTCTTATGTGTTTTTGTGATTTTCTGCAGGCTGAGATGGAAATGGTTGCCCGAGGACTTGAAAAGCAGTTAAATGTGGATCAAAGAGAACTTTTGTTAAACATGCTCATTAGGACATGTGGTGAAGGGACACGTAGAAGCATGACTGAAGCTCTGGGTCTGGTATTTCCATGCTTCTTTGCTCTTTCTCTGAAATGTTTAAACAAAATTTGACATCCCTGCTCCAATTGTGCATTGTGATCATTTCATTTATTGGAGAAACTCTTGAAAAATTTTATGTTGAAGCTGGTTGCCCAGTTTTTGATTGTAAATATGAGCAAAATTTGATTATTTGTAGAGAGGTGGTATTGTCACATGGTATCATGCATGTTCTTTCTTCATCTCATGGTCTCAGACTTCAAACTATGTCACCTTTCCCTCTTCCTGCATCTGGAGAAACCAACAGCATTTTGGTAATCAAGTATAATTTCTCTGTTTTTTCGGGTACAAATTTCGCTACTTGGATGGGAGTCTTTTAATTAATTTTCTTGCTCGTCTTGAAGTATCATTGGGGGATAATTCCTAATTGGATTTACTTGTTAAGAGATTTCACGGGCACCATCACTGGATTCTTACTTATTTATGGAGATACAATAGTCTGCTTTTAGCTCTTGATTCCATACTTACTGTTCAAACTACTCGTGCAGATACAACCACCTCAGAGTGATGTTGAACAAGAAAAGAGGGTTTCTTAAGTTGCACAGGACATTTTACAGCAGCTTCAATCAAGCCTTGACGCTCGAAAAATACATATTGTGTATATCAATTAGTTATTGTCTCCTCTTTGTTGCTTTATTAATATTACATTCCATCAACAACTATGATGCATACATATTTGACAAGCTTTTTAGCTCAATTGAAGTCCAGTCTTATGGAATTCCAAGTTGCTCGCCTACTTTCATTTCCCACTGAGTTTTGGTTGACAATGAGGATAATCCTGTTTACTTCAGTTTCCACTTGTTCTACCTTTTTTGGTTGCGCACTTGCTATGACCATCGGGAACACATGGTAGCTAGAAAAGTTCATGCATCTTGTAAGCACAAAGGTGGTTTATTGGCACCCCCAAAAAGAATGAATCCCCGGTATGTATACCTGAAGCCATAAAGGTAGGCGTTTGGGTACCCTCAGAAAGAATGAATCCCAGCTAAATACCTGAAGCCATCATTTAGGCTGATCCTAGCCTTTGTTTCATATCCGCGCGTTGCAAAGCCATAGAAGTGTACAAAAGCATGTGTGGAAGGAGAAGATATGAAAACAAGAAAAAGATTCAAACACCTAAGTCTAGATTCTAGTCAGTGGTATGTTCAAGATGATGTGTATACTTATTGGGGATCAAAGTCTTTGTTTCTGGTCTTTGAATCACTAGTTTGATTCCCTTCCAGGCATTTTCCTTAATCCCTCCCTATCAAAATAATATGTAAATTACCAAAATTAGGATTAAGAAACGATGAATAATTTTATGACATGAACAAAGAGATTTGGATAAATTTTATGAGCTTTATGAATCATTTATAATATTTTGAAATTTAATTATTAACCTGGACAGATAGCACAAAATTGAGGCTTTTTTTCCTGCAATTTTGTTATCAAATCATAACCATAATATCTTCTTTGAGAACTTATGTTTTTATGCGTGTTATTTGTTATTATTAGACATAGTTTGGTGTATTTTGTGTAAAAAAAGAAAAAAGTAATTTTGGAATTTCTTTTTGAAGTTGAGTTGCAAAAAATTTTTTAGTACTATTTCAAAATTTGAGAAATTTTTTAGTCTTACTTTGCATTTTCTTATGATGTTTTGAATTGCAAATAGAAAAAAATGCCTAAACTTATATTTACAAGTTTTATAGTGTGTTTGATGTACAAAAATTGTGTTTCTTTTTTGGTCCCCCATTTTTGGAGTTTTGAACAATTCAATTCTTTGTCTATCACTGTGATCATTTTAGTCATTTATCTTTACCAAACAAGAAAAACTAATCTTGGACCTCTTATGGAAAATGAAAAATTTTAACAGAATTAGTTATATGCACAATTAAAAATGAATGTTTTCATCCATCATCTTCATGATCATGTCCAATTTTGTGTATTTCATGTCATCACATACCAATTGGTGTATCTCTGTGTGTGTGAGTTTTTTTTCCTATTCTGCTTTTTTTTTAAAAGTTAAACTCATAGTGCATAGGACCGAATCCATTAGAGTTTTATAATTTTTCATTAAAAGTCCTATAATAACTTTATTTTGTGAAAATGAAGGTTTACATTTTTCAAAAGGCAAAATAGGACACAACCTTAATGATAATGTACCAAAGCAGTCATGTTTAATAGCACACACGCTACACACGTGACTAATTTCATTAGAACTTTTCAAATTTCCATAAGAGGTCCTAAATTGTTTTTTTTTTGGGTAAAGATAATAGAATAAAATAGTCACAATGATAGATAAGGGACTAAATTGGTCAAAACCCCAAAGATGAGGGACCAAAATGGCCATTTTTCATGAAGTATTTTGAGTCATAGTAATTTTATAAACTTTTTAAATTTTTTTCCCCAAACATATGCCAAAGAAATAACATTAAGGTCTTTCCATTTCATTGACAACTCTCCATTTTCTTGTAAAAACATTTATTGGCCACTTTTTTTTGGAAGTTAAGGTTTATTCTACTTTTTTTTCGCAAGGTAAACTTATAGTGCATGTGATCGGCTCCATTAGGGTTTTGTAATTTTTCATTAAAAATCCTGTATTCACTTTATTTTGTGAAAATAAAGGTTTACATTGTTCAAAAGACAAAATATGGCACAACCTTAATGATGATATACCAAAGCAATTTCTTTTAATATCACACATACTACACACGTGACTAACTTTATTAGAATTTTTCAAATTTCATTGTTACATTAATGTTGCGATGATAGATAAGGACCAAAATGGCCATTTTTTCCTAAAGTATTTTGAGTTTTAGTAGTGTTATGAACTTTTTAAATAATTTTCACCAAACATATGCCAAAGAAATAACATTAAGGTCTTTCCATTTTGTTGATAACTCTCCATTCCTTGTAAAAACATTTTATTGGCCACTGTTTTGGTAGCCAAGGAACTGAATTCATTCACCATCATAACTAAGAGGTAAAATTGGTTAAGGACACAAGGATAAGGCACCAAATTTGTCATTTTCATTGTTACATTAATGTTGCAAGTGCGATTCACGTGATCATTCTGTTAGTTCTCTCTAATTCTCGTTAAAACTCCAATTGCAACCACTTTTTACAAAAGTAATTAGATGACTTTTCCCTCTGTATCCTGCATCTACAAAAACCATTACGACTAGGGGTAATCAGGCATAATTTCTCGATTTTGAGAGGGAGTTCTCTACTTGTATAAGAGTCTTTACTTCATTTTCTTTCTTGTCTTGAAGTACCGGTGAGGGATAATTTCCAATTGACTTTACTTGTTAAGGGATGTGGGGAGCACCATCTCTAGTTAATTAATTCATTCAACTATATGTAAGCTTAGAGATACGTATACAAGGGTATAAAGGTGTACAATTGTACGAACAGCAATATCATTCTTCCACAATTGCCTACTATTCCTATTTTCATTTCGCTAAATTAAGTTTTGATAAGAAGAAACACGTAAATTACATATTTACAAGGATTTGGAAAATACAAAAAAAATTATGGAGTATTACACTCAACGTGCGTGTAACTAGCAATTGAGAAGCAGTGGGCATCTGTCATTTTTTTTTTAAATTGCGAATTGATTGTTGATGAGATTAATCAGTGTTTTTGTTGTATAATCCCATTAGATAATGTTACAAATGACATTAGATTATGTAGTGAATCATTTTTGGCTGTGTTCATTTTCCTTCATTATTAGGAAAGTGAACCTTGGTAATCATGGTTTCGCTAAATTAACCGCTAACTCTTGAATGAGATCAGGTGGAACGAAGTCTTCGTTATGTGGTTAAGTAAGCTAACATAAAGATTATCTGCTAGTTACCAACCTTTTGTAAAGTAGAGTACATCCTTTTAACTACTTTTGACCCAAAAAAAAAAAAAGTTGTATGTTCTTTTAGTTCTCTTGATTGGAGAAAATTTTGCTTCCAAAGAAGAATGCGGTAAGAGGTTGTCCATATTTTATATATACAGCCCTGCATTTTCTGTCCCTTGTTGTGTACCTCCATTTGAGTTCAGTTTCCACTTTTCCCCCTTTGAATAAATATTTTGGTTTTTAATGGGAGTTTATCTAGGATTTTGGCATTATGATTTTATGGGGGCAGGAATAAGCATTCAAAGAACAATTTGAGACTTGATTAATTTCCTCTTATGTAAGAATAGTTTGATGAGCATCTAAGTTGAGCTTGGAATGACCTCATGAGATGAGGGGCTCTTTATGACTTTTTATGATTTTTCCAAATGTGATCAATTTCAGCTACGAGTAATGCACAGTCTATTGCAATTCTTAGAAACTGCATCTGCAGTAGTCTCTTATACAACGAAAATGCATTGAACCATTTGATGGTTAGACAACTTGCTTGTTAAGCTCTTAGGTGTCTCTAGCGCTCTACTAATGGAGACCAATGCCGTCTTATTTTGTTTAGCCTCCTTGCTCGAGTAAAAGTGAGCACTTTTGTATGGTCGAGTTCGCAGGATTACAATTAGAACTAGATCTCTATGTTCACGGTTACTAGATTTTCCATGTCCAAGGAGCATAATGAATGTACCTAAGCTACTTAGCATAGATTTGCTCATACCAATGGAGGGGCCAGAAAAAAAAAAAAAAAGAGGCCAGGCTATTTGGCAATTTACAATGGTAATTTTGCCCTCTAACTCTGATTCAAGTTTGATCATATGCCAAATTTTGGTCACGTCAAACCAAACCATCTCAGTGAATTGTGATGCACAATGCGATCGCTAGGAGGCAATTTGCAATGAACCTTATAGTTAAAAGGGATTCAATGGATTTTGCGCTATATAAAACACCTTAGTATCTTGTGAGCTGCGTTGCCCTTTAGCCAAACCGGGTAGGAAAAAAAAAAACAAAAAAGGACTTAGCTATCTTGCTACTTAATCAATGTATGTGTATGTGTATACGTATGTTAAACACAAGCACACAAGCTATTTAATCTATGTATGTGTGTGTATGTATGCTAAACACACAAACGCTAACGTGCGCGCACACGTAAAATCTGCTGCGCCTAAAGTACCCACATTGAGAGACTAGTATAGTTTCAACTTGAGAATAACACTTAAATATTATCAGATTAGCTGTACATGAGCCTATTTTCTCAGCTACAAAGAACAGCAACTAAGTTATTAGAACCGCATTGTGACTGTCAAAATTGGCAATGAGAGGGGCGGCAACTGTTTCAGAAAACATGTATTACAACTCACATTTACATACAGCAGTATCACCATTTTGAAAGAGTCAAGATGCTTGAGAGTCTAGATTGGAAGTCAAACCAAACCAGTGGTAGTCCGAGCTATCCTCTGAGCTTCTTCAAGGTCCTTCAGAAACCTGGGTGCACATGGATCAATATGACTTTCTGAAAGATTTGTAAGTGGAAGGGAAACAAAGGTGATTTTGTTTTGTAAAGAAATGGAGTCTGGTAAATTCATATACAGCCAACCAGAAAGTAACAAAGCCAACATGCAATCCCAAAAAGTTTTTAAGCAAGCAAAAGGAATATGTACTAGGCCCAAGCAGATAAAAACAAAAAATGCAAATAAATCTACATAAAACCAATAACAGAGATGTATTTGCAATAAGAAAGTTTCATAGCATTTAACGTGATTTTCTTGGACCCAGTCTGAACAACAGTCACTCGGAAGTATATTTAAAACTCACAGACCTCTTAGAATTGAGAACTGCAGAACCCCCAAGAATGAAACGAATACCAGAGTTTGTAGTATTTTGTAAAGCAACTGCACGTGATTCTTCATATGTTGTCCCGCCAACAATGAATATAACCACTTCCTGCAACCTGTCAACAATAATGAATGTAGGGAGTGAGTTTGATCAATGATTCAAAACTCTGATAATAGTTGATGTCATGTGTTAAACATTCTTTGCGCGAAAGAAGATAACTTCAAAGCCTTTCATATTAGACAAAAACCTTGACTGTATAACTGGACTAAAAAACTGATTTTGATACATTGAATAGAAACAGAAAGGAGAAGTCAAATCGAAGACTATGGAGAAAGGCCTCGACATGACTTCACAAGGATCTTCCTACTGCTCTAACTTACTGTGGGTCTACAGCTAATTTTCTGGGTATTTCCTCCCTGTATAAGGAGCACTCACAGCTGCCACCTGAGTCATTGGCTTATAATGCAACATCTAGTAGTAAAAAAATATCCAAAAAGCCAACCTAAAAGATATACCACTAAGTCTACCAAAAACGTGTAGGAGCTTCACTATCTCAGAATCCCAACATACTGTGAATCCTAGGTTTTAAAAAAAAAAAATTCACTCCTTAACTTGGGATGCTGTTAGCAAGCACCAATACTATGTTAATTCCCGTAATTTTTTTCTCAGACCAATTGCAATTCCAGAGAATATCATCCTACATTCATGTCAACCAATAACACAAGCACAGAGAGGCAATCATAAATCTACAAAAGGAAGCCTACGTGGTTTTATGAAGTTTAATATGAAACCTATGTTTTCTTTGCATGTTCAATCTCAAAATTTTGATTCTGAATATAATAGTCAAGCATTACTATAGCTGTCAGATTTGCTGAGATTCTCTGCAGTTTCGTCCATGAGTTTAAAACAGGTAATGTAACCATAGGCAGCCTTATTGAAAGTCCAAGCTGTCCTTGTATGAGAAATGAATGGTTCAGAGTTTGAACAAAAAATCTGCAGAAGCTTAAAAGTCTCACACACCAAAGATTTGAAGTTAAAGAACAGTATGACAATCACATGCTTTCGTTTAAAGTTTACAGCCCTTTTGTTGCTTGAAGCCTTGGTGCGGGGCATTTCTGTGGAATCTACAACACATTCTTAGAGAATCTTCCTAAACTTTCTTCTTCTATGTAGCCTCCAATATTCTTAAAACTTATTCTTCTGCAAGCAGTGCCAAGGATGCCTTGATCTAGTGGCTAAGGTTGAGGTTCTAGGATTTAAAGTTCCTGGGTTCAAATCCCCCTGCCCCCTCCCTGCTTCTTAAATCCGACTCCTCTGCTTTTTTGGTTTTTTTTTTTCGGTTTTGGGGGGGGGGGGGGGGGGGGGCGCTTGTAATTAGAAATCAATGGAAAATACAAGATTGAAAAGCTTTTTCCTACAGCGTGGCAGGGTGAAGAAGGAAGATATGTGACAATACATACTTAGTGGCAACTTAATCCTTGTCATAGAAAAATTTTCAAATTCTATTACAAGGATATAACCTGAATGTGAAAGCTTTCAAGCAGATTCAAATGATTTCCAAATAACCTAACCTCACTCTCTTAGACACCCCCACCCCGCAACACAAGAAAGAATAAATAAAACCCCAAATCATCCTCGCTCCACTTAAGCCCTAATTCCTTGTTCCTTGCTAACAACCAAGCAATCTTCTTCTGTTTCCATAAAAAAGAGCAATACATTGAACAGCGCAAATCCACAACCACCTCTCATGAGCATGTACTGTTCTCAGAATCAACTGCTAAAACTCAAACAGATCTTCTGCTGTATTACTGCTTAAATGAAAAAAAATAAACTCTCAGCCCTAGTGTCATCAACTAAATCCATGTAAATCAATCTAAATGGTGTCTTGCATCGGTATATTTTCCACATAAAAACCAGACCTTCTGCATTCACCATGAGTGAACATTGGCCCAGTCACTCACCTTACAGGCATCAATTAATTTATGACTGGTCAAACAAGGAAGGAATAAAGAACTGGAGTGTGCATGATAAAGACTAATAAAGAACTTTCTAAATTAAATCCATAGGTTAAGGAGCACAAAAAAAATCAGTAAGGCATAAATACGTCAGTCCAGGAGGCAGAAACATGGTCTCAACAGAAAATGATGAATTAATTAATTAACTAACCTCCCTTGCTGAAAGTGATTCCCAACAAAAGGATAATCCACATCTTTCAGTCGCCCCTTGGTAATGCTCTCCATTATATGAAATAAAAGCGGCTGATGTTGGGTGTACACATTCTCAACCCCCTACAAGAAACAGTGACAATTTCATAGTGCCTATAGCAAAATAATGTTAAAGAAACACGAGAACAAAAGTTTGAAGGCAAACCTTGAGCCCACGAGCCATGTTGCGTGCAATATTTAGAAGATCCCGGTTTCCATAAAGATCCCCAGTTCGTTTATCAACTCCAGCCTGCTTTAGTAAAAACTGCACAAGCTGCAAATGGATGGAAGATCATTTAATAGGGGATCTAGTTTGACTCCAATGTCAAGATTCAACAGAAAATATAATAATTAATGCATATGCTCCAAATGATCTCAAGCTCCAAATCTGAAGCCTCAAAAGCAGAAGGAAGAGCCACGCAATCACAATTTGCAAGAATCACACAAGCAAGGGAAATCAATAGAAGCAAACAACCAAATGAAGCCTTCTGAATTTGATCTCTCACCCCAGGCTTATACTTGGGAGACCGGGATGCCAATTTGTTAAATAACTGCATCAGTTGAACAGGACTCTCCTTTTCATAACGCAAAGCATACAGCATGACTAGACGTAAGCGGTCAATGTCAGAGACACTGTCATTGTTAAGAAGATTTGTCACAGCCTGCACATAAACATGGTAGGAAATAGGTCAAGCTCATAAACTCTAATTTAAACTATAGGTATCACATTAATCTGCACAATCCACTACAACCTATAGAAAACCAAAATTGTTCAAACAAAGATGATTTAGCTATTTGAAAATTCACTACCACGGTGGAGGAAAATAAGAAACAAAAACCTAACTTTGAAATTCAAGTTACTGATTCAAGAAGACACCAAATTCCATGTCAAATATAGGTCAACCTATATGGTTCCAGCTCAAACACACATCTAACCTCTATGAAGTTACCAAAGATACTATGTGTTGCAACAACTTAGATATGCTAAACACCACTGTAAATGTCTAATAAAAAACAATCCAAACATTAGCAAGCAATGTATGAAATAAAAAGTAGTTTTCAGTGGTTCCTCCTCAAAATGAAACTAGATATAAAAAAGGAACATTTAATTTGTTTTTTATTCTGCCCATTCAATCATGTACAGCTATTCTACTCTTCCAAGGGCTATTCATTTTCATTACAATAACATACCATCAAAAAAATTACTCATTGACAAAAAATAAAAGGAAACAATATGATGGCTCAAGCTTAAACCTTGGTTAACATATTAATATTACTCAGAGAGAAGAACAAAAGCAAACAGAGGTAATTGAATAAGAAACTGTATTCAAGTCATATTTCCTGCTCTTTTACAAGTCAGCATTGTCTGTTCTTCTACAATCATTTCTAGTCTTTATATGGAGTGATTTTGCATTGGTACTTTGTCTCTATTCTTCTATGGTTAAATCATGCTACTTCTTCAGCCACTTCTTTTTTTCAAAGAAAAAATTCAAACAACTTGAAATACAAAAGTAACATGGCATTGATATCTAACAGATATAATAGAAAGAAGGACTTATTTTTCCAGTGAAGGGTGTGTATGATTATGTCCAATGGCATTTTGCATGTCAAAAGGGTTTAATGTTAACAATTTTTCTGCAGATTTTACTTTGAGTTTTTGAGGGTGCAGTGTTTGAGGCCATTTCATGGGATTTATTTTCATTTTGGGATAGCATATGTCAATGCTGCATGATTGTAAGCAGAACAAGCCCTTCAATCAACTAAATGTGAGCATTACTTTGTGCATTGCACCTAATCCCTCAAAGGGTTTAGTGCTTTTTGCAGCGCCATTTGCCTTTCAATACTATTTATAGCTAAAGTTTTACTCTGCTTGTTGGAGACTTGACAAATGCTAAGCCAAAATGAACTCAATGTAAAATCAGTGATAAACAAACTACTACACTTGGGCAGCAATTTACTCAAGGTAAAGGAATGACTATAATTATTGGTTGTGCATCTGAGACATGTCATTAAACTATAATCATCTTACGGAATTTGAAATCTATATCTGACTTGATTCTAAGAGATATCCTTGGGAATTACATCTGCATTTCAGGCAGAACATTCAACTTAACGGATGAAATGTGATTGGGGTATACAAAAAGCATAAGATGGACCCAACCAAGGACAAATCTTCCAAGCTCTGATATATTCTTAAGCACAATACAGTGAAAAAGAACCGACTTCCAGATATTCACTTTTTCAGCAAGCTAACAAAGAAAATAAAAAGTGCCAGATATTCACTTTACCTCAAATGCAGCCCCTTGGCCACCATTGCAAGCCAATTCCTGTTCTACTTCTGAAACTAACATGAGTTTTCTTTCTTCAACTATCTTGCTCATTTCCGTAACAAGGGTCACATGCTTAGAAACATTGCCATGCATTTTTCTGTATTGGGGGTAATTGTCAACAAATTTAGCCATATCCTCTGAAACAAATCAAAGAATGTGCAGTTCAGAATTGGTCTTGGAAACACTAAATTGACATATTCATCAAAGCAAAGTTCTTATTCATATAAAATACACAAATTTTCCAAACACAAACCTACAGTCTGGATGTTCTGGTTGCTCTTTGCAATTTGTTGGAAATCATCCACCATCCTTTTGATATTCATTCCAATATCTCCAAAGTTTTCATACATATTGGCTTTGAAAAAGGCATCTTGTTCAGAGGATAAGACAACCTCCTAAAAGCATTTAAGTTGTAAATGTATATTCGCAAGTTAAGTAAAAGAAAGCATGTATTGCAAGAGGGGGGTGGGGGAACCTGTTGATCCTTGGGAAATTTGCCAATGTTTCTCAAGTCCACTTTGTTGTCTTGAATGCCTATCAACTCATGGACCATTGCCTATGACAGATTTTAGAAAGTTTCAGCAGCATCCAATTCAGATTGTAAACACATGAACATAAAGGAAGTCAATGAAAGGCACTTTTCTTCTGTAATGACATAATAAATTAAGGTCAGAGCATAGCACATCTACCTGATAAGTCCATTGATTAAGCAAGGGAGCAACTGGGTCATCCCTCCTATCAATCACCAACAACAAAGGAGTAACCTCTGTTCGTCTAAAATCAAAAAGACCACTTTCCTGCTGGTACATCAGCTTCTGCACATCCAGAAGAAAGGAAAAAAATGAGCTCTTGAATTAGTTCCATCTCTGTAGAAATTAGACAACTTCTCATCTCTGCTAAAACAGACATGAAAATTTATGAGTTAGTCCTGTGAAACCAACAAGAGATTTGAAAATTATAAGTTGATTGAGAGGCATGAAACAGTCATAACTAGTAATGTACCATCCATCTAACATCACTTTTTCTTACCGCTGCCTCTTGTGCTATTCTTTTTGCAATGTCAGATGTTCTTGAATAACGAATAATAGGTCTTCGTTTCAAGGCCAAAAACAAAGCAGCAATTCCATCGACAACTCGTTCACAAAAGTGCAGCAGACTTGAAGGATCAACAACTGCTGGGAGCATATACATTTGGTTGGATGCAATGTTCAACGTGAAGTGAAATGGGTCTAATGCAACAAAGTCAGCAAAGAACTCCTGGACAGATCAAGTTGTTATTGATGAGGAGCAGTTAATTATAAAACTGAAAAGGCCAGCTCTTCAGTCATTTAGAATACGTTGCACAATAGTTTTTTCTTTCTTTTTTTTTTGGGGGGTAGATTAACACTAATGAGATCTGCTATTATTTCAAGGATCTCCCATCTGATTTTTCACATTAAAATGACAGCCTCTCAGGTTTCTTGTCAAGACGCTAATAGACTACGCTCCAAGTTAACTTGTTGATCTGAAAAGTCTACTCAGTTGCTAAATTAGCGACTGTAGGTTCTGAAAACAATGGCAGGACATTGTAGAAAACAAAGAGCAAAACACTACATATTTGGTTTAAGAACCAACACTAATAGTTCAATATTTTCAACACTCTCTTAGAAACCTCACAGGAGCTCCACAGAATCAATCCTTTTTAACATTTTTGTAATTTCAAATATGTTATCTTAAATTCTTAGTGATTGGGAGGATAGCAAAATAATAAGAAATATCCTATCCCAAAAAAAAAAAACTGCATCCAGAGGATCCAAAGTAACCTGCACTTGGCGAACAATCTCATGCTCATCTGAATCAGCTAAGATATGCAGCTGGGTATCTTTCAACATGTTTGAGAAAACTGCAAACATCATGACATACAAGTTAGGGAGTAAATAAGCGTCTCTAAATGAAACATAGATGCTGTTTAGCCACTGTGGCAACAGCCTGAAACTAGTAATATTGTTAACATCGCAATAAGAGCAATTCATGTCCAACAAATGTATTATCAAACAAACCATGATAACATACAAATACGGTCCCCACAAGAATTCAAAACTCATTCAACAATGTAATCAGGCTTAACAAACGATCCAATGTCCTTATTCAATTAACTTACAAAGGTGATACTCGCCAAATCGAGGTTTAGCCAATTGACGCCGCATAAGCTGAATATTCTCTGATGTTGGTCGAAGGAAATAAACTGCTTTTAGATGTGACATTGGCTCTTTGGACATGGATATTGAATCTACAAATTCAACCAAAAAAACTTCTTTCTGAAGAAGCTCTGACTGAGAATATGCAACGCTTACGATACTAACCTGCAGCCATGAATGCAAACATAATAAAACTTTGTCAAATCTGCTTGTGTCTCGAAACACAAGTTTTTAAAGTCAAATGAAGCAGCCAAACTCCAACTGAATAGTCCTAATCATGAATTCTTTCTAATAAGCTGCCCAAATCCCATAACTTAAACAGAGTTAATTCAAGATAATTTTAAATGTACCCAAGATAAGACTCATTTTCTCAAGGTAGGAACAATTCAGGCGTTCAACATTACTACTACATTTTCATTAATATACAACATGAGTACCTAAAATCCAGAAAATTTCAGATAAAATAGATTCTCATTACAGAAAATCGGCAGAAGAGATGAAGAGAAAGCAATGCATCCTGAAAGAACCAAGGAAAGGGTTTTTAACGCATCCAACAGAACTATCTCTAAACGCAATACCTCAATCAGTCCAACAAAAAATACTCCACCAAATTTTATCGTCAAACATCAAATTCGAAATAAACCGCATCACTTTCAGAATTCTACAAACTTTAGCTCCTTTTTGACAATTATTACTAACTAACCTCAGTTTTAAACAGAAAATTCCGCTCAACCAGAGTTATACTTGAGCAGACACTACACAAAATCTGCATGAAATTCACCCCAAAAAGGAAAAAGGACCCATACTTTTGACCAATCAATCACGAGATTAAGTGTGCAAAATGAACCCACAAGGGATCAATGGTATTTATAACTCAACAATTAACATCCAAAAGAGGAAATATAAAATATTAACGAAATCCACAAGAAACCCATAAATTTGACCAACTAATGAGAGACATTAGAACCAGGACAATTGACCCGCAATAGTAATGGCAATTATAATCCAAGAATTAACACATCAAATTGAAAAACAAAATTAAACACAAGGAACTGTAAGAATTACGAACCGTAGCAGAATCGAGGATGAGAATTTTCATCCCGGAAATGTCTTGAAGGATTCGATTGATGTAATCCCGTACGGCATTTACTAGCACCATTTCTTGAACTTTGAAATCTCACTTGATCCGACTCCAGAGCTTCGTTGAAATGATTTTCTCCAACTAGTACGACGTCGTTTGAGGCTATATGTACCAATTCAAATCTGCGTTTTGCTTCTCTCCCACTTTGTAACTATATAATCTAGCAAGAATAACCGGAAATTTTGAGAGACGAAAATACGAAGAGTTTTGTATAGCTCGCTTTGGTTTCTTTATTTTCTTTAACTTAAGTCAAAAAATTTTCCCCTTTTCTTTTTGAAAGGCTTATCTAAAGTTAAGAAGGGAAAATGTTGTTCTGCCGACTTTCGCCTCAATTTACCACAGAAAAATTGTTGATCATCAAAACAACTAAAATTTACTGTAAAGAGAAATTTCATTTATGAATTTAACTCTTCTAATTCAAAGAGACAACAAACATCAAATCTATCAAGTCCATTACTAATCTTGAGGTTAATGACGAAAAGATATGCATATGTCAAAAAATGTGAGTGCTACAGTAAACTCTCTGGTTTCTTATATAATAGGTTTTTTTTTTTTTTTTTTTTTTTGTCAAAAGTCTCTTATCAGCATAAGTAGATAACGTTCCAAGTGAATTCAGTCAAAAGTTTCGTCGTCCTCTCACGTGCCCAGCATGCGGATTGGAAGCATTCAATCCTTCGCGTCTTGCGCGTTAGCTTCCCATCCGGCCTCGCTGCCAGTAGCCCATGTGCCTGTGTTTCCTTTTTTTCTGTGCTTCTACTGCATTCTCTCTTTCCGCTGCCCTCTCTCTCTTTCTTCTTCTGTCATTCTTTTTTCCCTTTTTTTTTCCTTCCCTCTTCCCACAACGATTTCGCTCTGTCACTTATCCGCGTGTTCTCTAACCTGGTACAAAAGTTTTTTAAGGTATGGTATTCGGTTCTGCCAAGTCCATTGTCTTCTTACCGCCCAAGAAGCTGCCGCCTTAGCTGTTGGCTGCATCGGTCTAGTTGATTTTCCTCCTCCTTCGTCGTGAGCTTTCTTCTTCTTCTCCCTTTCCAGTGAGTTCTGACCTTTTCTGTGAGTTTCCTCTGTTCTTTCCCCCCCTCTGCAGTTCGTATTTTTTTGTCCCTTGTCTGGTGACGTGCAACTTCCTGTTTTTTCCTCCTCAGCCACTGTTTTCTTACCGCCACGGAGGCGCCACCTTCGCTGTTGGTTGCTGTTGTCCGGATCTTGTGCTGTTCGCCTGGTTCTCTTCCTCCTCTTTCGTTGTAAGCATTCTTCTTCTTCCTGTCCAGTGAGATTCGGTCTTTGCTACAGTATTCCTGTGTACCCCCTTTTTTTTTTTGCCTGGAGTTCGTCTGTTTTGTGCTTTGTCCGGTGAGGTACATTCTTGGTTTTAGTAAACTGTTCACTTGGCTTACTTCCGTTCTGGTTGTGCTGTGTTGGGGAACCTTGTCTTTCCCTTGTATTCTTGCGCTGTGTTGGGTTCTCTATGCTTACTGCCTCAAAAAAGGATAGTAGAGGCTTTTTCTGTGTCTTTGTCTCCCTTGTTCTCATCTGTTGTTTGTGGCTTGCCTTTCTTAATTAGAAAAAAAAAAGTAACCCTGTCGTGTCTGCCTGGAGGTGTTGAGACTGGTTTGTCTGCCAAAAAACCCTCTATGTCTTCTGCCTAAAAGAAAATTTCAAGAGAGGCCTATTTCATATTTTAATTGATACTAAAATTTATTTAATTCAAAACTTTTTGAATTTAACGTGTTTAATAATAGAAATGTCTTTAATTTCTTTCAATATAAAAAAAAATTCTTACCGCTTAATCTATTAAGCACTGTTCTTGCGCTGTGTTTGGTTCTCTGTGCTTACTGCCTCAAGAAAGGATAGTAGAGGCCTTTTCTGTGTCTTTGTCTCCCTTGTTCTCATCTGCTGTTTGTGGCTTACTTTTCTTAATTAAAAAAAAAAAGATCTTGTCGTGTCTACCTGGAGGTGTTGAGACTGGTTTGTCCTCCAAAAAACCCTCTATGTCTTCTGCCCAAAAGAAAATTTCAAGAGAGGCCTATTTCATATTTTAATTGATACTAAAATTTATTTAATTCAAAAATTTTTGAATTTAACGTGTTTAATAATAGAAATGTCTTTAATTTTTTTCAATATAAAAAAATTTCTTACCGCTTAATCTATTAAGCACTGTTCTTGCGCTGTGTTGGGTTCTCTATGCTTACTGCCTCAAACAAGGATAGTAGAGGCCTTTTCTGTTTCTTTGTCTCCCTTGTTCTCATCTGCTGTTTGTGGCTTGCTTTTCTTGATTTAAAAAAAAAAAGTGACCCTGTCGTGTCTGCCTGGAGGTGTTGAGACTGGTTTGTCCTCCAAAAAACCCTCTATATCTTCTGCCTAAAAGAAATTTTCAAGAAAGGCCTACTTCATATTTTAATTGATACTAGAATTTATTTAATTCAAAACTTTTTGAATTTAACGTGTTTAATAATAGAGATGTCTTTAATTTCTTTTAATATAAAAAAATTTCTTACCGCTTAATCTATTAATCACTGTTTGATTTGTTTATAAAATTTTATGTAAAACTTTCGCACTGAATTTTCTGAATTTACTATATGTACTACCCTTCTCACACATATAACACATTTTCGTGCATTTTTTGTTCTCCTATTGTTTGACACATATGCAAACCCGCACACACTCACGCACACAAATACACAAACTTAATGCACTATCTCTAAATTGTTTCATTATGTTTTCTCTCCCTCACACCCATATATACACTTTTTGTCTAAACTGCGTATTGAAGCTGTTTTGTGCTGTGTTGCTCTTTTGCTATTCTTCCTGTCCAGTGAGCTTTCTTTTCCTCTGTTAGTTTTAGCCTACGGTTGTAAGCTTAACTACTTGTTCCTCTGTTAGTTTGCGTGCTTGTTGTTGCGTTATCAGCTCTTTAATCCTATTGCCCATTTGGACTATGCTTTCTTTTTCATTCTTTCGCTGTATTCCCCTTCTTCTAAATCCTACTACGCATTACCTTTCTCTATATGAACCTGAGTTGTTTTTCTCCTGCCTTTCATAACTTGATGAATTTAGGCTTTCCTCAGCTTGCCTTTGTTTCCGTTTTCGTTTTTAGATAACCGTCGAGCCTTTGCGCGTCTCTGAGGTCCATAGTTCCCTGCCCCGTTGGACTTCTGTCATCCAGGTTATTGAGGCTTCTCATCTTAAAATGACCTATGCAGCTCATGCATCCAAGATGTATCGCCGCTTCGTCTTTGCTGATTCACACGTACGCTTCCTTTTGATTATGTTATTGTTTTATTATTTCTCCCCGCTCCCCTGTAGCTAATTCCCCCCCCCCACTGCTTTTTGTCTTGTGATGGATAGGGTGTAAAGGTTTCTGCTGTCGCCTTTGATGATAATGTTGCTCGCATTGAAGGTTTGCTTGTCCCTTTCAAAAAGTACTGCATAAGTGATGCTGCTGTTGAAGAAATTCCCAGACCTGCTCCGCCCGATTTGTATCGCTTCTTTTGGATTATAAACAGCGCTACCCTGATCAAAGAGGTCTTTGAGCCCGAAACGCCGACCCTTCCCCCTTATTTCGATCTTACCCCCTTCACCTCCTTCCAGCATTTTGCTGATAGCCAGATCTCTATAAGTGAGCCATTTCCCCTCAGTTCTTTTATGCTACTTTTTGCATTTTACCTTTTTGTAGTTCACACTGCTCCTCATTAACTCTTATGGCTTTGCTTTTTGATAGACATGATGGGTGTTGTTTTGTACGCTTTGCCTGTGAAGGAATCGCGCTCTGAGGTTCCTTCTGTTGTTTCCAGGGACTATGTTGTTGCCGATCAGAGGTTTTTCTCCATACTAATGCTCCTGGTTGTTTTTCTCTTGTCCTTGTACCGATTTGCTTTTAACATTTGCTTTCTATTTTCCCTCCAGTAATATGCCTATTCTTTTGACGCTGATCGGGGAGATTGAGTCTGAGGAGGGAGGATCTATAGTGAATGCAATGAGATCCACTGAATCGAAGCCAGTTATTATTGGTATTAGAGTCAGAGTGAAGACCGACAATTGTGAGTTCCGGATGCTTATGCCTACACCTATGTTAGTTTCCCTTTTTTTTGTTCTGTTGCTTATTATCTTTTCTTGTTTCCTTCCTTCCAGATTTGTCCCTTTGTACTAAAGCTACTTCCGCTGTTTTGGTTTCCCCTCAAATTCAAGAAGCTACGCATCTTGCACGATGGTTATCTATTCCTGCTTTCTGCATTTTTTGAGAACCAAGAAAAAAAAAATCCCCCTCTAACTGGTGACCACCTCAGCTTATTATTACTGCTTTCTATTTGTCTCTTTATAGGTACTGTCATAATTGTTCTGAAGTAATGACTTCTGTTTTGGAGAAGATATACTGTAATCCCCTCCTGCTTCTCCCTCCTGTTGGTGACACCATGCTGGCCACCATTTCTAGTGTTGCCACAACAACTCATTTTGTTAGGGACCCTTCCCTTCTGATATTCTTTTACTTTTTTTAAAACTTTTTCCCTGTTATTGTGACACCACTTGTTCCATTTTTTCCAGCTTATAAGTTCTGCATGGATTAAGGGCCGAGTTACTGTTGATCGCTTACACAGGCTATGGAATTTGGCCTGTCCATATTGTTTTGCACCTAACAATTTTATTGAGACTCTAGGAATCTCTTGTGTTGCCTGCCTCAAGGATCTTTATACTTTTTCTAGGTGCGGTAATGCTACTTTTCGGTTTGCCCTTGTTTCTGTTCGCTTGGAACTAATGAATTTATTTCCTACCTGGTGCCTCCTTTAACAAGGTTTGATGTATCTTTTATCCTCAGAGCGCGTGTTAAGTTGGATATTGCTGATGCTACTGCTTCCATAAGTGTTGTTGCTTTGGGTTACGAAGCTGAGAAATTGATTGGCTTTATTGCATACCAGTTGAGCCAATCGGAATATGAGGTGCGCTTTAGTTTGGTTATTCGTGCTTGCTTGTCCATTTCACAGTATATATGACACGCACATTTTTCTATTCCTTTTTTGCTTGTTGCAGGGTGTTAGCCTAAACCTCCGGGTTGCTGATACTCTTGATGGAAAAGAATTGTTATGCTATGTTAAGCGTTCTCCTGGATTCATTAGAGTAACTGGAATCAGGTTTACAGTTGTTACGTCTTATTTGGTTGGAGGAGCTGCATCTGTTGGAATGTAAAATGTGCTTTTCCTGATGTCCTTAGAGTTTTAGGTTCCTTTGTGCCAACCAGTGACTTTGTTTATGATGGGCTTTTGTTGTGATGCAATGCTCTGTATCTTTCGCAAGGACCAATTATTCCGTCAAGCGAGCCTTTTGTATTGCCATATCGGTTTCGCCTTTTATTTACTTGTGCTTTAAAAATGATCTGAATCTCCCAGGTAGAATTTGTGAGGACTCGCAAAATTTACTTATTTAATTTCCTATTTCTAGCTTATTTAATTATTTACTTGGCCATTTATTCCGAATATTATTTTCTAAGCTCTTTAGACCTAATTACATGGGTCTATAACTTAATTATATTTTTAAAGTGACTCGTTTCAAAATTTAATTTTTGAAAGCTCGTTAAGTGAGAAGAGCGAATGCGCGGTTGGAAGCAATAACCGTTTTAAGAATACTATAAGTTTGAAAAATTGGAGACTTGTACATTAGTCTTAAAATAGGTAATTTTATACTTAAGTATTCGAGTATTAATTAGTGAACCTATCGTTATAAGAATTTCTTGGAGATTTCGCTTTATCGCGCAAAAATCGGAAGTATGTGTAGACACCAAAATTTTAACTTTTTTATTTTATGTATTTATTTATCTTATTAAGTTGATTTGGTTTTAATTTTTTGCTCATCTTATTTTTATTTCTATTAAGAAAATTGTTTTATTATTAATTAATTCAAAGAAAAAAAAAGAAAAAAAGAGAAAATCATCAATCAAGCACAAAAATTTTAGCATGTTGTTTTTATCTTTTTATTCCTAGTTTTTGTTCATTTTATTCGATTTTACCTAAATTGTTATTTTTCGTTATTTTTGTTTATTATTGATTAACCGATTCATTGGGAAAAAAAGAAAAAAAAAGAAAAGAAAAGAAGCATGCGGGAGTAACCTAGAAGGGAAATGATCCGATGGCTAAAAGAAAAGGCAAGAATTGAGGATTCTTGGGGAGCCCTTTAGATGAGGGTTAGAGAGTCGAGTTCCCGATAAAAGGGTCACAGCCGCAGCAAAGTGAAAAGAAGAGGGGAATCGGATAACAGCTGAGAGTGGAGGTTTGCGGCTGAAGAGATAGAGGACGGCGGATGAAAAGGGTCGGGAGCTGGGTAGAGAGAGCGAGGGTTTTAAGGACAGCTAAGAACACCGACGACGGAAAAATCTGGAAGGAAAGGAAAAGGGTGACGGCTAGAATCTGGGCAGATAGGAGATAAGAGAGGGAGAGCTGAATATAGAAGGTGGCGGCTGAGAGTAAGAAAAATCAAAGGAGAAGACCAGGGGAGAATCGGGGTAGCGGCTAGGACTCGAGAGTTGACATGAGAGAGGGAAACGACAAAGAAAGTAAGGAAGATTGAATGGCGGCTAGGTTTTGAGGGAAAGGAAAGAAACAGAGAAAAACCGAGAGCTGGAAAGGAGGAGCTACTTCATCAGAGGAAAAAAAGCATTTCGTGGGTCTTCGTTTCCAGAAACAGCGTGTTTCTTTTGAGGTAAATCCAGTTTTGTTTCGTGAAGGCTTGAATTCATCACACCTGTTTTATTCCTTCCTTGTACATGCATCTGTTAATTCATCTTTCTGTGGGTTCTGATGCTTTTGAGAGATTCACGTGTATTTAAAAGCTTTAGGGTAAGTGGAGGTTCAATGATTAGATGTTTTGGTTAAAAAGGCAATAACTTTCGATGAATCTAGTTCCTGTTTGCCGCAATTTCTTTCTTTTCAGCATTTCTGTGGTTAGCAAAATGGTTAGAATTTCTGGAATTGGGCAATGTTATGTGGGTAATGCGATTATAGATGGGCTAAAATCATTACAGTGGGGTTTTGTCTACTGTGGGGCTTGTCTGAGTTTTTTTTTCACATAAGTAGACCTAAGCTGAATGAAACGGCTGCAGAAGGGTTTTGTGTGCATGTAAATGTCGATTTGCTATAATTTTGTTTGCTTGAAATTAGAGCACGACATTTGGGTAATCTCGTTTGGAGGCTGCATAATCTTATGTGCTTGAACCGAAAATTGGAGACAAAGTCTGCTGTGTGAATGGATCTTCGTATGATGATTATACAGTTGCAGAAAGCTTGTTCTCCATTCTTGCATGCCTAGTTCTGATTTTTTTCCTTGTGTATGTTTAACTCAAAGAGTTTTATGCTTGTGAAGTAGGAAAGTGTTTGAAGATTCGATTTTATTTTTCTGGTATGGAATTGAGCATAAAAATCTGCTGCAACAAGCTGGAGTCTCTCGGCTTGCTGCAGCAGCATGGAGAAGTGTTTTTTTTTTTTTTTGTTGGTTCAAGTTTTGGCATGTGTGAAGCTTATGATCTCCTTGGTTTTCGTTTAGCATGCTGTGAACATGAGCACTACGAGTTTACCTTTTCCTCTGCTGTTATTTTATACCGCATTGCATCATGGAGCTGCTAATGCTTGTAGTGTTTCCTTAATGCATGAAGGCTCGGGTGTCTTTTTGTTGCTCTGTGTTTTGGGTCATCATCATTGCCTTAATCTAGCCCATGAAGTGTCTTATCATTAGACTTTGTTAGGATGAGAGTTGGAAATTTTGGTTGAATGAAAAGCTGCAATTCGTCCTCATTTTTCGCTGTTCTTCCTTCTTCATGCAACAGTCCACAAAGCTGGACTTTCATCATCTTGTTTGCATACTCCATCTTGTGTCAATAAAGGTTGTAGAAGGGTTAATGAAGCGTGAGCTTTGTTCAAAATTTTGCCATCTTGTTGGGTTGCTAAAGAGAATTGCAGAATAGCAATTTCAGCCTGCCGAAAGTTATTGCAGAAGTTTGTTTGATTGTTTCGTAGTTGTTGCATGAATTTTTTGCATGAGAAATGTTCCAAAAGTGGCATTCTAACCCCTCAAGTCTCCCCTGGTTTCACTTTGTCCCAGAAACTTTGGAAAATTAGTCAATCTGATCCATTTTAAATGCTGACTTTCCTTGCCATGATCTTATGAGTTTGTTGGGTAGGATATGCATGAGTTTGGAGATGAATTTTTTTAATTCGATTTTTTTAAGGAATTTTGGCGTTTTGATTGTGTAATGATAGCAAATAGTTTTTCATTCGTTCTTTGTGAATTTTCATCATTTTGGTTTGGGTAAGTTTCATTTTAAGTCCTTAATTTTTAAATTACTTCACTTTAACCCCCTGAGCTTCCCTTTATCTTACTATGGCCCAAATAATTGGGAAAATCAATCAAATTGACCCCTCAAATTTCTTTAGTTTTTTGCAATCAAGTCATTACTTGTTTTAATTTTACATGGGTTGTTCACCTTCCTTTAAACGCCTTGGATTGATTCAATTTATTGTTTATTCCCATTTCATGTGATTATTTGTTAATTAAAGTGATGCTTTGACTCTTTTATTATTTTGGAGGGTAAATAAGTAATTTCACTCCATTAGGGCTCCAACTCAAGGGAGGTACATTCTATCCCTTATTTTGGTCTTTTCGTGATCCTACGTGCCCTATGTGACTTTACGTGTTTAATTGCATGCCTTTTGAATGTTTATTTATTTATTTCATTTATTTATTTGCTTTATTGGCTTTAGTTTTGTATATTTATCTTAGTTCAATTTTGATCATTTGAAAGGCACTTGAATGCCAAATTTGTAATAGTTAGGTATTTATTTTAATTATTTATTTTCACTTCCCCCTTTAGATTGTAGTAGGGCTCCCCGAATGTAATAGTTAGGGTTTATTGGTTTCATTTTGTTTTGTGTGGTTTGCATGCTTACGTGCCATGTGTTATCACTTTCTTAGGGTCTTGCATCTAGATACCATGCTTATATATGTGATTTATGTGTTTATTTGCTTTATTATGCTTTACATGATTTATTTGATTGTAATGAACGTGTGACGTCACCACGCTAATCCAACGCTAGTTGTGGTCCATTTCCCGAATCCACGCTAGTCCAACGCTAGTTGTGGTCTTTTGCCTCGATTTCCCACTAGTCCAATGCTAGTGAGAATTCATAGACATGGGTTAGTCCAACGCTAGACCCTTAGGACTTTCCCGCACGTTTGACCATGATTGTGTGATAAAATCATTACATGTCATGCATATTTTTTCATTTTTTAGGATCCTTATCATTTTCACATAATATTCCCTCTAATAAAATATCCTTTACCCCTATGTATATAACATTTAGATTTTCATCTCATTTAGGAAATTAGGGGTAGATTTGTGCATTTTGCTTGATTAGATTAGGGATAACCCCTTGGATATAGGATATGGACGAGTTTGGCTTTTCTATCCTTAGCACGCTCGTATTCCCTCTATTAAAAGGGAAAATTGAGTCACGAGCATTAGTCCCCTGTACCCGACATGATGCATTCCTTTAGCACATGTATAATTATGATATTTTTATTATTTTTCCTTTTTTAGAGTCTCATATTTTTGCATTATTCGTGACCTCTCCAAAGAGTCACTATTAGGCATCATAATTAATGTGATTTGCACCAATTGAGTTTTGAAGAGAAATTCCGACCCCCCGATACCCTCATAGGTCTAGGGTTTGCATCCATATAGTACATCCAAATGTGATAAATCTTTAGGTTAAAAATATGAAAATCTTTGACTAAATCACGCAACTAGCCTTGGTTAGGTTGAAAGGGTGCCTTGAATTTTTATCCTTGTCTTCCCTTTCTTCAAATGTGACTCCCGAATCTTTTTCTCTGATTTTCGTGGACTTGGAGTCGTTTAAAAAGGGTTTTTCTACTTTCTTCTTTGAAAAATTCATTTTTAGGTGACTTGGTACACCTTAACTCAATACCAAGTAGCGACTCCGATTTTTATTTCAAAAATCCTTTCAAAACTATTATTTTTGGGTCAAATTGTTGCATTTTCAAGTCCCATTTAGACCCATTTTCTTTATTTTCCAAAAAAAGAAAATTTCATTTTTCAATCAAAGATTCATATCTCTACAAAACAATTGATTTTCATTTTATTTAAAAATTGGGCGCGACAGCTGGCGACTCCACTGGGGACTTAGAGAGTCCGAACAAATTTGATTTAGTCAATCTTTTTCTTCTTTTAACATTTTCATATATCGCATTTGGATGTTTAGGGTTGCATTTTTCCTTTTTTTAGGATTTTTTTGCATTTCGCGCGTATCAACTCACTCCCTCACCCATTTGCGTACGATTGATTTGATGGATGGATGGTTTATTTATGTGAATCCCGCGCTTTGCATTGCATTTGGGTGGGGGAATATTACCCTAGAGCCTCGCATTGATTCTTGATCCCTCCCCTCGAAACAGAGCACTAGCATACGTGCATACGCTTTATTTTTTATCCCTCATTTATTTTTCTTTTTAGTGGCTTGTCACGCCACTCCATCCTACTAGGATTAGGCGACCCACTTGGACGTGTGATTGCGACACGATGTGTGCGTAGCATGATCCGAGGGGTCACTCAATCTTCCATTTTAATCTTTGGGTTGATAGCCTTTAGCTTTTAGTCGAAGGTTGATGATTTTTTGATAGATTCACTCAAACACGTAGCCGTGACACGATGTGTGCGTAGCGGTGTTTGGGGAATCGCTCGAGCCACCGACAAAGGGCCTTGGAATTGATGACCCTTGGCCACGAGTCTGAAGGCTCGGGGACCTAAAACCTATCGAGTCTAGATGCATTAGTGAGCCAATACCTCATGCATCCATGGTAGTTTGCCTAGGGTAGAGTCTGCCTTACCCTATTAGGGACACCATTCACGAGGGGAGGGATCCAACCCCTCTATTCCTTTTTTTTGCTTTATATCTTTGTATTGCTTTGCTACAAATGTGTTATGTGTATTTGTCTGATTAAACTAACTTTTCTTGGCTTTTGTCTCCATTGTATTCATAAGCCTAGAAAATAAGAGTCCTGACATGGTACTCTCTAGGAGCCTACCCTATTTGATGTGACATGTTTAAATTCAATGTTTCGCATTTGCACCATGAATCCATTTCATTTTAGACTCACCCCGGCATACAAAAGGGGTTCCTTTAGGTCACGTTTCATTTGTGTACTGCATATTTAGTCGCTTTGATAAAATGGCATCATGCATAAACCCTAGAAAGGGAACGCCGCATGAGGAATCCCGTTTAGGAATAAAGCCAACCTTTCTTTTTTCCTGTGGGTATTTAACCCTTCAAGAGACTGCACGTTTAAGTTATTGCTTAACTGGAGGAATGAGACTCGTAGGTAAGGTAATTGACAAACTACTTTCTCCATTTTAGATGGATTGCCCTCGCCAAATTTATCAGTTGTTGATACCGTCAACCGAGGTTCAAAGATGGCCTACCTTCATGCTACCCAGTGAATTGCATCAAGTAGCCCTGTAGACACCAAATTTTTAAGGTATTTTTGTTTACTGGTATTTTTATTTTGATTAATTTCATTTACTTTTAGTCCTTTATTTTTAAGTCATTTTATCATTTAATTAAACTTTAATCATTTAATCATTTTATTTTATTTTATTTGTTTTGATTTTAGGTCTTTATTTTATTTGATTTTATTTTTGTTTTGATTCGTGTCTCTTGTCTTATTTTAATTGAATTAAGAGTTTTTTGCACTAAGTTTTCGAAAAAAAAAGGGAAAAGAAAAAGAAAAAAAAGAAAAAGAAAAAGTCAATCGAAGGGACAAGAATAAGACACATAAGCCTACTTTGGGGTTTGAAATCTTGGCCTTTCATATTAGGTTTAGTCTTGGGAGGTGCCTTTAAAAGGCAAAACAGCCGCAACCCAAAAGGGGGACAATTAGAGAGGGGAGCTTCGTTTGAGGTTGGAGGAAACAGAAGAAAAGAAAGAAACATGGGGCGACTAGGGAGAAAAGAATAAGAGAAGCGGAGACGAGAGAGAGAACCGAGAGAGGGCCGAACGAGAAAAATCTGAGAGAGGCTATGGGGTTGTGGGGGAAGAGGAACTAGAAACCAGAAAAGTGTAGAGAGGTCGGACGGAGAAGAAAACAGAGGAACGACCGAACAAGAAAGCCGAGCAAGAAAGGGGGAAATCTAGAAAAATCGGGGGGAGGTACGAAAAGGCTAACGAAAAAAGAAAGGAAAAAAGAGCTGTGTGACGAGGGGAAAATCTGGGAAAAGGGTGGCGACAAAAGATAGAAAAAAGGAGCGCTTCGTCTGAGAGGAAAAGAAAGAAAAACGCGGGGGAAAAAATAGAGGGCGGTGAACGGAGGAGCTAAGGGAGATTGGCAGTGGCGGCTAAAAGAGGAAGCAACAAAGAAAGGCTGAAAAAGAAGCTTCGGGCAGTAGGAAGCTTGGGCGAGGGAACAAAAGAAAAACAGAGGGGATTTTTCGGAGGAGTAAACCAGAAAGGGGGTTTGAGAAAGCTTCGGCTTCGGTTGAAAAACAGAAACGGAGGAACCAAAGCAGAGGCGCAAAGCTGCGATAAAAATCGAGCAAGGAAGATTCGACCGAAGAGTTGCCGGAACCACCAGTCCGCATCCGCTGCTGCACACTCCTTCCGTCGACCACTGCCAGCGCCGCCACCATCCAGATTCGATTCAACTTCAGAAACTGAGAGCACTGTAAGTTTTCTCTTTAAGTTTCAGCTCTTTTCAAGCTCTTGAAGCATGTCTTCCGTGACTTTGCTTATGGCTATATTTCTGTTGGGTTATTCGAGAATTTGACCACATATGCCTTATGTGTTAAATCGGATTGAATTTCCTTGGTTTGCTGTACAAATTTTGGGGCTGATTATAACCCCCAATTGAGCAAAATTTCGATGAAATTTTAATACCCGTTTGCTGTTTGATGAAATGCCCAACTGAGAGTTCGGTTTGGAAGGACGAATTGATTTCTGTTTGCATACGTTCGGCCAGTCCATGCTTGTCAAAATAGTTGATTCGGATAGTTTGTTTGGCATTTGTTTCTTTTCTGCTTGATGTCTTTTGGTGTGAATTCGAATTATGTCATGAGATTATATGAAAAGGGAGTTTGTGTGAGTTTTATTTTCTTTTGAGAATGGCTAGGGCTGAATTTGAACTAAATCGTTGGCAACCATGCTGGTATGTTTATTGTTGGGTTTGCGGAACTTGCAGAAGTCTGCGAAGAAGATGCATGTTTTTTTTTTTTTTCTGAAATTTATATTCCAACCCATCAATTTCTGTCTAACTTCATCGTGCCCAAAAATCTGGAAAAATCGAACTAATTTCGCCCTTTGAAGTTTAATCCTTCGTTTGCATATTTTATGTGACTTTTTGGATAGATTGATTCTGTGGTTTAATGCATAATCAGAGGTTAGTAATTTTTAGTTGGGTTTTATCTGGTTTGGTTTTCATAGAGTAAAAATGAGGTTTGGTTTGGAATTGTTGTTTGGGCTGACAAATGAATTAATAATTCATTTTTCTGGGTTGTTGACATGGGCTGAGGGATAAAGCCCACATGTTTTTAGTTGGATTTTTCTTGGACTTAAGATAGGCTAGTCTGTCTGTTTTGCTTGGGCTCCGGTTGGGCTAGGAAGGTTTTGGCCCAAGTAAATAAACAAAATAGCCCAGTGGCTTGATCCATTAAGAAACCAGAGAACGAATTTACAGATCAGTCCCTGTACTTTTCTTTAATTTCACTATGGCCCTATAAACTTTCAATGCTTTCAATTGGGTCCCTAATTTAATTGCAAATAGGTCCCTAAACTCTATTTTTCTTTAATTTTGACCCCAAAGCTTTGTTAATTTTTGCAATCAAGTCCTTTCTTCTTTTGACTTCTTAAATATGGGTTGTCTACATGATTTAATTGATTCAATTTCATGTTTATTTTCATCTTTTGTGATTATTTGTTAACTAAAGTGATGCCTTGACCCTTTTCTTTTATTTTGGAGGGTAAATAAGTCATTTCACTTTGTTAGGGGCCCCAACTCAAGGGAGGTACACCCTTTCCCTTATTTCTTACTTTGTTTGACTCTACATGCCCTATGTGACTTTACGTGTTTGATTGCATGCCCCTTGAATTTTTTATTATTATTATCATTTCATTTATTCATTTATTTGTTTTATTGACTTTAATTTTTGTATATTTATTTTAGTTCAATTTTGATCATTTGAAAGGCACTCGAATGCCAAATTTGTAATAGTCAGGTATTTATTTTAAATTACTTCATTTCATATCCCCCTTCTAGATTGTAGTAGGTTTCCCCCTCTTGATGTAATAGTTAGGGTTTCTTTGTTTTTTTCTTGGTGTGATTTGCATGCGTATGTGCTATGTGTTTAATTGCTTTCTTAGGGTTTGGCATCTAGACATGCATGCTTATGTGTTATGTGTTGTGAATTATGTGCTCACATGTCTACTTGCTTTAATTATGCACATTACTTATATATGTATTTGATGGATGCAAATGCACGTAACCGTGGCTAGTCCAATGCTAGTCATGGTTGTCCCCTCGAGCTCTTGCAATTCCAATGCTTGTGAGAGAGCGTAGATGTGGGCTAGTCCAACGCTAGACCCTCTAGGGATCTCCTTCGCTAGATCATGTTTGTATGATTACATTACATGTCATGCACATTTTTCTATTTTTAGGATTTTTATCATTTTCACATAATACTTCCCTTAATAAAATATCCCTTACCCCTATGTATATATAACATTTAGATTTGCATCTCATTTAGGAAATCAGGGGGTAGATTAGTGCATTTTGCTTGATTAGATTAGAGAATAACCCCTTGGATATGGGATATGGACGAGTTTGGCTTTTCTAGCCTTAGCACGCTCGTATTCCCTCTATTAAAGGGAAAATTGAGTCACGAACATTAGTCCCCCGTACCCGACATGATGCATTCCTTTAAGACATGTATATTTCTATAATTATTTTATCCTTTTCCTTTTCTTAGAGTCTCATATTTTTGCATTATTCGTGACCTCTCCAAAGAGTCATTATTGGGCGTCACAATTAATGTGATTGGCACCATTCGAGCTTTGAAGAGAAATTTTGCCCCCCGATGTCCCCCTAGGTCTACGGTTTGCATTCATATAGCACATCCAAATGTGATAAATTCTTAGATTAAAACAAGAAAATCCTTGACTGAATCACGCAACTAGCCTTGGCTAGGTCGAAGGGGTGCCTTGGATTTCTATCCTTGCATTCCCCTTCGTCAAATGTGACTCCCGAACCTTTCCTTTGATTTTCGTAGACTAGGAGTCGTTTAAAAGGGGTTTCTTCTACTTTTTCCTTCGAAAACTCATTTTAGGTGACTTGGTACACCTTAACTCTATACCAAGTGGCGACTCCGATTTTTATTTCAAAAACCCTTTTTAAACTATATTTTGGGTCAAATCTTCGCATTTTCAAGTCCCATTTAGACCCACTTTCTTTGTAAATCAAAAATCATTTTTCAAATCAAAAATTCATTTTTTAAACCATTTATTTATTTATTTTTCTTATAAAAAATGGGGCGCGACAAGCCCAATATTTAGGACCGATTGGAGACTTTAAGGAGATCAAATCCAACGGTTATTTGGTAGAGGCTTTAGTGCATCTTTGGGACCCAGAGTGTTCTGCTTTTAGAATAGGTAATAGGCAAATGATTATAACATTTGAGGAAGTAGTTGGCCTCCTTAATCTACCCATGCATGGAACTGCCTTGATTTTTCCATCCGCTTCAGACAAGGCCGAATTTCGTAAGATCATAGGATTGAAAGAGTCAGTACTACGAGGGTCAGACCAACACGTTGCCGTGAATATTCTGTTTGAGCGTTTTGCACCACGGGACGGGTTCAAGAGGCATGTGACAGATTTTGTGTTCACGTCCCAAGCCATATGGGAGCGCAAAAGGCCACTAGTATACGGAATAGTTATGGCTGGGATCTATTTCTTTCCGAGGAAAGATCAAAAGATAACTTTTAAATTAGCAAAAATTGTGAATGACCTATTTTTGGGAATCCAAGGTAAGCAATGCTCTATAGTCCCGACCATTCTCGCAGACATTCTTTTAGCTTGTACCAGTTGCCAAAAGGGAGAAAAGTTCTTTTATGGGGCGAATTTGGTTTTGAACATATGGGCTACAGGGCATTTTAGGAGACAAGCGTCCGTTGCCAATAGTTTGCCGGTAGTTGGGTACAATTGGATAGTTACACATCCCAAAAGAGTCAACGAAGAGGGTCTACCGAAGAACGCATCCGAATATGTGGACTACTTGGAAATATTGCAAGATCATGACATTAGGTGGGTATTAGATTGGACGGACTGTTTTAAGCCAGTACTTCACACTAAGGCATCAGAATGTGTTCTCTTGCTCGGTACTCAAGGAATCATCTCATATACCGCAAAGAGGTTTCTCAGACAACTAGGTCGCATCCAGGGACTGCCGTCTACATCTGAGTTAAGTGAAGTCGTCGTATTCTTTGATAAGGGGGTATGTCCAAAAGAGATCCCTATGAAGAGCCAAATCACTGAAGCTTGGAGAACAATATCGGACGATGAAAGCATTAGTTACCTTCCAGAGCTCAAACAGAAAGGTGTAGCAATTTCACAATATGATGATTGGTTAAAAGACTCCATCACGCAAGGGTTGCAATGTGAGCCGTATGAGGAGATCAAGAAGTTGAAAGCCATCGTTGAAGCCAAGGACAAAGAGGTGTTACAGTTGAAGAAATCCATCGAGGCACACAAGGAAAGGGCAGAGGAAAACACAAGGTTATATGAAGAGGAGCGAGAAAAGCGCCAAGAGATGAAGCGGAAATGTGGCGAATTATATGATCAAGCCGAACGTGTCAAGATACCATATGCTAGAGAAAGTAGAGATTCTGTACTAGATAGGCTCAGAAATTTTGATGACCTTGTACGAAATCGCCTTCGTGACATGATGTAAACAAATGTATTTGGTATTTTGCAATGAAGTGAAATCTCTCCCTTTCCACAAAGTGTTTGTCAAATAACAGGTTTGATTAACGGGTCTCATTCCGAAAGTGTTGCATCATGCTAGGCCTACCCTTTGCACAAAAAGGGTTCCCCCATAGGACATGCATCCAAATTTTTTGGATATTTACTAACTCTTATCTTTTTCTTTTTCTTTATTTTATTTTTGTTGAAAAAGCTAAGTGAGGGCCAAATCTAAAGGCAATTCCTTTCAAAACTTTCAGGTAATTTTTAAACATAACTTCTCGTCGAAACCCCATCATAACATGATCCCGTAGTCAAGTCCAGAGGAATCGTGTAAACATGAGTTCACAACCGGAACCGTCGGATAGGTCTACTACTACAACTCAACCTGAGACTACAAATTTGGGGGTCCAGCTAACCGAGATGCTTGCTAAGTTCAGCGAGATGACCACCGAGATGGCGGCCCAGAGGAAATTGATTGATCAACTTATCAGCGGCGGAGTTCAACCCAAACCTGCACCCGTCAGACAGCCTGAGCCAGAACTCTTTGTCATACCCCCGTTTCAAACTACTTTTACTCCATCTTTCCCTATTCCACCCAAAGAAACTTTCACCTATACCACCAAATTTGACATACGCTTACCCTCCTAATCCTTCATTCTTTCCTACTCACATGCAAGGTCCACAACCCCAGATCACTTCAAATATACCCCCCGAGCCGCATACTTTTTATCACACCACTGCAGAGCCCTTCCTACCGGACCATACTGTCCAAACTAAACCAGAGATAGGAGAATCTTCTGCTCCTGTGGATATGAAGTTGCTCAAGCGCCTGGACCGTTTTGATGAATTTATGAGGAAAAGTCAGGGATTAAACAAGCAAGAAGTGTTGGACTACGATGAGCTTTGTCTCTTTCCAAATGTGCAATTTCCTGTGGGGTTCAAAACCCCGAAATTTAACAAGTATGATGGGACGGGTAATCCTAAAACGCACCTCCGACTGTTTGCTAACAAGTTGGGAAGACCAGTAGATGATGAGAATCTTCCTTTAAGGCTATTCCGGGAAAGTCTGGAGGGGGACGCGCTCGATTGGTATTCCAATCTGAAATCGGAGGAAATAAAGACCTGGCTTGACTTATCCAATACTTTCATGAGGCAGTACGAGTACAATTGTGAGCTGGCTCCGACGCGAACCACACTGGAAGGAGCGAAGAGGAGACCATCTGAGGACCACAAAACTTATGCTAAGAGGTGGAGGAAAATAGCTGCAAAAGTTGAGCCACCAATGACTGAGGACGAAATTATCCGCACCTTCATTAAGGCACATGATCCTCCGTACTTTGAAGAAATTTTTCGCATGACTGGATGCTCGTTTGCCGCTATTGTCAATAAGCTCGAAGAATACGATGATTTCGTAAGAGTTGGGAAGATCGTTAATGTCTCTGCCCTCAAATCACAATTGGATGCTTTGCAAGGACAATGGAGCAGTGGGAAAAAGACGCAGTTTAAAAAGAAAGAGGGGGAAGCCGCCTTTATTTGGGACCGAAACCCTACACTAAGACCTAGTTTTCAACGCAGCCCAACATATTCACCACCTTATCCCTACTATCCAAGTCCTCATCCTGTTTACAACACAAATATCAACCACCCCCGACCTCGCCCAAATTACACCAACCCGCTTACAGTCCCTTTCCAAATATCTCAACCAAATTTTCAACAAACTCGTCCTCGTCCTCCCTACAATCAGAGATTTCCCCAACCAAACAGACCCACTTATAACTATCTCCAACCCACTGAAACCTACAATCAAAACCGCACCCGAACCTTCACCAACTTAGGCAGGCCTTTGGACCAGTTATACGAGCAATTGAAAGCTGCCGGTAAAATAGGCGTGATTTTCCCTCCAACTTACCCGTATGGCATACCGGCTGGGTACAATCCACAGGCCATTTGTGCTTATCATTCAGGGGCACCTGGTCATGCCACTGCCAATTGCCGACTTCTCAAGCATAAAATTCAAGACATGCTCAAAGCAGGGGAAATCGTGATTAAGAAGAGAGAAGAACAAGGACCAAATGTAAACAAGAACCCCTTGTCGGAGCACGCCGATACTGTTGGAGTTATCATGGATAATGAGGAATTCGAAGAGCTGGTCCGAAGCATGTCAAATGAGACAGAAGTATTTGGGATAATGGATCAACCTTTTGTGATAGAGGAGGCACCGTATGAGGAAGACAAAAAGCCCTTCATTTTAGACCTAACTCCGTCTGAAAGTGAGGCTTTAGAACCTGTGGTAATTGAACTCCCAGAACAAGTGCCAGTTTTAAGCTTACGGCAAGTGCCGTGGAATTATAGTGAGCCCGTTTTGGAAATCGGAGGTAAACAAGTTTTAAAGGAAGAAGTGTCTATTATTACGAGGTCAGGAAAGATTGCAAGTTCATCCACGCTGGCGTCCCAATCAAAATAAGCAATCATGAGCCGACTACCAAACCCGCGGTGACCGAAAAAGAAGCATGGGATTTTCTTAAGAGGCTTAAGAGAAGCGAATACAACGTGGTTGACCAGCTGAACAAAATGCCTGCCCAAATCTCCATACTAGACTTGCTTTTCTCCTCAGACTTGCACAGGGATGCGTTACTTGAAGTTTTGACGAAAGCTCAGATTCCTAAGGATATTTCGGTCGACAATTTCTCGCACATAGTTGAAGATGTACTGACTGCCAAGCAAATCACTTTTTCTAATAAAGAGCTACCCGCAGAAGGAATTGGTCATAACAAAGCTCTATATGTAATTGTGAGGTGCAATAGCAAAATGCTGCCTAAAGTATTGATTGACAATGGGTCTGCCCTTAATATTTGTCCCTGGAGCACTTTAACGAAGCTAGGGTTGCAAGATATCCAATTAAGACCCTCAGAAACCATAGTCAGAGGATTCGATGGAGCCCGAAGGGAGTCTATAGGAGAAATAGATTTGGTGGTCGAAATGGGGCCCGCTCAATTTCAGATAGCCTGCCAAGTCATGCATTTTCCCAGTGTCTATAATGTTTTATTTGGGCGGCCGTGGATTCGTAGTTCTGGCGCTGTGCCCTCTTCATTGCATCAGATGTTGAAATTTATAGTGAATGATCAGTTAATAACTATTTTCGCCGAAGAAGATTGCCTTGTAATTGCTGATTCCGAGTCTGAAGAGGATGGTAACCGAAATGCTTCAGTGTCTTCCTACCATACAGCTGACATTGTCTCCGTTAGTTGGGTAGCAAATGAAGATTCAAAGGACAAAATGGTTTTGCCAACAGCCAGTGTCATGATGGCAAAGGAGATGATTCGCGGAGGATACGAATTTGATAAGGGACTGGGACGCAATCTACAAGGCATTCTGAAGCCAGTGGAACTCATCGAGAAGAAGGACCTTTTTGGGTTAGGATTTCGTCCGACTGCCAGAGATATAAAAGAGATGAAAGCGCGCAAAAGGGTAGAAAAAGAAGGCAAGCAAGGTGCTCTAAACATTCCACCACTACGCTATACCTTTCCAAGACCGGCCGAAGTGATTACATCTGAGTTTAGTCCAATTGATGAAGTGGAGACAAGCCTGACTCAGTTGTTTGTGGGAGCAATATCCGAAGATGGTCCATCAGATGATGCGGAATTTCCAAACATCCCCGAAGGAGCTATACACAACTAGACCGCCGAGTACCTCCCCGTGCGAAAGGAGTTTCGGTAAATCTAAAGGGGGTTGTCATTTACTGAAGTTCATGAAAACTTTTTCTTGCATATGTAAATAGTCCAATGAAAGTATCTTTTGCAATTATGCTCTTAGATTGTTTCCGCTTTGATTTAAAGTTTTATGAAAATGCACAGTTTGTTTTTATCATGTTGTTCGTTTACGTGTTTATTTACTTGTTTATTTGCTTATTGTCTCGAATTTCTTAATTCTTTCAGATGGCCAAAAATAAAATTATTTGACCCTTTGGATATCACTGTTCTGGAATCTGATGATGACAATCTCTATATCAATTACGACTTGGAAGTTATGGAATCCGAATTTCAAAACAGGAGTGATAGTGAGGAAGTATTTGATTCTTTTTCAAAAGATCTTGAACAATATGAGGAGAAATCTAAATCGAACCTAGAAGAAACAGAAGTTGTTAACATTGGCACTGAGACTGAGGTTAAGGAGATACAAATTAGTATTCATTTGAACGAAAAACAGAAAAAGGAGATGATTGAGTTATTGTCTATGTTCCAAGATGTATTTGCATGGTCTTATGACGATATGACTGGCATTTCGACCGATATAGTGGTGCACAGATTGCCCACAGACCCAACTTTTCCACCAGTGAAACAAAGGCCCCGTAAATTCAAACCGGACATGAACCTCAAAATAAAGGAGCAAATTGAAAAGCAGCTTAGGACCAATATTATCATTGTATCTCATTACCTGGTTTGGCTTTCGAATCCAGTCCCTGTTCCAAAGAAGAGTGGAGAAGTGCGAGTCTGTGTTGATTATAGGGACCTTAATAAAGCCAGTCCTAAAGATGACTTTCCTTTGCCAAATATCCACATCATTCTGGACAACACTGCCGGACATGAAATTAAATCTTTTTGTGATTGTTTCGCTAGATATCATCAGATCTTGATGGCCGAAGAAGATAGAGAAAAAACTGCTTTTATCACCCCTTGGGGCACATTTTGCTATCGAGTAATGCCATTTGATCTAAAAAATGCCGGGGCTACTTATCAAAGGACCATGACTACTTTGTTTCATGATATGATCCACAAAGAGATGGAGGTTTACGTGGATGATATTATAATCAAATCCAAGAAAGCAGAGGACGATTTGATTGATCTAAGGAAATTGTTCGAAAGGTTGCGGAAGTACAATTTGAAGTTAAATCCTGCGAAATGTGCCTTTGGAGCACCAGCTGGTAAACTGTTTGGATTCATTGTCAGCAAAAAGGGTATAGAGATAGATCCGGCAAAGATCAAGGCAATTCGAGACATGCTATTGCCAAAAACTTAGAAAGATGTGAAAAGCTTCTTGGGGAAGATTAATTTTATTGGAAGATTCATTGCTCAATTAACCGCTAAGTGCGAGCCACTGTTCAAGTTGTTAAAAAAGAATGTGCCATTGCATTGGAATGAAGAGTGCCAACAAGTTTTTGATAAGATTAAGGATTATTTGCTGCAGCCTCCGGTTCTAGTGCCACCCAAATCGGGCCGGCCTTTGATCATGTACTTATCTGTGCTCGACGGAGCAGTAGGTTGTGTTTTAGGGCAGCACGATGATTCCAGAAGGAAAGAACAAGCCATCTACTATCTTAGCAAGAAATTCACACAGTATGAAGCTAATTATTCATTTGTTGAGAAAAGCTGTTGTGCATTGGCCTGGGCAGCCCAAAAATTGAGACACTACCTGCTAAATCATACCACCTATCTCATCTCCCGCTCTGATCCTCTGAAATACCTCTTGGAGAAACCGATGCCAACCGGACGTCTTGCTAAGAGGTAGATAATTCTTTTAGAATTTGATATTGTTTTCACTTCGCAAAAGGCCGTCAAGGGACAAGCGATAGCCGATCATTTGGCAGAAAATCCAAAGGACGATGATTATCAACCGCTCCATACCTATTTCCCTGATGAGGAGGTTTTATTTGTTGGTGCCGTAGAAGATATGAGCGAGCAGTGCCCTGGATGGAGATTGTTTTTCGATGGTGTAGCTAATTCTTTTGGATATGGAATCGGAGCCGTCCTTGTATCTCCGGAAGGAAAGCATTATCCCGGAGCCGCTAAATTGCAATTTGCCTGCACGAACAATATGGCCGAGTATGAAGCCGGTATTTTTGGTATTAAAATGGCTTTGGAAATAGAAGTAAAAAAGTTAATAGTCTTCAGTGATTCGGATTTACTCGTGCACCAAACGTTGAAACAATGGATAACCAAAGATTCAAAAATCCTGCCATACCATTGTAATTTGCTCAATTTGGCTAGACAGTTTCAAAGTTTGGAATTCAGACATCTTTCACGAGCCCGAAATGTATTTGCCGATGCCTTGGCCACCTTATCTTCTATGATACAGTATCCGGACGAATTAGGAATCGAGCCTATCCGGATTCAACTCCAAGACAAGCCTGCTCATTGTTGGGTCATAGACAAATCTTCTAGCAATAGCCCTTGGTACAATGATATTACGAAATTCATCAAAACCGGGTCTTACCCTCCAGAAGCTAGTGCAAATGACAAGGGTTTCCTGCGTAGAATTGCCTCGAAGTTTTTCTTAAACGGAGAGGTATTATACAAAAGGACCTCAGATTTGAACCTCTTAAGGTGCATCGATGAAGATGAAGCTCAATACATGATGAAAGAGGTGCATAGCGGTGTTTGCGGACCTCACATGATCCATTTATTAGCAAAGAAAATCATGAGAACCGGGTACTTTTGGCTCACTATGGAACGTGATTGCATAGACTTTGTCCGGAGATGTATTAAATGTCAAGTACATGGCGACGTTATACGCGCTCCTCCCACCGAATTGCACAGTATGATTGCCCCATGGCCCTGCTCAATGTGGGGTATGGACGTGATCGGCACAATTGACTCTCCTGCTTCAAATGGGCATCGATTTATATTGGTGGCAATTGAATACTTTACCAAGTGGGTCGAAGCAGAATCATTCAAGCATGTGACAAAGAAGGTAGTGGCAAATTTCTTAAGAGATCACATCATATGCCGATTTAGGGTACCAGAAACATTGATTACAGACAATGCCAAGAATCTCAACAATGACATGGTGGACGGACTATGTGAACAATTCAAAATCAGACATCGCAACTCTGCCATCTATAGACCGCAGATGAACGGAGCTGTGGAGGTTGCAAACAAAAACCTGAAAAAGATCATTCGCAAAATGACTGAAAAGCATCGTGATTAGCATGAAAAGCTTCCTTATGCACTAATGACATATCGGACTTCTATCCGAACATCCATTGGGGCAACCCCATATTTACTCATGTATGGGATGGAAGTCGTGCTACCAGCCGAAGTTGAAATCCCCTCACTGCGTATTCTAGTGGAAACTAAGTTGGAAGAAACTGATTGGATAAAGCAGCGTCATGAACAACTGTCTTTGATTGATGAAAAATGGCTTAATGCTATTTGTCACGGCCAATGTTATAAAAAACGAGTGGCCCGGGCCTACAACAAAAAAGTCCATCGGCGTACATTTGAGGAAGGTGACCAAGTACTAAAACGAATTTTGTTAGTACAGGATGAGGCCAAAGGAAAATTCGCTCCAAATTGGCAAGAGCCATTCATTGTTCAAAAGGTACTACCTGGCGGAACACTTGTTTTAGCAGAGATGTGTAGACCCCAAATTTTTAAATAATTTTTATTCTATTTTATTTTTTGTTTTTAGTGATAATTCTTATCTATTTTTATTTGTTAATTTCATGTTTTTGGTTTTAGATTTTTTTTAGCATTTGTATAGCATTTTAGATTATTATTATCTATTATTTTATTTTACTTTTTATTTTTATTTTGTATTCGTTTTGCCCTTTTAGCTGTTTATCTTTATTTTAAAGACTTTTAGCATAAAATTGGTCAAAGGAGAAAATTATTCATAAAAAAAAAAAGCGAAAACAAATGTCATGCGCGCTTGCCCTTTTTCTTCTTATAAGCAGCCGAAGCAAAGCTGAGAGATCAGAAAAAAACGAGCGCAATTCCATTTCTTTTCCCATTGTTTTGTCCATCATTTTTCTTTACCATCGGATTACTTTAACTCCATTCCATTTGGCTCTCATCAACACCATTGATGTGAGGGTTTAAAGAGTTGGGTTCTGATATAAAAGAAAAGGGCAGCCAAGGTTTTATGGGGGAACTGGGCATGACGGCGGAGAAAGAAAGGCAGTGAAAAGGATAGAAAAAAGGGAAGGGTAAAAAAAAGAGACCAGAGAGCTAGAGAGGGTGACGGCGGGATAGCTGAGAGAGAAACAGAGAGGGGGTTGGCAGCTGGGGAGAGAAGTAGAGAGAATAGGGGTTGGCGCCGGAGTTTGTGGGGAGGAGAGTAGAAAAGGAAGGAGTTTCAGGCTCGGCAAAGAAAAGAAGAGAGAAAGGGAGGATCTGAGAACAAGCAAAGGAAATCTGGAAAAATTTTGAGAAAGACTTCGAAGCTGAGAACGGGAGGAAGAGGATCGCTCGACAAATCAGCCATTTCTGCAGCAAAAGTGACCGAGCGTGTTTTTTTGGAACCCTTATGCGTATCTGGGCAGACTTCAAGGTCAATCAAACATGCTAACATTTTCAGGTAAAGATGTTTTCTTATTTTGTGGATTTTAACATGTTTTCACAAAAGATGAAGCCATCGGATGTCACTTTTCTGATGTTTGCTACTGGTTTGAGCTCTCGCTGATTCTGTGATTCTGCCATGTTGCTCATTTGCTAAGATATGATTCAGTAGGAGTCTATAAGATGGGTATGATCAAGAACAAGGGTTTAGAGTTTTTTTATAGTAGTCACCCGATGAATCCATGAGTTTCTGCTCAATGTTTACAATCAGTCTTTGCGTATTTGAATAGGCAAACCCAGAAAAATGGCTTAAAATTGCAGACAGGTCTGTTTTGATGTTTCTTTGGCTGTTGCTTCTTTGTTTCTTGTTGTTTGCGTTTGGGTTTCAATGTTAAACGAAGTAAATGGTAAGTTTTGGCTGTCTGCTTGGAGTTTGATTATTTGGATACGCATGTTTGATAATAAAATGGTTGGAAATCTTGTTGAACGAATCTGGTTTATTGTCATGGTTCGGCCATTGTATGCATTTGCTGAAATTTGTGAGCATGATTGGTTGATCCTTGCTCTATATGTGCATCTGTGTTCGGCTAATGTTTCGGCTTTGAACAAGTTTATAATGTCAAAAAATGATTTTTTCTTGGCTTGCAAATGTTCCGTTGTTTTCTCAAGTCATGTTAGCACAAAACCATTCAAGCATTAATTTGAGACAAGCTGATCTGTTTTGATGAAAGTAGTGTTATCTGTATTGGATGAATGAGAGTCAGGTCCAAAGTGCCTACGGCAAAAGCTGCTCATTCACATTTGAATTCGCTGATATGTCTCTCATTTTTCCCGATACATGTATGTCCACATTTCTGTTCTTCATGCTTTCATGTCTCGTATTTATAGCATCAAAGTTTATCAGTTGATGGATGATTGTTTCATCATGATCAGATTTTAGTTTTTCAAGGGCATAAAAATATTTGGCTGCACCTTTGTTTTGCTGGTATGAAAACCACTGCTGCACTTTGTTTTGCTAGCAGTCACCGAACCAGATTTTTCTTATTTGATCTTGCAACAAGAATGTAATATTTGGCTTGGTTGTTGATTGGGGGAGTGTCTTGTGATCGTTTGATTCAAAAGTTGATGTTTGTTGGTAATGTTTGGGTCGGTAATGAAACACAGTAGGCTGCAGAGAAAGGGAAACCAGAGATGAGAATTTGTTTCTTCGTAGCATGCATGGAAAGTAATTCTAAAAATTACACTTTAACCCTCTAAGTTTCCCTTTGTCTTACAAAGGCCCAATTATATTTTGATTTCTTGCAATTAGGTCCTAAAGTAATTGCATTTTGAATCATTGCTTGACTTTTTCATTACTTATGGACATTTGAGGTTTCCTAAGTGTTTTAATTGGACTTGAACGATTGGTTAATGCTTCCAATTGGGTCTTTATTTAGTGAACATGAACTGTTTAGTTGTTTCAATGTTTTAATGGTTCAATTTCATAACTATCTGTGAGGCCTTGACCTTTTCTTTGATTTTGGTGGGGAAATAAGTGTATCTCATTCCATTAGAGTCACAACTCAAGGGAGGTAACCCTCTATCTTCTTGATTTTATTTTTCCAACGTGCTCCTATGTTGTTTTTCGTGAATTTTATATGTTTTACTTCGTTTTTGTTTATTATATTTTATTTTGTTTTTATTTTTTCTTGATTTGATTTAGTTATTTACTTTGCTTTCCATTAATTTTCATTGCCTTCTAATGTAATTATTTGAAAGGCATTTCAATGCCAAGTTGTAATAGTTTGGCTTGCCTTATTTCATTTTATTTCACATTCCCTTCTTAGATTGTAGTAGGCTCCCCCCTCAAGTGTAATAGATAGGGCTTATGTGCTATTTGTTTGTGTGTGCCTATATGCCTATGTGTTTATCGCTTTCCCAGGCCTTTGCATCTAGATAAGCATGCTTATGTGCTACGTGCTATGTGAAACTAGGTGCTTTGCATGTCTATTTGTTTTCAGTATTATATCTGATTATGTGAATGGAATACACGTACCGTGGCTAGTCCAATGCTAGTCATGGTCTTCCCTTCGAACTCTCACAAGTCCAATGCTTGTGAGAGAGCGTTAGTAAAGGGCTAGTCCAATGCTAGACCCAATAGGACCACCCCTCGCTAGTTCATATTCGCATGCCTTCACTACATTTCATTCATTTTTCCTTTTAGTGTTTTTACATCTTTTGCATGAACCTTCACCCTTTTCCCGTATTTGAAACATGATTTTAGGACTTTGCATTTCATTTTAGTTATTAGGGTCATTTACTTGTATAGGTTAGGAAGTTATCCCTTGGATATGGGATATGGACGAGTTTGGCTTTTTAGCCTTAGCACGCTCGTATTTCCTCTATTAAAGGGAAAATTGAGTCATAAACATTAGTCCCCTGTACCCGACATGATGCATTCCTTTAGGCCACGTATATTCGTATAATTACTTTTATTTTCTTTTTCTTTTCTTAAAGCCTCATATTTTTGCATTATTCGTGACCTCTCCAAAGAGTCCACATTGGGCATCACAATTAATGTGATTGGCATCAATTGAGCTTTGAAGAGAAATTTCGACCCCCGATACCCTCTTAGGTCTAGGGTTTGCATTCATATAGTACATCCAAATGTGATAAATCTTTAGATTAAAATAAGAAAATCTTTGACTAAATCGCGCAACTAGCCTTGGCTAGGTTGAAAGGGTGCCTTGGATTCTTATCCTTGTTTTCCCTTTCTTCAAATGTGACTCCCGAACCTTTTTCTTTGATTTACGTAGACTAGAAGTCGTTTAAAAGGGGTTTTTCTACTTTTTCCTTTGTAAAATTCATTTTAGGTGACTTGGTACACCTTAAATCTATGCCAAGTGGCGACTCCGATTTTTATTCAAAAATCATTTTTAAACTATAATTTGGGCCCAAATCGTCATACTTTCAAACCCCATTTAGGCCCATTTTCTTTTTAAATAAAAAATTCATATTTTTAATCAAAAATTCACTTTTTTAAACCATTCGTTTGTTTTATAAAAAATGGGGCACGACAGTTGGCGACTCCACTGGGGACTTAGAGAGTCCGAGCAAATTTGATTTAGTCAATCTTTTTCTTCTTTGAACCTTTCCATATATCGCATTTGGATGTTTAGGATTGCATTTTTTCCTTTTTTAGGGTTTTGCATTTCGCGCGTATCAACTCACTCCCTCACACATTTGCGTACGATTGATTTGATGGATGAATGGTTTATCTATGTGATCCCGCGATTTGCATTGCATTTGGGTGGGGGACATTATCCTAGAACCCTCGGCCGCATCTAATGGTACAATCCCTCCCCTCAATAAGAAAGCACCTCATACGTGCATGCATAGTCTTATTTACCCTATTTTTTTCTTTTTCGTGGGCGTTTCCCACACCTCCTTGTAGGATTAGGATCGATTGCCTTGGGTAAGCAGATGGTGTGCTCTGCGCCCATGGCGCTACCTAAGGGATCACTCGAGCCACCGATCAAAAGCCCTGGGAGTGATGACCCTTCGCCTTTAGGTCTGAAGGCTTGGGAGCCGAAACCTTATCGAGTCTAGATGCATTAGTGAGCCAAACCTCATGCATCCATATTAGAATTGCCTAGGATAGAGTCGACCTTATCCTGAACTAGGGACACTATGCACGAGGGGAGGGATTCCAACCCTCTCACCTTATTTCTGCTTTCTATATTTTATTATTATTATTTGATTGCCACAATGTGTTATGTGTTGAGCTAACTTTCCTTGTTTCTTGCCTTTTGCATTCACAAACATTAAGAGATAAAAGGTCTGGCATGATCTTCTTTTAGAACCTACCCTTGCAGATAGGCTATTGCACGTTTAAGAAATTTTGGTATATTTCGTTCATAAATTAATAATGCCATATCATTTTAGGTCTACCCTGGCAATTAAAGGGTCCCTTAGGTCATGTTTCATTTCAAATTGCATATTTTACTGCTTTAATAAACTGGCATCACGCATAAACCATAGAAAGGGAATGCCATTTAGGGGATCCCACGTTAGGAATAAACCGCCCTGTGTCTCGGATATTTAATCCAAGGAGACTTGCACGTTTATATTTTTGTACCATCCAAAGGGGTAGTGCACAAGGTAAGGTAGGATCCGATCCTTTCCATGACCCTGGGGCGATCTTTGGTACATTAGAATATGAGCATCTAACGATCATTCTTTGGCCATTTTTAACATAGTTGGTAAAATCCCTTGCTTAAAGGACATTAACTTGAAGAAATTCGCAAATAATTCCTCATTATTGAGATGGTAAACTTATTGAGGCCAAATCTTGATTGTAGGAGGCTCATAGGCTAATGCATCGCAATGCATTTTTGAAACTACCAAAGGGGAGATAATTCCATCGATTTTTGAATAAACCATCAATTCCATTCAATTCATTTGATCAAATTATTTATCAATTTCATTTTGTTAATTCATTCATTTTAGGACAACTTAGTCAACAAATCATCAATTCTATTCAAACAATTTGACCAATTTATTCATCAATTCCATCCAGTCCATTTTATCAATTTGCTCATTTTTAGGGCAATCTATTTTGAAAATCACCAATTTCATTCAACTGACCAATTTACCTTTTAGGATGATCTGGTCAATTTCAAATAAGTTATCAAATTTCATTCAATTCATTTGACCAGTTTACTCTTTTAAGGTAATCTAGTCATTTTTTTTGAATAAATCGTTAATTTTATTCAATCTATTTGACCAAGGTATCCATTTTTTAGGGCGATCCAACAAAGTTCATCAATTTCGTCTGATCCATTTGACAACTTAGGGGTTTTGATGTCAAGAGTTGGGATAGCTGTTTGTTTTTGAGAAAATCGCTCATCGCATTCATTCCATTTGGATAGATTAAGGTTTCGATCCATGTAAGAAATTGCAATCTCCCCAATAACAAAATGATTTGTACCAAATTCCTGGGCCAACCAAAACCATTCATTCGTTTGGATTTGTCCTCATTTTGTTAAAAGGCCTCCCACTATTCAATTGGCCCAAAATTTTCAAATTGCTTTTCAAATCAAATGTTACTAAGTTGATCGGATCCATCATGTATGGTTAGTGCCTACCTCAGAGGATTACATCATATTAGGCTTACCCTTGGCACAAAAAGGGTTCCCCCATAGGACATGCATCCGAATTTTTTGGATATTTACTAACTCTTGTCTTTTTCTTTTCCCTTTCTTTATTTTTATTGGAATAGCTAAGCGAGGGCTAAATCTAAAGGCAATTCCTTTCAAAAATTCTCAGGTAATATTTAAACATAGCTTCTCGTCGAAGCCCCATCATAACACGATCCCGTAGTCAAGCCCAGAGGAGTCGTGTAAACATGAGTTCACAACCGGAACCATCGGATAGGTCTGCTACTGCAGCTCAACCTGAGACTACGAGTTTAGGGGTTCAGCTAATCGAGATGCTTACTAAGTTTGGTGAGATGGCTACCGAGATGGCGGCCCAAAGGAAATTGATTGATGAGCTTATCAGTAGCGGAGTTCAACCCGAGCCCGTACCCGTCAGACAACCTGAGTAAGAACCATTTGTCATACCCCCGACTCAAACTATTGTTATACCATCTTTCCCTATTCCACCCGAAGCAACTTTCACCTATACCACCACAAATTTGCCATACACCTACCCTCCTAATCCTTCATTTCTTCCTACTCACACACAAATTCCACCACCACAAGTCACTTCGAATATGCTTCCTGAGCAGTATACTTTTTATCCCACCGCTACAGAGCCCTTACTGCCAGACCATACTGCCCAAACTAAACCAGAAATAGAAGAATCTTCTGCTCCTGTTGATATGAGGTTACTCAAGCGCCTGGACCGTTTTGATGAATTTATGAGGAAAAGTCAGGGGTTAAATAAGCAAGGAGTGCTGGACTATGATGAGCTTTGTCTCTTTCCAAATGTGCAATTGCCTGAGGGGTTCAAAACCCCGAAATTTAATAAGTATGATGGCATCAGCAATCCCAAGACACACCTCCGATTGTTCGCCAACAAGTTGGGTAGGCCAACAGATGATGAAAATCTACCTTTAAGGCTATTCCCAAAAAGTCTGGAAGGCGACGCACTTGATTGGTATTCAAATTTGAAGTTTGATGAGATAAAGACTTGGCTGGACCTGTCCAATGCGTTTATAAGGCAATATGAATACAACTGTGAACTAGCACCGGCACGGACCACACTAAAGGGGACAAAGAGGAAGCCATCTGAAGATCATAAAACCTATGCTAAAAGATGGAGGAAAATAGCTGCAAAGGTTGAGCCGCCAATGACTGAAGATGAAATCATTCGCACCTTTATTAAAGCACACGATCCCCCGTATTTTTAGGAAATCTTTCGCATGACTGGATGCTCATTTGCTGCTATTGTCAATAAGCTTGAAGAATATGATGATTTTGTGAAGGCTGGAAAGATTGTTAATGTGTCTGCCTTGAAAACTCAAGTGGAAGCTTTGCAAGGCCAAAGTAATAATGGGAAGAAGCAACAACTCCAAAAGAAAGAGGGGAAAATCGCTTTTGTCTGGGATCGAAACCCTATCCCAAGACCCAGACCTCGACAATACCCTACCTACTCAAACCCTTACCCTTACTATTCAAACCCACATCCTGTTTATCACACCAATATCACTCATCCTCGACCTCGCCCTAATTACACCAACTCGCCTATAGCCCCTTTCCAAATATCTCAACCTAACTTCCAACAAGTTCGACCCGACCTCCCTACAATCAACAATTTTCTCCACCAAATAGACCCACCTATAATTACCCTCAACCCATTAAACCCCAAAGTCAAAATCGTTATCGCACTTTTACTAATCTTGGCAGGCCTCTGGACCAATTGTACAAACAATTAAAAGCCGCTGGTAAAATCGGCGTAATTCCCCCTCCAGCTTACCCTCATGGAGTCCCTGGCGGATACAATCCACAGTACACTTGCGCTTATCATTCGAAAGCACCTGGCCACTCAACCGCCGATTGCAAAGCACTTAAGCACAAAGTCCAAGACATGATCGAGGCAGGGGAGATAGTGCTAAGGAAAAAGGGTGAACAAGGGCCGAGCATAAGTACAAATCCTTTTCCTGAACACAAGGACACCTTTGAGGCATCCACCTCCAACGAAGAAATTTGAAAATCTTGATGGAGCTTTGCACAATTGGATTGCCGAGTATTTTCCCTCTCGAAGGGAATTTCGATAAATCTGGGGATTGTCATTTGTTAAAATTCCTGAAAATCGTCACTGTTTGCTTTTGTGTAAATAGTTTTATCATGTTCAATCAAGTTTTGGCTAAAATAATTTTTACATTATCAAGTTCCTATGTTGTTTTTTGAATCTTTCAATAGCATGCATAGTAACATCTTTTCGTTATTTTGTTAATACCATTTTGTTTATATTGATTGTTTATTGGTTTTAATTTCACTCTAAACTCTTTCAGATGGCCAAAAAAAAAAAATTATTTGACCTTTGGATGTCACTGTTCTGGAATCCGATGATGGCAATCTCGATATCACTCAAGACTTTGAGATTATGGAATCCGAAATTCAAAACGAGAGTGATAATGAGGAAGTATATGGTTTTTTTTTCAAAAGGTCTCGAACAATATGAAGAGAAATCCAAACCGAACCTAGAAGAGACAGAGATTGTTAATAATGGCACCGAGACTGAAGTCAAAGAAATAAAGATCAGTAGACATTTGAATGAAAAGCAGGAAAAGGGAAACTGTATTGCCTGCCGAGATTGAAGTCCCTTCATTGCATATTTTAATGGAAGCCAAGTTGGAAGAAGCTGATTGATCAAGGCAACATCATGAACAATTGGTTCTGATTGATAAAAAGTGTCTGAATGCTATGTCACAACCGAAACTACCAAAAACATATGACTCAAAAAGTCCACCGGCGATCTTTTGAAGAAGGGAACAAAGTGCTAAAGTGAATTTGCTAATGCGAGATGAAGTCGAAGGCGAATTTGTTCTAAACTGGCAAGGCCCATTTGTCGTTCAAAAGATGCTACCGAACGGAGCACTTGTCCTAACAGAGATGGATGGACAGACATTCCCTCAACCTATCAACTCAGACATATGTAAGAAGTTCTTTATTTGATTATGCAAATTTCTTTTAGGAAGTCATGCAAGGGACGAGACAAAAGTCAGGCCATCTTCCTTTCCTATCAAAATATTTCACCTCTAGTCATCCCCTTTGAGCTATCAGAACAATCATTTTCGTTTGGCAACCCCTGAGAATTGCAAACCCCACACTGGGGCAAATTTATTTTGAAAGAGAGAAAAGAAGAAAAAGAAAACCCCACACTGGGGCAAATTTAGTTTTTAGAAAAATGCAAAAGTGAGGAAATTGTAATGAAGAAAATGCAAAAAGAGAAGAATTCAATCAAACTGGGGCAAATTCTCCTCAGTTTCGTTCAAAAATTGGAGATGATCTCAAAATGATGCAATCTCAGGTTATTTCACACCTCTCATCAAAAATTTGCTTTCAAGTCTCAACTTTTCTTGAAAACACCCCACCTGACCTCATTACAAAAACCCAAAGTCCTGGCTTTCGCCACTTACTGTATTCCTATTAGGAAATTCGCTAATCAACTGGCAAGTGATGTCCATAATGCCTTCACCTAAACTTGTAAGGGAAGCGCATTTTACTGATGCCAGCAATCTTCAACTCACATTCTTGAGTCGATCATGGCCGAGCTTTTCCATCGTTCTTTAAGTGAAAACCCGAAAGAGCACCTCAGAAGAGGAAAAAGAAAAAGAAAGAAAAGAAAGAAAAGAAAAGAAAGCCAAAACAAAAACAAAAGGATGGGGGCAACCTTGATGAAAACCCGAAAGGGCGCCAAGGTAAGGTTTTTACAGCGAGCAAGCACGAGAAGGAACAGCTGGTGACTTGGTTCATTTGGATTTCTCTTCGTTTTGTAATACTTCTGTCAATGTTGAATTCCGGAACAAAGATATCCAGAGGTTCGAATATGACATTCGTTGGCCAAAAACTGTGTCACTTTGTAAAAATATTCTTTTGCAAATACATTTTTTATGGAACTCAATTTTCCTCAATTGCTTGTATTCATGGCATTTTGTAGATTTAAGTATAGTTGGTTGTGTTTGCATTCTTTTGCATATTCATTTTTACGTAACATGTGAAATTACCTTGCATAAATCATTTTTTAATCATTGAATTTTGGTGAATAAAAATTCCTGTGGTTTATTCAAAGCATACTCAGATTCAGTCATCTTTCGGAAATGATTGAGATTCCGCAAAGCCGGCTACGCAAGTTTCACAACAAGGCAAAGTGCATACCGGGTCAGTCTGGGAAAAATGCCACAGCAAAAAGTTGACGAAGGTCGCACAAAAACTCATGTTTACACGATTTTCGAAGGCGAGCGGATACAATGATGGTGGCAATTTCTTTATTTTTCTCTTTTGCAGGAAAATTTCAAATGAAAATAACAACACAACACACTGGGGCAAATCTTGGATAAATTCTCAAGTAAGTCTTATACAGTTTTTTCATACAAACCAGCATTTCTTTTGCACCGCCACTAGCCGTTGGGTCAGTCTCACTAGTGAGCATTTCTTTTGTACCGCCACTAGCCGTTGGGTCAGTCCCACTAGCGTGCATTTCATTTACACTGCCACTAGCCGTTGGGTCACTAGCCGTTGGGTCAGTCCCACTAGTGAGCATTTCATTTACACGGCCACTAGCCGTTGGGTCAGTCCCACTAGCGTGCATTTCATTTACACTGCCACTAGCCGTTGGGTCAGTCCCACTAGTGAGCATTTCATTTTGCATTGCCACTAGCCGTTGGGTTAGTCCCACTAGTGCGCATTTCATTTTGCACCGCCACTGAACATGGGTTAGTCCCACCAGTGAACATTTCATTTTGCACGGCCGCTAAACATGGGTCAGTCCCACTAGCTTGCATTTCATTTTCATTGCCGCTAAACATGGGTCAGTCCCACCAGCGTGCATTTCATTTTCATTGCCATTAAACATGGGTCAGTCCCACTAGCGTGCATTTCATGTTTCATTGCCACTAAACATGGATTAGACCCACTAGTGATCACTTCATTTCTTATTCGGGTCAGTCCCATTTAAATTTCCTGTTCGGGTCAGTCCCGATTTAAATTTTCTGTTCGGGCCAGTCCCATTTAAATTTCCTGTTAGGGTCAATCCCCTTTTAAAATTTCCTGTTGGGGTCGGTCCTCCTTTTAAATTTCTTGTTGGAGTCAGTCCCCTTTTAAATTTCTTGTTTGGGTCAGTCCCATTTTAAATTTCTGGTCCGAGTCAGTCCCCATTTTAAATTTCTGGTTCGGGTCAGCACCGTTTTAAATTTCTTGTTCGGGTCAGCCCCGTTTTAAAATTTTATTAAAGAGGTCAGTCCCCATTTCAGAAAGCGTCAGTCGCTCGAGTACTTTGCAGCCGAATAACACAGGTGGGTATTTGGTGTCTATTTTTTTGTCTCAAGTTTTTTCAAAACTCAGACAAAGAGGGGCAAACTGTAGACACCAAATTTTTAAATAATTTTTATTCTATTTTATTTTTTGTTTTTAGTGATAATTCTTATCTATTTTTATTTGTTAATTTCATGTTTTTGGTTTTAGATTTTTTTTAGCATTTGTATAGCATTTTAGATTATTATTATCTATTATTTTATTTTACTTTTTATTTTTATTTTGTATTCGTTTTGCCCTTTTAGCTGTTTATCTTTATTTTTAAGACTTTTAGCATAAAATTGGTCAAAGGAGAAAATTATTCATAAAAAAAAATGAAAACAAATGTCATGCGCGCTTGCCCTTTTTCTTCTTATAAGCAGCCGAAGCAAAGCTGAGAGATCAAAAAAAACGAGCGCAATTCCATTTCTTTTCCCATTGTTTTGTCCATCATTTTTCTTTACCATCGGATTACTTTAACTCCATTCCATTTCGCTCTCATCAACACCATTGATGTGAGGGTTTAGAGAGTTGGGTTCTGATATAAAAGAAAAGGGCAGCCAAGGTTTTGTGGGGGAACCGGGCATGACGGCGGAGAAAGAAAGGCAGTGAAAAGGATAGAAAAAAGGGAAGGGTAAAAAAGAGAGACCAGAGAGCTAGAGAGGGTGACGACGGGATAGCTAAGAGAGAAACAGAGAGGGGGTTGGCAGCTGGGGAGAGAAGTAGAGAGAATAGGGGTTGGCGGCGGAGTTTGTGGGGAGGAGAGTAGAAAAGGAAGGAGTTTCAGGCTCGGCAAAGAAAAGAAGAGAGAAAGAGAGGATCTGAGAACAAGCAAAGGAAATCTAGAAAAATTTTGAGAAAGACTTCGAAGCTGAGAACGGGAGGAAGAGGATCGCTCGACAAATCAGCCATTTCTGCAGCAAAAGTGACCGAGCGTGTTTTTTTGGAACCCTTATGCGTATCTGGGCAGACTTCAAGGTCAATCAAACGTGCTAACATTTTCAGGTAAAGATGTTTTCTTATTTTGTGGATTTTAACATGTTTTCACAAAAGATGAAGCCATCGGATGTCACTTTTCTGATGTTTGCTACTGGTTTGAGCTCTCGCTGATTCTGTGATTCTGCCATGTTGCTCATTTGCTAAGATATGATTCAGTAGGAGTCTATAAGATGGGTATGATCAAGAACAAGGGTTTAGAGTTTTTTTATAGTAGTCACCCGATGAATCCATGAGTTTCTGCTCAATGTTTACAATCAGTCTTTGCGTATTTGAATAGGCAAACCCAGAAAAATGGCTTAAAATTGCAGACAGGTCTGTTTTGATGTTTCTTTGGCTGTTGCTTCTTTGTTTCTTGTTGTTTGCGTTTGGGTTTCAATGTTAAACGAAGTAAATGGTAAGTTTTGGCTGTCTGCTTGGAGTTTGATTCTTTGGATACGCATGTTTGATAATAAAATGGTTGGAAATCTTGTTGAACGAATCTGGTTTATTGTCATGGTTCGGCCATTGTATGCATTTGCTGAAATTTGTGAGCATGATTGGTTGATCCTTGCTCTATATGTGCATCTGTGTTCGGCTAATGTTTCGGCTTTGAACAAGTTTATAATGTCAAAAAATGATTTTTTCTTGGCTTGCAAATGTTCCGTTGTTTTCTCAAGTCATGTTAGCACAAAACCATTCAAGCATTAATTTGAGACAAGCTGATCTGTTTTGATGAAAGTAGTGTTATCTGTATTGGATGAATGAGAGTCAGGTCCAAAGTGCCTACGGCAAAAGCTGCTCATTCACATTTGAATTCGCTGATATGTCTCTCATTTTTCCCGATACATGTATGTCCACATTTCTGTTCTTCATGCTTTCATGTCTCGTATTTATAGCATCAAAGTTTATCAGTTGATGGATGATTGTTTCATCATGATCAGATTTTAGTTTTTCAAGGGCATAAAAATATTTGGCTGCACCTTTGTTTTGCTGTTATGAAAACCACTGCAGCACTTTGTTTTGCTAGCAGTCACCGAACCAGATTTTTCTTATTTGATCTTGCAACAAGAATGTAATATTTGGCTTGGTTGTTGATTGGGAGAGTGTCTTGTGATCGTTTGATTCAAAAGTTGATGTTTGTTGGTAATGTTTGGGTCGGTAATGAAACACAGTAGGCTGCAGAGAAAGGGAAACCAGAGATGAGAATTTGTTTCTTCGTAGCATGCGTGGAAAGTAATTCTAAAAATTACACTTTAACCCTCTAAGTTTCCCTTTATCTTACAAAGGCCCAATTATATTTTGATTTCTTGCAATTAGGTCCTAAAGTAATTGCATTTTGAATCATTGCTTGACTTTTTCATTACTTATGGACCTTTGAGGTTTCCTAAGTGTTTTAATTGGACTTGAATGATTGGTTAATGCTTCCAATTGGGTCTTTATTTAGTGAACATGAACTGTTTAGTTGTTTCAATGTTTTAATGGTTCAATTTCATAACTATCTGTGAGGCCTTGACCTTTTCTTTGATTTTGGAGGGAATAAGTGTATCTCATTCCATTAGAGTCACAACTCAAGGGAGGTAACCCTCTATCTTCTTGATTTTATTTTTCCAACGTGCTCCTATGTGTTTTTTCGTGAATTTTATATGTTTTACTTCGTTTTTGTTTATTATATTTTATTTTGTTTTTATTTTTTCTTGATTTGATTTAGTTATTTACTTTGCTTTCCTTTAATTTTCATTGCCTTCTAATGTAATTATTTGAAAGGCATTTCAATGCCAAGTTGTAATAGTTAGGCTTGCCTTATTTCATTTTATTTCACATTCCCTTCTTAGATTGTAGTAGGCTCCACCCTCAAGTGTAATAGATAGGGCTTATGTGCTATTTGTTTGTGTGTGCCTATATGCCTATGTGTTTATCGCTTTCCTAGGCCTTTGCATCTAGATAAGCATGCTTATGTGCTACGTGCTATGTGAAACTAGGTGCTTTGCATGTCTATTTGTTTTCAGTATTATATCTGATTATGTGAATGGAATACACGTATCGTGGCTAGTCCAATGCTAGTCATGGTCTTCCTTTCGAGCTCTCACAAGTCCAATGCTTGTGAGAGAGCGTTAGTAAAGGGCTAGTCCAATGCTAGACCCAATAGGACCGCCCCTCGCTAGTTCATATTCGCATGCCTTCACTACATTTCATTCATTTTTCCTTTTAGTGTTTTTACATCTTTTGCATGAACCTTCACCCTTTTCCCGTATTTGAAACATGATTTTAGGACTTTGCATTTCATTTTAGTTATTAGGGTCATTTACTTGTATAGGTTAGGAAGTTATCCCTTGGATATGAGATATGGACGAGTTTGGCTTTTTAGCCTTAGCACGCTCGTATTCCCTCTATTAAAGGGAAAATTGAGTCACGAACATTAGTCCCCTGTACCCGACATGATGCATTCCTTTAGGCCACGTATATTTGTATAATTACTTTTATTTTCTTTTTCTTTTCTTAAAGCCTCATATTTTTGCATTATTCGTGACCTCTCCAAAGAGTCCACATTGGGCATCACAATTAATGTGATTGGCATCAATTGAGCTTTGAAGAGAAATTTCGACCCCCGATACCCTCTTAGGTCTAGGGTTTGCATTCATATAGTACATCCAAATGTGATAAATCTTTAGATTAAAATAAGAAAATCTTTGACTAAATCGCGCAATTAGCCTTGGTTAGGTTGAAAGGGTGCCTTGGATTCTTATCCTTGCCTTCCCTTTCTTCAAATGTGACTCCCGAACCTTTTTCTTTGATTTACGTACACTAGGAGTCGTTTAAAAGGGATTTTCCTACTTTTTCCTTTGAAAAATTCATTTTAGGTGACTTGGTACACCTTAACTCTATACCAAGTGGCGACTCCGATTTTTATTCAAAAACCCTTTTTAAACTATAATTTGGGCCCAAATCGTCGCACTTTCAAACCCCATTTAGGCCCATTTTCTTTTTAAATCAAAAATTCATATTTTTAATCAAAAATTCACTTTTTTAAACCATTCGTTTATTTTTTTTATAAAAAATGGGACACGACAAGATGGATGGACAGACATTTCCTCAACCTATCAACTCAGACATGTGTAAGAAGTTCTTTATTTGATTATGCAAATTTCTTTTAGAAGTTACGCAGGCGACGAGACAAAAGTCAGGCCATCTTCTTTTTCAATCAAAACATTTCATCCCTAATCATCCCTTTTGAGCTATCAGAACAATAATTTTCGTTTGGCAGCCCCTGAGAATTGCAAACCCCACACTGGGGCAAATTTATGTTGAAAAATGGATCAAAAGAAAAGGAAAACCCTACACTGGGGCATATTTAGTTTTAGAAGAAAGGCAAAAGAGAAAAAAAAAAGAAAAAAAAAAGAGAAAAGAAAATAAGAAAAAGAAGGAAAGAAAAAATGAGGGAACATTCAATCAAACTGGGGCAAATTTTCTCATTAGAGTCCATTTTAAAATGATGCAATCTCCGGTTATTTCACACCTCTCATCAAGATTTTTGCTTTCAAGCCTCAACTTTTCTTGAAAAACCCCACCTGACCTCATTACAAAAGCCCAAAGTCCTGGCTTTCGTCGCTTGCTGCATTTCTATTAGGAAAGTTCGCTAATCAATTGGCAAGTGATGTCCATAATACCTTCGCCTAACCTTATAGGGGAAGCGCATTTTACTGATGCCAGCAATCTTCAACTCACATGCCGGAGTTGATCATGGTCGAAATTTTCTATTGTTCCTTAGGTGAAAACCCGAAAGGGCACCTCACAAAAAAAAAAGGAAAAAGAAGAAAAAAAAAGGAAAAGAAGAAAGAAAAGAGAAAAGAAAAGAAAAACAAAAGCAAAACAAAAACAAAAGGGGTGGGGGCAACCTTGGTGAAAACCCGAAAGGGCGCCAAGGTAGGGTTCTGCAGCAAGCGAGCACGAGGAGAAACAGCTGGTGACTTTGGCTCATTTGGATTTCTCTTCATTTTGTAATACTTCTGCCAATGTTGAATTCCGGAACAAAGATATCCAGAGATTCGAATATGACATCCGTTGGCAAAAAACTGTGTCACTTTGTAAAAATATTCTTTTGCAAATACATTTTTTATGGAACTTATTTTTCCTCAATTGCTTGTATTCATGGCATTTTGTAGATTTAAGTACAGTTGGTTGTGTTTGCATGCTTTTGCATATTCATTCCTGCATGACATGTGAAGTTACCTTGCATACATCATTTTTGGTCATTGAATTTTGGTGAATAACGATCCCCGTGGTTTATTCGAAGCATACTTGGATTCAGTCGTCTGTTGAAAATGGTTAAGATTCAGCAAAGCCGGCTACGCAGGTTTCACAATATGGCAAGATGCATACCTGGTAAGTCTGAAAAAATCAGAAAGTGTTGAAGTGACAAATCCAACTAAGTCAGATGTCGCAGCAAAAGTTGACGAAGGCATCGAAAGACTCATGTTTACACGATTCTCGAAGCGAAAACGGATCAAATGATGGTGGCAATTTCTTTGTTCTTTCTCTTTTGCAGAAAATTTCATGCATGGATGAAAACAATCACACCTCGCACTGGAATCGGCATCGGAAAGAATTCTCCAGTGAACAAAGGCGGATCGAAAAATGTTGCAAGCAAGTTTGATCAAAAAGTGCAACAACATGGCAATGCAGAATCAACTATTGGCTCAGATGCAAAAACTTAACCTCTACTGGGGCAAAATTTTGAGCTATTTTCAGGTAAGTATACTCGAATGTCCCGTTTTCAATCTCTTGTTCGGGTCAATCCCGTTTTAAATTTCTTGTTCGGGTCAGTCCCGTTTTACATTTCCTGTTCGGGTCAATCCCGTTTTAAATTTCTTATTCAAGTCAGTCCCGTTTTAAATTGCGTGTTCGGGTCAGTCCTGTTTTAAATTTCTTGTTCGGGTTAGTCCCGTTTGAAATTTCCTGTTCGGGTCAGTCCCGTTTTAAATTTCTTGTTCGAATCAGTCCCGTTTTAAATTGCTTGTTCGGGTCAGTCCCGTTTTAAATTTCCTGTTCGGGTCAGTCCCGTTTTAAATCTCTTGTTCGGGTCAGTCCCGTTTTAAATTGTTTGTTCGGGTCAGTCCCGTTTTACATTTCCTGTTCGAGTCAGTCCCGTTTTAAATTTCTTGTTCGGGTCAGTCCCGTTTTAAATTTCCTGTTCGGGTCAGTCTGTGACACTCCGAAAGAAGGGGGGTTTTCATTTTATATATATCTTTGTTGGACGAGCGGAGGAGCGCAGCTTTTAAACTTGAAAAAGAAGAAAAAATTTTGCAAAAGTGAAAGGGCCAAATCCGGCTGCAAATCCGCAAATCCGGATTGTTGTTGATTTTTGAAAAAAAAGGATTTCGTCTCTGCCTCGAATCCGGCCGGATTCTGACGTGGAATGCGCGGCAGCCAACTTTGACCGGCTGTTTTCTGTGTATTTATCTTGTTCCTTGGCCAACTTTTCCTCATTTTTCTCTCCTTGATTGGCCGTGCATCTTATTGAGAAAAGAGAGAGAGCTTTTCATTTTCTACTTCTATTTCTTCATCAAATCTTACGATTTCACCGATGGTTTGGAAAATATTTCATACAAGGGTGTACTATGGGGGTTTAAAGCTTTTGATGGATTGATTTTGGAAGGGAAGCTTTAAGTGGATATCTTTCTTGAATTTGTGGTAAGTTGGATAAACAAGTTCCCTTTTGTTCTAATATTGGTTAATTATGGGTTTGTGGTGGTTAAATATGTTGTATTGTGGAGTATTTTATGGGTTGAAGGAATTTATGGTAAATTTCTGATTTATTAGGGGATTTTCTGATTTTATATTATAATCATGGATTGGTCTTGAATTGATGGATTGTTATGGTGTTAAATGGGACCTTTATGCGTTAATTGCGATCGTTTGCGGAAAATTTAAGCTTGAGGAGATGAATTCCGGTTTCTAGGGTTTAATTTGGGGGTTTTTTTAATGGTTGGCTTTTGAGCTTTTAATTGGCCTTGATTGAAGGATATTGTGGTCTAATCGGATATGTTTTATGGTTTTTGAATCGTAAGTGTGATTGTGGTTGATAGTTATGAATTTGATGAATATTTGTAGGTTGGAAAATAAAGAAATGAAGGGGAAATACTGTCCGAACTTTGAAAGTGTTTGTTTGCTTTGAGTTTGTGATCTAGGGCTTGGACTTGAGCAAGGCAATGATATATGATGGATGGTTCCTGAGCCGTGGTTGGTGAGTGACCCCAAACTATTTCCAAAGCTATTTCTGAACCGTTTCTTGCATTATTTACTCGATTGCATATCATGTGTGTTTGCATGTGAGTTCATGACATGATTTGGCTTCAATGAGTTCTTGGGAAGTCCTGTGCTTAGAACCAACGTCTCCACCAACGTTTAATGTTCATCTGGAGCACCAGCGGGCTCCCTACCACCGTTTCAATGTTAAATGATCTATTTGAGCGTTGGATGCTAAGTACATTGATTTCATCGGCTCACGAGAGCAATAAACGTACATTTGATTTCAGATACATGACATCATTGAAATGAATTATTGAGAAATTGATTTGATGACTGCTTTTACTGGTTACTCGCTGAGCTTCTAGCTCACCCCAAAACTATTTTATTCCCCTTCACAGGGCTTGAAGCGACGGAAGCATTGATATTAAAGTGCTCCATGTGAATGGTTGGATTATCTCCTGTACCGTTGAAGTTTTAGTTCGACCTTGTGTAATATTTGAGACTGCAATTGTACTTGTATTTATATGAGAATTGAGGGACCTTTGTTTTATTCGGGAATTAGTATTTCTTGTATCTCTTGAGGTTTTAGATTGTAGCGCAATTGCATTTGTGGAATAGTTGATGTATATTTGAGATGTATATTGTATTTGAATTGAGGACTGTAGTGAATGACTGAGTCCCGGCGAGAGCTGGGCAGGCGGTCCGCCGAACCCTTTGGTTCGCCTTAGGGGGATGTGGGGCTGTCACACAATCCCGTTTTAAATTTCTTGTTCAGGTCAGTCCCGTTTTAAATTGCTTGTTCGGGTCAGTCCCATTTTAAATCTCTTGTTCGGGTCAGTCCCGTTTTAAATTGCTTGTTCGGGTCAATCCCGTTTTAAATTTCTGATTCGGGTCAGTCCCGTTTTACATTTCCTGTTCGGGTCAGTCCCATTTTAAAATTTTTTGTTAAAGGGGTCAGTTTTCATTTCAGAAGTGTCAGTCATTCGAGTAGTTTGTGGCAAAATAACCACAGGTGAGTTTTTGGTGTCTATTTCTTTGTCTCAAGTTTTTCCAAAACTCAGACAAAGAAAGGCAAACTGTAGACACCAAAATTTTAATTTTTTTATTTTATGTATTTATTTATCTTATTAAGTTGATTTGGTTTTAATTTTATGCTCATCTTATTTTTATTTCTATTAAGAAATTATTTTATTATTATTAATTAATTCAAAGAAAAAAAAAGAAAAAAAGAGAAAATCATCAATCAAGCACAAAAATTTTAGCATGTTGTTTTTATCTTTTTATTCCTAGTTTTTGTTCATTTTATTCGATTTTACCTAAATTGTTATTTTTCGTTATTTTTGTTTATTATTGATTAACCGATTCATTGGGAAAAAAAGAAAAAAAAAGAAAAGAAAAGAAGCATGCGGGAGTAACCTAGAAGGGAAATGATCCGATGGCTAAAAGAAAAGGCAAGAATTGAGGATTCTTGGGGAGCCCTTTAGATGAGGGTTAGAGAGTCGAGTTCCCGATAAAAGGGTCACAGCCGCAGCAAAGTGAAAAGAAGAGGGGAATCGGATAACAGCTGAGAGTGGAGGTTTGCGGCTGAAGAGATAGAGGACGGCGGATGAAAAGGGTCGGGAGCTGGGTAGAGAGAGCGAGGGTTTTAAGGACAGCTAAGAACACCGACGACGGAAAAATCTGGAAGGAAAGGAAAAGGGTGACGGCTAGAATCTGGGCAGATAGGAGATAAGAGAGGGAGAGCTGAATATAGAAGGTGGCGGCTGAGAGTAAGAAAAATCAAAGGAGAAGACCAGGGGAGAATCGGGGTAGCGGCTAGGACTCGAGAGTTGACATGAGAGAGGGAAACGACAAAGAAAGTAAGGAAGATTGAATGGCGGCTAGGTTTTGAGGGAAAGGAAAGAAACAGAGAAAAACCGAGAGCTGGAAAGGAGGAGCTACTTCATCAGAGGAAAAAAAGCATTTCGTGGGTCTTCGTTTCCAGAAACAGCGTGTTTCTTTTGAGGTAAATCCAGTTTTGTTTCGTGAAGGCTTGAATTCATCACACCTGTTTTATTCCTTCCTTGTACATGCATCTGTTAATTCATCTTTCTGTGGGTTCTGATGCTTTTGAGAGATTCACGTGTATTTAAAAGCTTTAGGGTAAGTGGAGGTTCAATGATTAGATGTTTTGGTTAAAAAGGCAATAACTTTCGATGAATCTAGTTCCTGTTTGCCGCAATTTCTTTCTTTTCAGCATTTCTGTGGTTAGCAAAATGGTTAGAATTTCTGGAATTGGGCAATGTTATGTGGGTAATGCGATTATAGATGGGCTAAAATCATTACAGTGGGGTTTTGTCTACTGTGGGGCTTGTTTGAGTTTTTTTTTTCACATGAGTAGACCTAGGTTGAATGAAACGGCTGCAGAAGGGTTTTGTGTGCATGTAAATGTCGATTTGCTATAATTTTGTTTGCTTGAAATTAGAGCACGACATTTGGGTAATCTCGTTTGGAGGCTGCATAATCTTATGTGCTTGAACCGAAAATTGGAGACAAAGTCTGCTGTGTGAATGGATCTTCGTATGATGATTATACAGTTGCAGAAAGCTTGTTCTCCATTCTTGCATGCCTAGTTCTGATTTTTTTCCTTGTGTATGTTTAACTCAAAGAGTTTTATGCTTGTGAAGTAGGAAAGTGTTTGAAGATTCGATTTTATTTTTCTGGTATGGAATTGAGCATAAAAATCTGCTGCAACAAGCTGGAGTCTCTCGGCTTGCTGCAGCAGCATGGAGAAGTGTTTTTTTTTTTTTTTGTTGGTTCAAGTTTTGGCATGTGTGAAGCTTATGATCTCCTTGGTTTTCGTTTAGCATGCTGTGAACATGAGCACTACGAGTTTACCTTTTCCTCTGCTGTTATTTTATACCGCATTGCATCATGGAGCTGCTAATGCTTGTAGTGTTTCCTTAATGCATGAAGGCTCGGGTGTCTTTTTGTTGCTCTGTGTTTTGGGTCATCATCATTGCCTTAATCTAGCCCATGAAGTGTCTTATCATTAGACTTTGTTAGGATGAGAGTTGGAAATTTTGGTTGAATGAAAAGCTGCAATTCGTCCTCATTTTTCGCTGTTCTTCCTTCTTCATGCAACAGTCCACAAAGCTGGACTTTCATCATCTTGTTTGCATACTCCATCTTGTGTCAATAAAGGTTGTAGAAGGGTTAATGAAGCGTGAGCTTTGTTCAAAATTTTGCCATCTTGTTGGGTTGCTAAAGAGAATTGCAGAATAGCAATTTCAGCCTGCCGAAAGTTATTGCAGAAGTTTGTTTGATTGTTTCGTAGTTGTTGCATGAATTTTTTGCATGAGAAATGTTCCAAAAGTGGCATTCTAACCCCTCAAGTCTCCCCTGGTTTCACTTTGTCCCAGAAACTTTGGAAAATTAGTCAATCTGATCCATTTTAAATGCTGACTTTCCTTGCCATGATCTTATGAGTTTGTTGGGTAGGATATGCATGAGTTTGGAGATGAATTTTTTTAATTCGATTTTTTTAAGGAATTTTGGCGTTTTGATTGTGTAATGATAGCAAATAGTTTTTCATTCGTTCTTTGTGAATTTTCATCATTTTGGTTTGGGTAAGTTTCATTTTAAGTCCTTAATTTTTAAATTACTTCACTTTAACCCCCTGAGCTTCCCTTTATCTTACTATGGCCCAAATAATTGGGAAAATCAATCAAATTGACCCCTCAAATTTCTTTAGTTTTTTGCAATCAAGTCATTACTTGTTTTAATTTTACATGGGTTGTTCACCTTCCTTTAAACGCCTTGGATTGATTCAATTTATTGTTTATTCCCATTTCATGTGATTATTTGTTAATTAAAGTGATGCTTTGACTCTTTTATTATTTTGGAGGGTAAATAAGTAATTTCACTCCATTAGGGCTCCAACTCAAGGGAGGTACATTCTATCCCTTATTTTGGTCTTTTCGTGATCCTACGTGCCCTATGTGACTTTACGTGTTTAATTGCATGCCTTTTGAATGTTTATTTATTTATTTCATTTATTTATTTGCTTTATTGGCTTTAGTTTTGTATATTTATCTTAGTTCAATTTTGATCATTTGAAAGGCACTTGAATGCCAAATTTGTAATAGTTAGGTATTTATTTTAATTATTTATTTTCACTTCCCCCTTTAGATTGTAGTAGGGCTCCCCGAATGTAATAGTTAGGGTTTATTGGTTTCATTTTGTTTTGTGTGGTTTGCATGCTTACGTGCCATGTGTTATCACTTTCTTAGGGTCTTGCATCTAGATACCATGCTTATATATGTGATTTATGTGTTTATTTGCTTTATTATGCTTTACATGATTTATTTGATTGTAATGAACGTGTGACGTCACCACGCTAATCCAACGCTAGTTGTGGTCCATTTCCCGAATCCACGCTAGTCCAACGCTAGTTGTGGTCTTTTGCCTCGATTTCCCACTAGTCCAATGCTAGTGAGAATTCATAGACATGGGTTAGTCCAACGCTAGACCCTTAGGACTTTCCCGCACGTTTGACCATGATTGTGTGATAAAATCATTACATGTCATGCATATTTTTTCATTTTTTAGGATCCTTATCATTTTCACATAATATTCCCTCTAATAAAATATCCTTTACCCCTATGTATATAACATTTAGATTTTCATCTCATTTAGGAAATTAGGGGTAGATTTGTGCATTTTGCTTGATTAGATTAGGGATAACCCCTTGGATATAGGATATGGACGAGTTTGGCTTTTCTATCCTTAGCACGCTCGTATTCCCTCTATTAAAAGGGAAAATTGAGTCACGAGCATTAGTCCCCTGTACCCGACATGATGCATTCCTTTAGCACATGTATAATTATGATATTTTTATTATTTTTCCTTTTTTAGAGTCTCATATTTTTGCATTATTCGTGACCTCTCCAAAGAGTCACTATTAGGCATCATAATTAATGTGATTTGCACCAATTGAGTTTTGAAGAGAAATTCCGACCCCCCGATACCCTCATAGGTCTAGGGTTTGCATCCATATAGTACATCCAAATGTGATAAATCTTTAGGTTAAAAATATGAAAATCTTTGACTAAATCACGCAACTAGCCTTGGTTAGGTTGAAAGGGTGCCTTGAATTTTTATCCTTGTCTTCCCTTTCTTCAAATGTGACTCCCGAATCTTTTTCTCTGATTTTCGTGGACTTGGAGTCGTTTAAAAAGGGTTTTTCTACTTTCTTTTTTGAAAAATTCATTTTTAGGTGACTTGGTACACCTTAACTCAATACCAAGTGGCGACTCCGATTTTTATTTCAAAAATCCTTTTAAAACTATTATTTTTGGGTCAAATCGTCGCATTTTCAAGTCCCATTTAGACCCATTTTCTTTATTGTCCAAAAAAACAAAAATTCATTTTTCAATCAAAGATAAACCAAAATTCATCTCTCTACAAAACAATTGATTTTCATTTTATTTAAAAATGGGGCGCGACAGTACGCGTTTTTACATGCGCGATTTAATTGAGGGACTTTAGACCCTTATTTTGGAACAATTAAGATTGAATAATATTAATATGAATATAAGTGCATTAGAGGTTTAGTGCACTAGTGAAATAATTTCGAGAGGAATCGAGCACAAAATGCGCACGTGCGCGCGCGAAGGAGAGTTGACTTTTGGGTGAACTTGGGCCACATTAAAGCTTCTCTTGGAAGCTTCCTTTGATCAAACACCTCCTCACTTTTCTCTCTCATTTGGCCGGCCATCAAGAGGAGGAAAACACCAAGGAGCTCTTCAATTTTTCTTCTCCATTTCTTCACAAAATCATCACCCATTTCACCTCAAATTGTAACCATACCTAGCTAAACACTTGGTGACCATCTTAAGCTACAAAAGGGGGCTGCTTTCCACGGTTTTCTTGGGTTAAGGAGGGCCAAAAATTTCTGCTTTGCTCATCAAGAGAGATAATGGACGATCAACATTGAAAATCTTAATTTATGGAAGTAGTAGTGCACATATAAGCTCATGCATGCATGTGGGTAGTTTGTTTGTGTTGAAAAAATTGTTGTGTGGGCTCTATGAACTCCCACTTGGATTGGATGGACTGATTTGATGAATGATGATGCTATTAATGTTGGTTTAGTGCTTAAATTAGTGGAATAATGTTGGGTTGTTGGTAGAAATTCAAGGAATGTGTAATGAACAAAAGTGACCATTTTACCCCTGCCATGTTCGTGCACTTTGGTGCGAAATTTTGAGGTTCTAATGACTTGTTTGTGATGTATACATGTTATATGAATGGTGTAGAAAGTTTCATTGAAAAATAACATGATTTGGTTGGTCAATTGTAGTGATTTCAAAGGTTTAGCAAAACTGGAAAATTTTCCCGGATTGCCCAGGCTGTCCTTTTCTTTCGCCATAACTTTTTCTCCAATGTTGAAATCGAGTGCCGTTTGCGGCACTGAAAACTAGACATTCCCAGATTTTCAACGGTATAAAATACACATCCTGATTCTACATGAGTAATCCGTACCAATCGTTTGAACTTGGCTGCTTTGTTTCGCTAGTTCCCTGGAAGACAGAACATGAACTACAACTTGAGGCTCTAATGTGGACTAGTTGTGGACAGATTTTGAAAATGGTTTTTTCTGAAAAATTATAGCTTTATGAATGTGTTTTCCAACGCCACCAATCACGTCCAATTCTGAGTTGAATTGAGTGATTTGTGGCCGTATTTCGAAACTGACTTCTTGAAGGAAACCCTCCTTTTGGGCAGAACTGTTACCAAACTTGATTGAGGCTTGTTAATTCGAGATTCTTGGTTTTAAATAACTTCCAAACTTATCTTGGAATATTTATTAGATCTTGTCTACACCAATGAACCATGTTGAGGGAATTTCCTTGGCCAAATGCTTGAAAACGGAAAAACGGAAGTCCAAGGCAGATTTGCCTTGAAACTTCTTGGGGTTTTAGTAGTTTCGTTAACCGATTTCTCGTACATATTTTTCTATGAATTTTGGCAGAGGAGTAGCCCTTATATGGTAGTTTATTCATACCAAATTGGTGCCGTTCTGAGTCCGTTTCGATACCTAACCAAAGTCCCAAAATTTGAAATTTAAATCTGGATTTCTGCTTAACAGTTTCAATTTTTCACCAACTTTGAGCTGTCATCTCTTGGTGCTCAACACTCTGACTGTTGTTCCGTTTGTTTTGTCTTAAACTTGGATTGCAACTCTAATAGAGTTCCAAATTTCAGAGGTTAGTTCAAATCAAATGAATTTTGCCGAATTTTCAAAGTTGGCCAAAAACCGACTTAAACTTGTCTCAAGTGCCCCAAAACAGCAACTTTGAGCTAAATTTTGAATACTTTCCGTTTGGAATCATGAAAAAGTGTATTCTAGGAACTTTTAGTACTTTGGAAGGAGTTTCCAACGGTACCTAGTTTTCCAATTTTGGACTTGTAACAAGTGAGATACGATTTTTCAAAAATCTCGTATCAAAACTGAAATTTCCAAAATTTAAGGGAAATAGAGTTGTTCGAATTCTTCTTTTCGCTCGATATCACTTGAACGTTTTACCCTTAATTTCGAAGGCGAAAACTCGATTTCTCTCATACTTTTGAAACCACATTTTTGGGCATCAATTTATGAATAAATTAGGCTCACTTCCGAGAAATTTTCTCGGATTGTACAAGCGTACACTCATGCGTGATAATTGGGGTTTATAAATGATAATTCACTATTAATTTGCTCAGACTCGTACGACGACCTTCAAGAGAATCCTACGGTGGACACTTGAATTTCAAGTGACATTTCTTCCTTGTTTACTTTGTGAGTGTCAAGTGTATGATTATTTGAACTCCTGTGAACTTGATACATGCTTACCTGTAACCAATGATCAAAGATTTTGAAAACGGAGTCGAGTGTGTACTTTATCGCACTCGTTCTCATTTGAAACAAATAATTCATGATTAACTTGCTTGACATGAAATGAATGACCTGCTTGATATGACATGAATGCTTGAATATATCAAATGCTTGCTCGACTTGGGATAGTATGCTATGGCTGCATATGTCGTTGGAGTGAATCTCCTCGACACATACATGTACATGGGGGACACCCGAACTCATAGGCCGGCCTTGGGACTCGAGTCGGCATGGGTTTGGTCGGAAATCTCGGTGAGTCATGAGAATCGCATGATAAGCTTAACCTATTGAAGAGGTCTCGCTTGGCATACTTGTGGAATATCGCCTTCTAAATGTCGTGCGGGCCCAGAGGGGTATGTACGGTGGACGGACATGAGAAGTAAGTGGAGATCTACGGAATGGAAATACCGACCCGGTTGACGGAGAGTCATCGCGGGAAGGTATACGGATGACCCTGGCAAAGCAAGTGGAACATAGCTCCTGAGAGCTACCATATCCTTCAATTGTTTCTGTTTACATTTTATTGGAATTGCCAATTACTTGTACTTTATCTATTGACCTGTTATTTGGGCTTGTTACTTGGACTATGTGCTTGCATGTGTGTTCTTGGCCTCACGAGCATTTTGCTCATTCTATAGATTTATTTTCCTTAACAGGATTGGACATGGAATGAACTTGGAGAAACCCCTTTTGATGTACTTTTGGTTTAGGGTTTCTAATGTAATTTGGGATAGATCTCTTATTGGTTGTACTTTTGGGAATCTAATGTATGATTTGGATATTTAATGTATCTGGATGTTGTATATTTTGGGCATTGAAGTATCTTTTGGATATTCGAGATATGGCTTGGATAATCGTTATAAATTGTTAAGTTTGAAAGCTTCCGCAGCATTATTTGACTTGTTTTATCTAGTTGTGATGTCTAGTATTGCATTAAGCTTGAATGAAAATTAATTGAGTCCTGGCGAGAGTTGGGCAGGCGTCCCGCGGATACCCTTTGGTTCGCCTCAGGGAGAAGTGGGGCGTCACAGTTGGTATCAGAACCCTAGGTTAGAGATCTATATGAGAGACATGTTAGATACTCTATCCTTAAGATCTGGGACAGAATGACTTGGTCATACTTTAAGGGATACTTGGGGCGAGCTAGCAACTAAGTTAGACATACCTTAAAGGGACATCCGAGCTAGCTAGTGATTAAGTTCTAACCCAAAAAGCGTAATTGTTTTGCAGGGATGAAAAATGGAAATGGAGCCCAGCAGCTAATGGGAATGGCCATGCTAATGGTCACGTAGAGCCTCTTAAGCCTATCTACTACCGAACTTTAGGTGGGGGAGCTCGTGTACGCTATTCACTTGCTAATAGGTACCCGTGATGTTCGTGGAGGTTGACCTTTGCCTACCTGAACCACCTCGTACTTGCTTTGGACGATGAACGTCGTCAGTTGGTGGACCTTAACCGGGATTTACAGGCAGAGGTGGATAAGTTTCGACAGATGGTAGGTGCTCAGAGCGAGAGGATCGCTGAGCTCGAGAAGCTATTAGAGGGCGAGGTGGCTACATCTGCCGTTGTTCGTGAGAAGCTCCAGAGTACTAGGGCTCGACTTACTAGCTTGAGGGAGGAGGTCCGTGATCAGGCTTCCAGGATCTTGACTAATGCTACGAGGCTAGTGGATGAGGCGATGGATGTAGTCCAGAGCTCTGATGAGGAGGAGGAGATTCCGCCCGGTAGTCCTACTGTGGACTAGGCCCTAGTGATTAACTACTTGACCTTTTGACCTTTTGACTAGTACAGTTAGGATTAGGTGGGGTGATGCGAGTGTTGAAGCCATTGTATTTTACATTACTGTGTGGCCTACTTTTGAGGCACTTGTTTTACTTTAGTCTTCTGTGACTAAAAGTACTCTCATGGCACCTGTGTGCTATATTTTGTGATTTTCCCATGACTTGCTAATTGTATGAACTTGACATATTAATGAATGTAAATTATTGTTATCTCCAATGTTTTCTTGATTGGCTCTTGTTTCAAGTGTTTTTCCGCTTAATTGATTTATTTCTTGCACTAGGCACACCTAGGATAATGGAAGGACAAAGGAGTGGTCGAGGTCGTGAGTGTGGGACTAGACAGGCCCAACCTCATGGGATGACCAGGGATCGGCAACTGGACTGACCCAGGGATAGGGAAATATTGAGGGTAATCAAGTGGCAACTGCCATCAATAGGATGACTGATATCCTAGAACGTTTAGCTGAAAGACAAGGTCCTGGACCACTTAACCAACCTGGGGGACAGGATAGAGAAGTGGGTAGAACCCTAGAGAGGTTCTTAAAGTTCAACCCACCTAAGTTTGTTGGTGAACCCGACCCGGAAATAGCGAAGAATTGGTTAGAAAGGATGACCAACATATTCGCCGCTCTAGACTACACAGAGGATAGGCGAGTGAATTTTGCTGCTTTTCAATTTGAGAGAGTGGCTTGTACTTGATGGGATGTGATAAGGGGAAAGTGGGAGAGAGCTCAAACCCCTTGGACTTGGGAGAATTTCACGAGAGAATTTAATGAAAAGTTTCTTCCGCCCTTAATCCAAAAAAAGAGGGAGGATGAATTCATCAAATTGAAACAAGGAACCCTTAGTGTAGCGGAGTATGAGGGGAAGTTTACTAAGCTTTCTAAGTATGCTCTTGAATTGGTAGTCAATGAACGAATGAGGATTAGACGGTTTGTACAGGGGCTTAATGTGAAAATCCAGGAGGGCTTGGCCGCAACTCAAATCTCTACATTTACTGAGACTCTAGAGAAGGCACAGAGGGTTGAGAGTGCAAGATTACAAGTGAGGGATTTTCACAATAGAAAAAGGAATTTTTCTAACCATACTTCTGGGCAGACTAGTAAGAATGCGCAACCTCCCAAAATGGGAAGAGGAATGTGAGGAATAAGAACTGTTGGAGCTTCTAGGGGAGCATTATCTAGAGGAGGTCGTAGTGGGCCGACTCAAGTTAGGGGAGCGCCTTCTACTGGTTCAGCGGTAACCCCTCAAGTTATTTGTGGGTATTGTGGTAAACCCAACCACTCTGAGAATGACTGTTGGAGAAAGTTTGGAAAGTGTTTGGCTTGTGGTAGCACAAAGCACCAACTCGTGAACTGTCCAAGTAAAACGAAGATGGGAGGTAACACTCAGAAGGCAGAAAAGTCAACCTCTAAGTAGACTAGTGCCGGAGGAAGTCGACCGAAAGTACTGGCTAGGGTTTATGCACTGGACTATCAACAGGTTCCTAAGGCGACTGAGGTGGTTGAAGGTACACTTCCAATTTTTCATCGTTTAGCTAGGGTTTTAATTGATCCGAGTGCAACACATTCTTTTGTAAACCCTAATTTCATGAGTGGAATAAACTTGAAACCAATTAAGTTACCGTATGACTTGAAAGTTAAAATGCCTACTAGGGATCAGAGTCTAATTGCTAACCTGGTGTATGGAGATTGTGAAATTTGGATTGGGGAACGAAAATTATTGGCTAATTTGATAGGTTTAGCGATTAAGGGATATGATGTGATCTTAAGAATGGATTGGTTAGCCCGTTACAATGCCTAGATGAATTGTAAGACAAAGATTATGAATTTGTGCATTTCGGGAGAGGCAACCCTGAAACTGGATGTAAGGGGTAGACTAGCCTCGTCTGCACTTATCTCTGGGATCTGAGCTAGAAAATTGTTAGGTAAAGGAACTCAGGGGTATTTGGCCTTTTTAGTCAACACCCCTAGTGATAAAATGAGTTTGGAAGACATGCCTGTAGTGAAAGATTATCCGGATGTTTTTTCTGAAGAGTTAGAATCTTTATCCCCGGAACGGGATATAGCTTTTAAGATTGATGTGATTCCGGGAGTAGCACCTATCTCTAAAACGCCATACCGGATGGCTCCAGCTGAATTGAAGGAATTGAAATTGCAACTACAAGACTTGTTGGAATGGGGCTTTATAAAAGAAAGTGATTCACCATGGAGAGCCCCGGTTTTGTTTGTTAAGAAGAAGGATGGGAGCTTGAGACTGTGTATAGACTATAGATGCTTGAATGATGTCACTATTAAGAATAAGTACCCCTTGCCTCACATTGATGAATTATTTGACCAATTGCAAGGGGCGGTAGTATTCTCGAAGCTGGATTTAAGGCAAGGTTATTATCAATTGAGGATTTTGAAGAAAGATGTACTCAAAATTGCCTTTAACTCGAGATATGGGTACTTTGAATTTGCCGTGATGCCATTTGGGTTGACCAATGCACCTGCAGCCTTCATGGATTTAATGCATAGGATTTTTAAACCTTATCTAGACCAATTTGTGGTGGTATTTATTGATGACATTTTAGTGTACTCTAAAAATGTGAAAGATCACGAGATGCACTTGAGAATTATTTTACAGACTCTGAGTGAACACCAATTATTTATTAAGTTTAGCAAGTGTGAGTTTTAGTTAAAAGAAGTGACTTTCTTGGGACATATAATTTCTAAGGATGGAATTAAAATTGATCCAGCTAAAGTTGAAGCTGTTTCAAAGTGAAAACGACCGGAAAACCCTACTGAGGTTCGAAGTTTCATAAGACTAGCAAGGTATTACCGGAAATTTATTCAGAATTTTTCTAGAATTGCTGGACCCATGACTGAGCTAACCAAGAAGAGTGGAAGGTTTATATGGAATCCTAAGTGTGAAGAGAGTTTCCAGGAATTGAAAAGACGTCTGACAAGAGCACCGGTATTAGCTCTACCAAATGGAAAGGATAGTTTTGTGATTTACACAGATGCTTCTAAGGAAGGATTGGGATGCGTTTTAATGCAAAATGACAAAGTGATAGCCAACGCCTCTAAGAAATTGAAACCGCATGAAAGAAATTACCCGACTCATGACTTGGAGTTAGCAGTGGTGGTATTTGCTTTAAAGAAATGGAGACACTACCTGTATGGAGTGACATTTGAGATTTTTACTGATCACAAAAGCCTTAAGTATCTATTTTCTCAAAATGAACTAAACTTGAGGCAACGTAGATGGATGAAATTTCTGGAAGACTATGATTGTACGATTAAGTACCATCCAGGGAAGGCCAACGTAGTGGCCGATGCTTTGAGTCATCAAGTGCGAGTGGCAGGGTTGATGATTAAGGAATTACACTTGTTAGAGGAAATTAGTTATTGGAATTCTCGATTGGAGCCGAGGAAAATAATTCTTGAAAATATTAAAATAAATTCCACTTTGTTGGAACGTATTAAGGAATCTCAGGAAAAGGACGCCGAAGTGCAAAAATGGTCGGAAAAAGTTGAAAAAGGAGAAAAGTCAGATTTTAACTTGGGATCAAACGGTATTTTGAAACTTCGGAATCGGATAGTGGTGCCAAACAATGAGAAACTTAAGAAGGAGATTTTGGAAGAGGCACGCCGATCGAAGTTTACGGTACACCCTGGAGGGAATAAAATGTATCAAGATTTGAAGAGTCTATATTGGAAGAAGAAAATTGCCCAATTTGTCCAGACCTGTTTGGTTTGTCAACAGGTTAAACCTGAACACCAGAAACCATCAGGACTTTTGCAACCTTTAGAAATACCTGAGTGGAAATGGGAGAATATCACTATGAATTTTGTATCCGGATTACCAAGGACACAAAGAGGCCATGATGCTATTTGGGTAATAGTGGATAGATTGACCAAATCGGTTCACTTTCTGCCGATTAATATGAAATACCCATTAGAGAAGTTGGCTAAGTTATACTTGGACGAGTTCATCAGATTATATGGAATCCCTGTCAGTATCGTGTCCGGTAGAGATCCAAGATTTGTTTCGAGATTCTAGCAAAAGATGCAAGAAGTGTTAGGGACTAAATTGAACTTTAGTACCACTTATCATTCTCAAATCGATGGACAATCTGAAAGGACGATCCAAACCCTTGAGGACATGTTGAGAACTTGTGTTCTAGATTTTGGGGAAGGTTGAAGTAAGTTTTTAATTTTGGTGGAATTTGCTTATAATAATAGCTTCCACTCCTTTATTCAAATGGCTCCGTATAAAGCGCTTTATGGTCGAAAATGTAGGTCTCCGATTTGTTGGGATGAAATAGGTGAACGAAAAATCTTAGACCCGACTACAGTATCCTGAATTGAGGAAGCTAATGAAAAAGTAAAGTTGGTACGCCAGATGATTCAAGCTGCACAGAGTCGTCAAAAGAGTTATGCAGATAATCGGAGAAAGGATCTAGAGTTTGCAGTTGGAGATCTCGTATTTCTTAAAATTACTCCTCTGAAAGCAAGTTTAATGTCTGGGAAGAGAAAGAAACTACAACCAAGGTTTGTAGGGTCTTACAGGGTTATTCAACGCATGGGAAAGGTAGCGTATAAGTTGGAATTGCCATCGAATTTATCTCGAATTCATAATGTATTCCACGTGTCCATGCTTAAGAAATACCATCCAGACCCTTCTCACATTCTATAACCAGAAAGCAATGAAATCGATAAGACATTGACCTATGAGGAGAAACCGGTTAAGCTTCTGGATAAGAAGGTAAAGGAATTGAGAAATAAGCAGATACCCTTGGTAAAAGTTCTTTGGAGAAATCATCGAATAGAGGAAGCAACTTGGGAAGTTGAAGAAGCAATTTGAGAAAAGTATCCAGACCTGTTCGTGAATAAAGGTAAATTTCGAGGACGAAATTCTCTTAAGAGGGGGAGGATGTGAGGACTCGCAAAATTTACTTATTTAATTTCCTATTTCTAGTTTATTTAATTATTTACTTGGCCATTTACTCCGAATATTATTTTCTAAGCTCTTTAGACCTAATTACATGGGTCTATAATTTAATTATATTTTTAAAGTGACTCGTTTCAAAATTTAATTTTTGAAAGCTCGTTAAGTGAGAATAGCAAATGCGCGATTGGAAGCAATAACCGTTTTGAGAATACTATAAGTTTGAAAAATTCGACAATTGTACATTAGTCTTAAAATATGTAATTTTATACTTAAGTATTCGAGTATTAATTAGTGAAGCTATCGTTATAAGAATTTCTTGGAGATTTCGCTTTATCGCGCAAAAATCGGAAGTACGCGTTTTTACACGCGCGATTTAATTGAGGGACTTTAGACCCTTATTTTGGGACAATTAAGATTGAATAATATTAATATGAATATAAGTGCATTAGAGGTTTAGTGCACTAGTGAAATAAACTCGAGAGGAATCGAGCACAAAACGCGCGCGCGCGTGCGAAGGAGAGTTGACTTTTGGGTGAACTTGGGCCACACATTAAAGCTTCTCTTGGAAGCTTCCTTTGATCAAACACTCCCTCACTTTTCTCTCTCATTTGGCCGGCCATCAAGAGGAGGAAAACACCAAGGAGCTCTTCAATTTTTCTTCTCCATTTCTTCACAAAATCATCACCCATTTCACCTCAAATTGTAACCATACCTAGCTAAACACTTGGTGATCATCTTAAACTACAAAAGGGGGCTGCTTTCCACGGTTTTCTTGGGCTAAAAAGGGCCGAAAATTTCTGCTTTGCTCATCAAGAGAGGTAATGGACGATCAACCTTGAAAATCTTGATTTATGGAAGTAGTAGTGCACATATAAGCTCATGCATGCATGTGGGTAGCTTGTTTATGTTGGAAAAATTGTTGTGTGGGCTCTATGAACTCCCACTTGGATTGGATGGACTGATTTGATGAATGATGATGCTATTAATGTTGGTTTAGTGCTTAAATTAGTGGAATAATGTTGGGTTGTTGGTAGAAATTCAAGGAAGGTGCAATGAACAAAAGTGACCATTTTACCCCTGCCATGTTCGTGCACTTTGGTGCGAAATTTTGAGGTTCTAATGACTTGTTTGTGATGTATACATGTTATATGAATGGTGTAAGAAAGTTTCATTGAAAAATAACATGATTTGGTTGGTCAATTGTAGTGATTTCAAAGGTTTAGCAAAACTGGAAAATTTTCCCGGATTGCCCAGGCAGTCCTTTTCTTTTGGCCATAACTTTTTACTCCGATGTCAAAATCGAGTGTCGTTTGTGGCACTGGAAACTAGACATTTCAGATTTCCAACGGTATAAAATGCATGTCCTGATTCCATATGAGTAATCCGTACCAACCGTTTGAACTTGGCTGCCCTGTTTCCTTAGTTCCCTGGAAGGCAGAACATGAACTACAACTTGAGGCTCCAATGTGGAATAGTTGTGGATAGATTTTGGAAATAGTTTCTTCTGAGAAATTAAAGCTTTATGAATGTGTTTTCCAATGCCGCCAACTATGTCCAATTTTGAGTTAAATTGAGTGATTTGTGGCCGTATTTCAAAACTGACTTCTTGAAGGAAAACCCTCCTTTTGGGCAGAATTGTTACTAAACTTGATTGAGACTTGTTAATTCAAGATTCTTGGTGTTAATCACCTACCAAACCTATCTTGGAATGTTTATTAGACCTTGTCTGCACCAATGAACCATGTTGAGGGAATTTCCTTGGCCAAATGCTTGAAAACGGAAAAACGGAAGTCCAAGGCAGATTTGCCTTGGAACTTCTTGGGGTTTTAGTGGTTTCGTTAACCGATTTCTCGTACATATTTTTCTATGAATTTTGGCAGAGGAGTAGCCCTTATATGGTAGTGTATTCATACCAAATTTGGTGCCATTCCGAATCCGTTTAAATACCTAACAAAAGTCCCAAAGTTTGAAATTTAAATCTGGAATTCTGCTTAACAGTTTCGGTTTTTCACCAATTTTGAGCTATCATATCTTGTTGTTCAACACTCCGACTCTTGTTCTATTTGTTTTGTCTTAAACTTGGATTGCAACTCTAATAGATTTCCAAATTTCAGAGGTTAGTTCAAATCAAGTGGATTTTGCTGAATTTTCAAAGTTGGCAAAAAACCGACCTAAACCTGTTTCAAGTGCCCCAAAACAGCAACTTTGAACTAAATTTTGAATACTTTCCGTTTGGATTCATGGAAAAGTGTATTCTAGGAACTTTTAGTACTTTGGAAAGAGTTTCCAACGGTATCAAGTTTTCCAATTTTGGATTTGTAACGAGTGAGATACGATTTTTCAAAGATCTCGTATCAAAACTGAAATTTCCAAAACTTAAGGGAAATAGAGTTGTTCAATTCTCCTTTTCCCTCGATATCACTTGAATGTTTTACCCTTGATTTCGAAGGCGAAAACTCGATTTCTCTTGTACTTTTGAAACCCCACTTTTGGGCCTCAATTTATGAATAAATTAAGTTCACTTTCAAGAAATTTTCTCGGATTGTACAAGCGTACACTCATGCATGATAATTGGGGTTTATAAATGATAATTCACTATTAATTTGCTCAGACTCGCACGAGGACCTTCAAGAGGATCCTACGGTGGACACCTGAATTTCAAGTGACATTTCTTCCTTGTTTACTTTGTGAGTGTCAAGTGTATGATTATTTGAACTCCTGTGAACTTGATACATGCTTACCTGTAACCAATGATCAAAGATTTTGAAAACGGAGTCGAGTGTGTACTTTATCGCACTCGTTCTCATTTGAAACAAATAATTCATGATTAACTTACTTGACATGAAATGAATGACCTGCTTGACATGACATGAATGCTTGAATATATCAAATGCTTGCTTGACTTGGAATAGTATGCTATGGCTGCATACGTCGCTGGAGTGAATCTCCTCGACACATACATGTACATGGGGGACGCTCAAACTCATAGGCCAACCTTGGGACTAGAGCCGGCATGGGATTGGTCGGGAACCTCGGTGAGCCATGAGAATCACATGATAAGCTTGATCTATTGAAGAGGTCTCGCTTGGCATACTCGTGGAGTATCGCCTTCTAAATGCCGTGCAGGCCCGGAATGGTATGTACGGTGGACGGACATGAGAAGTAAGTGGAGATCTACGGAATGGAAATACCGACCCGGTTGACGGAGAGTCATCGCGGGAAGGTATACGAATGACCCTGGCAAAGCAAGTGGAATTTAGCTCCTGAGAGCTACCATATCCTTGAATTGTTTCTGTTTACATTTTATTGGAATTGTCAATTACTTGTACTTTATCTATTGACCTGTTATTTGGGCTTGTTACTTGGACTATATGCTTGCACGTGTGTTCTTGGCCTCACGAGCGTTTTGCTCACCCTATAGATTTGTTTTCCTTAACAGGATTGGACATGGAATGAACTTGGAGAAACCCCTTTTGATGTACTTTTGGTTTAGAGTTTCTAATGTAATTTGGGCTAGACCTCTTATTAGTTGTACTTTTGAGAATCTAATGTATGATTTGGATATTTGATGTATCTGGATGTTGTATATTTTGGGCATTGAAATATCTTTTGGATATTCGAGGTAAGGCTTGGATAATCGTTATAAATTGTTAAGTTTGAAAGCTTCCGCATTATTTGACTTGTTTTATCTAGTTGTGATGTCTAGTATTGCATTAAGGTTGAATGAAAATTGCTTGAATCCTGGCGAGAGATGGGCAGGCGTCCAGCGGATACCCTTTGGTTCGCCTCAGGGAGAAGTGGGGTGTCACAGAATTGGTAAACGCAATTTGGATTCCTTTGAGCGCAATACAAAAAAAACACTTTCTAAGAAATTAGTCGCCTTTAATGTCCGTCTATATAGAGGAAGAGCAGAACAAAAAAAATTGTTCCCGCTGTCATCGATTTTTCAGCCAATAAAAGGAGAATTATTTGGCCGATTAGTTGGGAAAAATGAATTAGAACGAAAACATATTATTTTTGTCCTCCGTGGAAAAAAATCGCTTATGCTAAAAAACAAACCCATACGCGCCGGGAGGGGGGGTGTGTGTTACAGCCCGTTGACTCTGTGCATGTGCTTTGGATCGGATTTGAAACTTTTCTATCAAAGAACGTCCCTGCCTCGTTCTTTTTTTTTGCCCTTTTTCCTGATACATCATGCAGTGCTTGTCTGTTTGTTTGTTTTATAGAGAGGTGTTCGTATATATATTTTTTGCCACATTAAATGCAATTTGAAAAAACTTTCTATTTTCACGTAGCTGCAGTGCCGCCCGCTTGCTGCAGCACAAAAGAGCTTCTGCCCTTTAGAACTTTGCTACCGAGGATACTATATTTGTGCCTGGCTGCCATCTACTTTCATGTTATGGCAGGTGCGTTTGTATTGCTTCGTTAGCCTTTATCCTTTTTCCTCCTCCTTATTACATTCACCACTATCCTTCTTACTATTATTTCTCCTATCGTTTCCACTTGCTCTTTCTACGAGGAAGAAAAAACTCTTTCAACCTTGCCTGTGTTGCGCCTCTCTCGGGTGAATATACTCTCTGCAGTACCTACTATCACTTGCGCTAATTTTTTCGCTTCCAGTAAACTAGCATTTTCTTTTTTAGCTCCTTGTTCACACGGAAAGCCTGACTCTTTTTTCCCTTTTTTTCCCCTTTCTCAGTTGCGAACTTGAAAAAGTCTCTGTGGGTGTTCCTCTGCATTCTACTGCTGTTCATGTTCCTGCTTTACAAGTCTATCAGGTTTTACATTTGCCTCTGTTGGCTTTTAGGTACATACACTTTCTTATTAGTTCTTTCTACCATCTCATGCTTGCCATGTAGCCCTCCTTGTTTCATGCGTTTTGCATGTCTACTTTTTCGAACTTTCCAAACCAGTTCTTTTTTTCCCCTTTGTAGCTGGTATTTATTTGTTTTTGGCAGCTTCCTTTTCTTGTTTGAAGTATTTTTTGGTTTTTTCTGCTTTTCCCATATGGCTGTGTTTTTAATTTTTTTTTTCCTATTAGCAATACAATGATGGTATATAGCTTGTTGCTAGATTGTTGTGATGGTATATAGCTTGTTACTAGATTGCTTGTCACTTTTAGCTCCCTTGTCCAGCTATGTTTTTTTTCCCTCTTTTTCCCCCCTTTGCAGCTCTACGTCTAATTTTTTCTCTTGCTTTAAGATGGTTGCCTAATAGACAATTGATTTTTTTGTTCCTTTGTTATGCCTACGTTTTTAGCCTCTTTGATAGTATGTTAAGAGTTAAGTGACTGTATAGCATTTTGTAGCAGCCTGTCTCTTCCTTCTACATCCCTTCTCCAGCTATTTTTTTCATATTTCTTTTGTTTGCAACTGATGACCTGTTAAGGTCTGTCTTTATGGATCGTAATGCGGCCCACCGCAAACATTATGCTGAAATGCCACAGCATTTAAGTGATGAAATGCTACGTCGTAGGAGAGAAAAGTATGCTGAACAGAGAGCGCAATCATCTCCTGTTCATGTTCCTTCGCCGATAGTACGTCAGCCGAAAAAACTGAACAGAACAGGAAGGGGTACATTTCTAGATCTAAAATTGACACTAGCGGTGCAATCTTATCCCGTCCAGCGGACCAGCTACTCGCTTCTACTGCTATCCAACCATCTACTAATATAACTGTTCTATCGTAACAATCTATTTCTTCTGTTCCTTCGCCTCAGCCTTCACTTCTAGCTCCTGGAGGTATACTTTTGCCTCGATACCTATTCTTTCCTCCTGCTAGCCAAACAACTTGGAATACTTTATTTTTCTTTTCTCGTTGTTCCTTTCCCTGCTTGTCTAGCCTTTTTCCCTTTTCATACAATGTTTCGCTCGTTCCAGGGTTTTTATCTACTTCTTTTTGTTCTTGTCAGCTTCTGATAGTGTTGTTTCTCAAGAAGGCCCTTCCTACTTAACAGTTGCTCTGCCTGGTTCTTTACCAGCCAGACCTGTTCAACAAGGATGGCCTACCAAGATATCAAAGTCTAACACCGCGAAATGGTCCCGCGTAGAGAAAATTCCATCTAAGCCTCTTACTCTTCCTGATGTACCACATTGTCAACATTGTGGTGCAAAGAGGTTCTATCTTGAACCTCCGGGTTTTTGTTGCTCGAACGGGGGGTTTCACTTGTACAGCACGCGCTGCCTTATGATCTCATTCACCTTTTCACTGGGACAGATGAGGAAAGTACAGAATTCCAGAGAAATATTTGCACGATTAACAACAATCTTGCTTTTACTACCTTTGTTGCAAAATACGATAGAAAACTCACAAAAAATATCCATGGAATTTACACGTTTCACGTTCAGGGTCAGGTCTATCACTTGCTTAACAGCCTTTTGCCTTCAACCTCTCCTCCTACTGGTATTCAGTTGTTATTCTATGACTATGATAAAGAGCTCTTGTTGAGGCTTCAAGACTCGTCTCGTTTACGTGGGAGCACTCTTGAATTTCTAATGCACGTACTTCAGAGAAATCCTTATACCGAGTTCTTTAGGAGTCTTCGTGAGGTTTCTCAGCTTGAGAAACATAGGATCATACTCAATTCTGATCCAGGTTTGGACCAGCGAGTATATAACCTTCCAGCTACTTCTCAAGTAGCTGCGATTTGGACCGAGACCGATGACCAGGATCTCGAAAAAAATGTCCACATTCAGGTGTACAGCTATTTGAGTACCACTTATAGGATACAACATTATTATGCTTGTTATAACCCCTTACAGTATCCACTCTTGTTCCCTCGCGGGGAATCTGGGTGGCATCATGGTATTCCAAAGAAGCCTACTCCGCTTAAAAGAAAAAGAAAACCTAATGAGAACGATATGTTAGATTTTTGTCTTATAGAAGGACCTTCTAATCTGATTGCTCTTGAAAATACAGGTATTTTCAAGTGCTTAAGAAAACTATACCGTTATTTCTGCTCCCTGCCCATTGGTCCTTCTATTAAACCAGTTTCTATCACCTTTATTTCCCCTGCAGTGGCTGAAGAAGGGAAGGCAAAACGAGACACTATGTCGGCAAGAGAGTATTACTGTTATAAGTTTCAAATGAGAGAAGATGATAGGTCGATGCTCTTACACACAAGAAGGTTGTTACAGCAGTTCTCAGTTGATATTTATGTTAAGATTGAAACTTCGAGGCTTAATTTTCATAAAAAAAAAAAAACAAAAGGAAGTTAGGTCTGAGATACTTAAAGGAGTCATTGATGGTATGTCCATCGGCTGTATGACGTTGGTCGTAGGATATATCTTCCGGCCTCTTTCATTGGTGGTCCGAGAGATATGAAGCGTAGATATCTAGATGCTATGTCTTTGGTTCAGAAATTTGTTAAACTGGACCTGTTCTTGACTATGACCTGTAACACAATGTGGAAAGAGATACAAGATAACTTGAAATACGAAGAAAAGGCTCAGGATATGCCAGATTTGGTTGCAAGAGTTTTTCGGGCAAAATTTGAGATTCTTAGAACAGAAATTGTTAAGAAGAACCTCTTTGGTGAAGTTGCAGCCTTTGTTTATGTAATTGAGCACCAAAAAAGAGGCCTTCCTCATGCACACATGCTGGTTATTGAAACCAGATGCTAAGCCACTTAGTCTAGAAGCATACGACAAGCTGGTTTCTGCTGAGCTGCCTGACCCAACAGAACAAAGCTACTTATACTCCCTTGTTATAAAACACATGATGCATGGCCCTTATGGATCACTAAACAAAGATAATGTATGTATGCGAAATAGAATGTGTAGGAATCGTTATCCAAAGGATTATGTTGAGCATACTACTCATTCTGAAGATGGCTACCCTCACTATTGGCGAAGGCAGAATAATCGATCTGTTAGAGTGAGAAATCATTATCTAGACAATAGATGGGTTGTCCCCTACACTCCATACCTTCTTGCTCTTATAGATTGTCACTTAAATGTCGAGATTTGCTCAAATGTTAAGCTGGTCAAATACTTGTACAAATATGTGTACAAGGGACATGACCGAGTCAGTTTTCATATTCATTCTGAGGATGCTTTGGAAGATATAGACGAGATCCACATATTCCAATCTGCTAGATGGATAGCAGCTGCTGAAGCGATGTAGCACATTTATATATTCCCTATTAGTGAAATGACGCCTTCTGTTTACACGCTTCAGCTACATCGTCCTGGCTAACAAATGGTTTCTTTCCACAGAAATTCGAACCTATCAGATCTGATCAACAGTGCAGCTTTTTCAAAAACGATGCTGATTGAGTTTTTTGCCATGAATAGACGAAGTAAGCAGACACGCAAGCTTAAATGTCTATATCGGGAGTTTCCAGAGCACTTTGTTTGGCATTCGGATAGGAAAAAATGGACTCGCAGAAAGCGCAGAAAGGTGATCGGAAGAGTGGTTACCGTTAGTTCCAGTGAAGGTGAGCGATACTTTCTAAGATTGCTCCTATCTCATATTCGTGCACCAAGGTCATTTAACCACCTTCTCACTGTCAATGGACAACTTGCGTCTTCCTATCGAGAAGCTGCCTTTCGAATGGGGTTGCTTCAGTCAGATGCCTATATAGAAGACACTCTTGACGAAGCCAGCACATTTCACATGCCTTGGTCGCTTAGAGCCTTGTTTGCCATGTTACTTGTTTTTTGTGCCCCTTCCAATCCTATTAGTTTATGGAAAAAATATGAGAGGGACTTATTAGGTGATTTCGAAAGAAGTGGACTTGCAAGTGGCCATGATCCTGCTTACATTAGTAGATGTGTGCTGCATGATATAAATAGATCATTGGAGCAGATGGGTAAACGCATTGGTGATTACCATCTGGTTCCTGATGATCTTCTGTTTACCAGCCATGAACGTTTTACCAAGGAAATTGAAAGTGAGCGAAATATTCCCTTTACAGATGATGATTTGCTAACGGTTTATCAATTGAACGCTGGTCAGCAAACTGCATATAATGCTATTATGACAGACATCTTTTCACCTGATGGCAAAAGCTTCTTTGTCGATGGTCCTGGAGGAATGGGTAAAACCTTTTTGTATCATGCCCTCCTTGCTACGTTGCGGACACAAGGCCATATAGCATTGGCGGTTGCATCATCCGGGGTAGTAGCGTCTACTAGCGGTTTAAGATTCCTCTTGATGCATCAAACACTAGGACTTGCCAGATCAGTAAGCAGAGCTCGACTGCTAAACTAATTGTCATGGCCAAGTTAATCCTGTGGGACGAAACTTCAATGGCGAAGCAAGATACCATTGAAGCATTTGATCTACTCCTTAAGGATATCATGGACAGTGATAAGCCGTTTGGTGGTAAAGTCATCGTTTTTGGCAGCGACTTTCGTCAAACACTCCCTGTCATTCAGAATGCAACACGAGATATTCAAGTTCAAGCCAGCTTTGTCAATTCTACTTTGTGGGGCAGCTTACAGAAAGTTACTCTAATGGAGAATATACGAGCTCTTCTGGATAAACCATTTTTAGAATTTCTTCTTAGAGTGGGCGAAGGGACTGAACCTGAGGACGAAGATGGGCGAATATCTCTAAGCAACGACATATTATTGCCATATGATAGCAAGGATAATTCTCTTGACAGGTTGCTTTCTAATTCACGCATTTTATATATATTAGCATACGGTGCTGCATTATAATACTTTCGTTGGTATTGATGTGCATGCGCCTATGGGATAACTGTACGGCTACGTATTATAAAAGCGTCATAGGCTATCCTGCCACAGATTGTATTTGTCTTGACTAGCTCCTTGATCACACAGGTTAATAGAATCAGTGTTTTCAGACTTGCAGCTTTACTCCTTGGACCCCTATCTAATGATAAATAGGTGTATCCTATCCGCAATGAATATTGCAGTTGATGATGTAAACCAGATGATAATTGATCGGTTCCCAGGTCAGCCTTATACTTATACGAGCACTGATAGAACGCTTAATGAGCGAGAACAAGGAGATTACGAAGATTTTCTTAACTCTTTGAATCCAAAAAGGCCTCCCTCCTCATAAATTAATCCTAAAGGACAACTGTCCAATCATTTTGATGCGCAATCTGAACCCAGCTGAAGGCCTCTGCAATGGCACTCGCCTTATCTGTAAAGAGCTCAGGAAAAATACAATTTGTGCTGAGATTGCCGTTGGATAGCATCGAGGCAAAAAGGTTTTGCTTCCAAGGATTCCACTTTAGTTAACCGATAATGAAAAGAATGGTATTCCTTTCAAGAGGACTCAATTCCCAATTAAGCTTTGTTTTGCAATGACTATTAATAAGTCCCAAGGTCAGACACTAGATTATGTGGGAATTTATTTACGTGAACCAGTCTTTTCCCATGGACAACTGTACGTTGCTCTATCTCGTGCAAAAACATCTACAGCGGTCAAGGTTCTCATTGTACCAGGGACTTATAGTGATTCTGTGTCCTGTGGCAAAACGAGAAATGTTGTTTATCGAGGTTTTGCAGCTGTCTAAACCATCATTTTTTTTACTTGGTTAGCTCTTCTTGATTCTCTCTCTATCGATATGCACTTTTTTCTTTTAAACTGATGCTGTTTGAACATTTAACGAAATACTTATAATGTATTTGGCCCTTATAAGTAATTAACTTGTTCCCTCCAGGATATCTGAGTTACTGAAAATTGCTGATGTCAAGCCAAAAATGCAAAATTGGTCTGCCAAGGTTTTTGTCAAAGAATAGATGCATCCTGGTTCGGGCAAGACTAGCCCAACAAGATATCAAAAATTTGTGTTATCTGATTCAGAGGTTTTTTCCTCAGCCTCCTTGCTTCTGACACCTTTACTGAAGGTCCAACCTAGACTAATCTATTTCACCTTATTTGCTAACAGGGTTCTAGGGTCCAGGGTATCCTTTTCAACAATGCTATTGAGAAGATGGGTCCGAAGCTGCAGTTGTATAAGAAATATCGTATCTCCAATGCTGAGGTGAGAGAAATTGACGAGAAATATCAGTTTGATGGAATAACCATCCAATGGGTTATAAGCACTTGAACTGTTGTTGAGGAAGATGATGATGAAGATGGTTCCGTCTTACCCTTCCACTTTGATTACGTACCTTTTAAGGACTTCCCGCTCTTTGTGAATTCAAAGAGTGAAACTGTTGGTAATCCCACGATAACTTCCATACCTGTTACATTTTTTATAATTATCAGATGCTCCTTTCAAGCACCTAACTGTTTTAAATTTTCAACATCAGATGTCCTCGGAGTTGTCATTGATGTCCAGTCCACTGTACCAATCAAACTTCAGTTGCAAGATTCATATGTTCAGCGGTTTGTAATCATTAACGAGGAGTGAGTTTCTAAAAAACTGTTTTCCTGTACTTGGTAGCTTCTTTTCAAAGTGGCATCTAAGAATAAGAATTCAAGTGCATGCGTTATGATTTATTAGGATTTCTTCCATATTTTTTGCAAAGCAGACTGTAGCCAGTTGTGTTGTCTCTCTGGAACAACTTTGTTGAAACCGAAGGCAAGATTCTTACACAGCAGTTAAAGAATCGCCCAGTTCTTATTTGCCGCAGGCTCAGAGTTGTCTCTTATAATGGTATCATTAATTATGCTGCTGTCAATTTATATACATTCTAGCTTATTTCATATCATGTTTCGTTTATTAAGGTACTTTACATCCCTCTTTCTCGTAGGACTTGCGCTCTCCACTAGAAATGATTCAGTTCTTCTGATTGATCCGCCTGTTGGAGATGCAAGGCAGCTGAAGAATTAGTAGTTAGAATCGTTTCCTTTTACCTCTTCACTTTTGTAAACTTATCCATTATATATCGTATCTAATCGCTGTTGACCTAGTTTTATTCTCTCTGGAAGGGCAATGAGGAATGAAAACCAGTTTGCTACCATGCTTCAGGAAAAAGCATATAATATGCACAGTCCGAGTATGTTTCATCAGGCAAAACAAAAAATTTCCACTATCCAAGGTGTTCTAGCAAACCAGAAGGTCATTATATTGATATGCTTGTTTGTTTTTTTTTGGACCAGCAAAAGCGTCATGTGAATCTATTTCTATTTTGATGTTCACAGCTTTCTTAGGTGAAGGCTCGTTTCTCCTTCCAAAACATATTCCAAAAATATTGGTACATGTCTTGCACTAAATGTCATCGTCAGACGTCGGCCAGTTATGGCCACACTTATACCTACAATTATTGTAATGAAAAGCAATCTGCAACACCAAGGTAAGCTGTGTCTTCCTGTTTACTAAACATGAACCTTTTCTGTGGAAATAGTTCCTACTTTGTTTCACGGTTTTATCTTTCAAACTAGATGCCGCTTTGATGTTGACCTCACTGATGAGACCAGCGTCATGACAGCCTCTGTGTTTGGAGAATTAGCTGAGCAATTACTTGGAGTTACTGCAATTGAGGCCATGGATTTTTTTAACAAGGTTTATACTAAGCTACATAAAGAAAGTGTACATTGTGAGCCCTTTGTTACCACTTCTTAATTAGCCACTCTTTCTTGATTAATACTCAGAATGAAGAACTCCCTTGGAACTGCTTCATGCCACGTTGAAATCCAAGACATTCATTGCTCAGGTTAAGCCTGGAAACATGAGAGATGATGGGACTTATCAACGATATACGATTGTTTATTACTTTGAGGACACTTCAGACCGTGAACTTGCTGAAGAATGATCCTTATGCAGTTCTCATGTGCCCAGTCAGTTTTTTGCAGCTGATTCTCCATGTCGTTACCAAATAGTTATTATCTGTATAGTGTTTTTTCATGCTCGGGAACGTTTTTTTTAATTACTTTTCATTTTTTTTTGTTATACAGGAAAACCTTGTTCTTTTCCCAAGGGGCAACTTTGCCTTGACATAAAACAAAACATTTCTGAAACTGATGGTCAATCTTCTGCGATAGACTCTTCAGGTGGTTCCTATACCTTCCATGAATGCCTATTTTTCATTTTTTTGAGTGTTTTAAAAAAAAGAAAAGAAAAATCCCTTCCTTTGCAGATAAGCCGTGTGGTTCCTTCAAGACTCGCATTTGTCTTGCAAACAAATTTGAGCTCAGCAAGAAAGCTAAAAATGCTGCATCAGAACCTTGTGCTTTCACAGGCAGCAAAAAACAAAGTAATGCTTGATCTACTTGTACTTATCAAAAATTCTTTTGTCATAACATTTTCTGCTGTGTAAACCTATCTAGCTCTGTGTTCTTATGGATGTTTTCCCTCTTTGTCAGTTTCTACACATTCATTTGCGCCATCCTGCTCTTGTCCAGCAGCTTTTGTCGTATTATTGCGTACCATGTAGACTTATCTCCCTTCGCTCTATTATTAATCCTCTTTTATCGGGAACATTTCCAGTTTATTGATCTGCCATATATCATCATACTTATATTCCTTATTTCATCATTTAGCTAAAGGTAATGCTTTCTCAGAATCGCTTGCACATGGCTTCGTATCTCTGTAGTTAGAAATATAGAGTTTCTGCAGCTAGGCAATAAAGGCTCTTTAAAGCAATGCACAACTACTATTTGCTAGGCAATGAAGTCGCACCTTTTCAACCAACTTCATTAATAATAAACCCTCACCTTTTCTATATTTATGATCCTGAACATGTATAAAATGTCTACTCTTGCTTCTATCTTTTGATAGATGACATTCCACGTACTTTCCTTTTTGTTCCGCTTTTTCAATGGCCAAACCCAAAAACCCTTTCAAGAGGTGGAGAGCAATGGATCTCAATGATAAAGTTCGATATTACCTTTGCACCTTCGACGGCTTTCGGGTACACGCCACAACTGTTATCGAGACACCTCAGGGAAAAGCATTATATTCTGTCAAGAAAGGTTTCTTTGAGGCCTATCCGATGGTTCTAAAATACATGGGTGAACCTTCGCTATATTCTCTTGCCTCGATTGAACTATGGTTGCAAAATATCATTGATATTAATTCTGAGGCTTTTGCAACAGACTGTACGTTCCCTACTTTCTTATGTCATATTTGGATTCTATTGCTTATAATACTACTTTATGATTTTGCTTCTTTTTTATGTTTTTTATAGACAGCCATAAGCCTTCAACGCAGGAAATCCCACAAGGAAATCTGTGGTGCTACATTATGATGTGTTCGGATTTGCAGAAATAGGTTTGCACTTCATATTAAATTTGAATCGCCTGTCTCGTACGCTTTCATGCCACCTGAATCTTTCATCTCTCCCCACAGAAAATCCCTGGTTCTCTTTTTCAATCGGCCGCCTTTGAAAACGGCCAAGTTATGAAGCTATACCACGACATCGCTGTTTGGCATGTAACAATCAATGATAACTGCTTTGAACATGGCTGGGAATCGTATTGCAGAGACAACCTAATTCATAAATATGATTTACTTTTCCTGCGACGTAGAGGCCATTTAACCTGCCCCATAAGAATTATACAGTACAACCAACAAACAAGTCACGGCTCGCTAGGGCAGCGACGGGGGCAGCGACGGTTGTTGGTTTTAGATTAATAAGGCAAGTTAGGGTTCGCGAAAGTGGACTGCCAGGCCATGGCGGCATTGCAGCCGGCATGGCCCGTAGGGGATAGGAGTTTTGCGGCGGTGGTAGCAGATAAAGGCAGTGAGGAGGGATTTAATCCAGGGACGGTTTCGACGTTTAGAGAGGAACCGGCACTCAAAATCGCGAAAAAGGATATCATGCAATTGGCTCTTCCATTTCAGCACGCACTTGTGGGTCGATTCTCTTACAGCAGGCCACCCATGGAGACGGTGCGGAAGTTCTTTCTGTCGTTGGGTCTGAAGGGGAAGTGTGCGGTCGCCTTGTTAGATTCGAATCACGTTCTCATCAGACCAACACTGGAGGAGGATTACACTAGACTCTTTGTCCGCCGTACGTGGTTCATAAAGAGTTCGCCTATGACTCTTTCGAAGTGGTCGTTGGATTTCAAAGTTAACAAAGAGATCTCAATTGCGCCAGTCTGGGTCAGTTTTCCTGGCTTACCCATACCGTTTTTCGACAGGCAGGTACTATTTAAATTGGCTTCAGTGTTGGGTCGTCTGTTGAAGGTCGATGCAGCAACGGGGGATCTGCGGCGGCCTTCGGTAGCCCGGGTACTGGTGGAGATGGATATTACACAGACGCCTGTGTCGCGGATCTGGATAGGGGAGGAAGAATATGGTTTCTGGCAGAGTGTTGAATATGAAAACTGGCCAAAATTTTGTCCTTTCTGTGAACGGTTTGGACATGATCAACAGGCTTGTTTCAAGAAGAACCCAGCGCTGAAACCTATCAAAAAGCCGCTACCGCAGCAGACACTCCCTCGGCCCACATGGATTCCGCGGCAGGGGGAAAATGTGCGGCGGGATACGTCCAAAGTTGGATAGGAGGGCGGAGTTGAAGGGGCGGAGGCATTGGTGTTGGATCAGGGGCAGCCTGAGGGGTGGAAGGACAAAGGGAAAAATCTGGCAGAGCAGGAATCGCCGTTGCGACAGGCACGGGATGGGGACTCGGCAGGGAGTGTAATGGCTGTGGCGGAAGGGGGTGGGCAGGAGCAGGAGGGGGAGAGCGAGGCGTCTATGGGTGCTGATGAAGAGGGGAAGACAGATACGAGGGGTATAATGGCGTTGGTGCTGGCAAAGGCAGTAAGGAGGTTGTCCAGGAGACAGAGGTGGAGCCGGTACAGCTACGGAACTCATTTGGGATCCTCAATAGGGTGAGTGACGAGCTTGATGGATGGCCAGCTTGTATTTTGAGGAGGGCTAGATCGCTCAGTCCAGTAGGTGGAGATTCAGCAACTGAGTTGCGGCACCAGGACCTAAGGGACATGCAGCAGGAGTTGACTCAGCGGTTGGGGCACTCGAGTAGGATGGAGCCGAATTGGAGGGAATCCGCAGAGGTTACAGTGTCAGAGGAGCAGAGGTTGCCACACTTGGGTATCGTGGGGGAGGCGGCACGTATGGGCAGGCACCCACGGTCAAGCATGAGGGCAGGGGAAACTCGCAATAGGTATGCCCTTCGTTCTAATGCTAATGCTAGGAATGTTTAATTTTTTAGTCTGGAATATACGGGGTGCGTCTAAGATGGATTCACTCCGGTATTTAAAAAAATTAAAAGTAGAATATCACGTGAAACTTTTGGTTTTGTTGGAGCCTATGTCGGAGGAAGGGCGCCTAGAGTATGTCAAAAGATTGGTGGGTTTCCCATCAGCAATTTCCCTGGCGGAGGGTAAGATTTGGGTTCTTTGGGATCCTCTTCTCAACATCACCTTCAGCACGCTGGCGGAGCAGTTAGTGGATATGGAGATCAGTTCTCCAGGTGGGTCGTTCTACTTCTCTGCGGTCTATGCCCGATGTACTGGGGTGGCTAGACGTCCTCTCTGGAGTGCCATGGAGAGGTTGGCGTCTTCGAGACAAGGCTCCTGGATGGTAGCTGGGGATTTCAATATAATCACGGAGGCGTCAGAAAGGCTTGGGGGTGCAGCACCGAATGCACGTCATATGGAGGATTTCAATCAGACTCTCTTTAATTGTGGCCTTACTACGGTAGAATTCGAAGGACCAAAATACACCTGGACGAATGGGATGGTATGGCAGCGATTGGATCGAGTGGTGATTAATCAAGAGTGGGCTGAGATGTGTTCAGTGACACGGGTGTTACACTTGTCCAGGGGACGATCAGATCATGCGCTTTTACTGATCAAGTGTGGTTCAGGACGGCAGGGTAAATCGGCATTCAGGTATCTCAATGTGTGGCCCCGTCACAGTTCCTTTCTTGGGATTGTTCAAGAGGTATGGGGAGGGGGAGGTCCTTCACGTACGATGTCAGAGTTTTTTCAAAAATTGCTGGGGGTGAAGAGCAAGCTGAAGGTTTGGAACAAAGAGGTTTTCAGGAATATAGGGACCCGGGTGGCGGAGCTTGAGAGGGATATGCGGGCTGCTGAAATGCAATATGATACGGGGAGAACTGTGGAAGCGAAGATTGTTTATCATGAGGCTAGGGCGGCATATATGAAGCAGTTGGCCGTTGAGTGTGGGTTTTGGCGCCAAAAGTCGAGGATAAAATGGATTCAGGAGGGGGATGCGAACACGGCCTTCTTCCATTCTGTGGTTCGGCAAAGGAGGGCTTCGAATTACATTTCTGGGATTCGGAGTGCGACGGGGCAGTGGCTGACTGAGGCAGAGGACATTAAGAGTTCGGCAGCAGCATTTTTCCAAGCGTTATTTAGTTCGGATAGGGATACTGATCGGCAGCCAAGTTTGCCTTTCACTCTCCCACAGGTGTCTCAGGGGGATAATGAGAGTATACTGGCTCTGCCCACAACGGATGAGGTGCGTGAAGTGGTGTTCTCGATCAGTCCAGATAGTGCCCCTGGTCCAGACGGCTTTGGGTCAGGCTTTTACCAGGTGTGCTGGGAGATTATTAAGGATAGTTTAGTGGCTGCTATCCAGGATTATTTTAGAGGGGGGTGGCTGCCAAAAGAAATAACCAGTACATTGATTGTGTTGATACCCAAAACTCAGGGGGCTACTCGGTGGCAAGATTTCAGGCCAATCAGCTTATGTAATGTAAGCTCTAAGATAATATCTAAATTAGTGTCTAATAGGCTGAATCTCCTCCTACCCAAATTGATCTCTCCTTGGCAGTCTGGCTTCGTTCCGGGCCGACAAATAGTGGATAACATTCTCCTGGCGCAAGAACATGCCAACGAATTGGACCGTCGCTTGGAGGTTCTGAACCTCTTGTTGAAGCTTGATATGGAGAAGGCATATGATCGAGTGGAGTGGTCCTTCCTCTTGTTCATGCTTAGATCGTTTGGCTTCCAAGAACCTGCGGTTGATCTGATCTTTCGTTTGGTCGCCAATAATTGGTTTTCAGTGCTAGTTAATGGGGAGCCGGCTGGATTCTTCAAGTCAACGAGAGGGGTCAGACAAGGTGATCCAATCTCTCCTGGCCTCTTTGTACTAGTGGCGGAATTTTTTGGCAAATGGCTCTATTCCCTGTTTCGGCATGATAGACACAGGTTTTTCCAGGCGGGAGGAATTAAGATTCCATAGTTGGCATTCACCGATGACGTCATTATTTTTACCAGGCTTGCACGGGAGACGTTAGAAGCCATTAATGACTTCTTTAAACGATACCAACAGTATTCAGGACAGAAGATTAATGTGGCAAAAAGTGGCTTCGTGTGCTCCTCTAGGGTGTCGGAGACGCAGGTGGAGCTGGTGGCTAGCATTCTGGGCTTTCAGAGGCAATTTTTCCCGATGGTTTATCTTGGTGTCCCCATTTCCCGAGGCCGTTGTTCATCTATTGCTTTTGATGGGATTCTTGCAAGAGTGAGGGCACGGATCTTCCACTGGAGCGGGAAGTTGTTGTCCATGGGCGGCAAATTGATTCTTATAAAACATGTCTTGAATTCCATGCCGCTTCATCTGCTACAGGTGCTTAAACCCCCCAAGGCAGTGTTGGTTGCCCTGGGAAGATTATTCAACTCATTCCTATGGGATAAATCCAGGGAAGACAAACGAACGCATTGGGCGTCCTGGGAGAAGCTGTGTTTTCCCACGGAGGAAGGTGGGTTAGGGGTTAGGTCGCTGGAGGACATGGTTAAAGCCTTCTCGCATAAACTGTGGTGGAGGCTACGCCAAAGGGGCTCCTTGTGGTCGGATTTTATGTACTCCAAGTATATTGGGGACCAGCACCCGTTGCAAGCGGCGGTAACAAGACCGACTGGTACATGGAAGCGATTGCTAGGTATACGGGAGGTGGCGGAGGCGCAGATTTCATGGAGTCTCGGCCCAGGAATGGTAGATTTCTGGTTGGACACGTGGTGCGAGTTGGGCCCTTTAACTGCATTGGTTCTGGAGGAGAGTGACAGACCCCATTTTTTGGTGGCAGAATTCCTAGATAGGGACGGATGTAACAGGGGCAGACTTCTCCACTGGCTCCCGGCCAATCTGGTGGATTTGATAGTGGACATTCCTTTTGACCTGGAGGGGCAGGATCATATCCTGTGGGCGACATCGGCGTCAGGGTAGTTTACCTTAACTTCGGCTTGGGAGTTGTGCCGGCAACGTCGAACCATATTGCCACTGGCCCAATGGGTTTGGAATAAGGGTACACTGTTAAAAATTTCACTATTTGCTTGAAGGCTGTTGAACAACTTTCTGCCCTTGGACTCGGTGATGCGAAGACGTGGTCTGCCCGTGGTGTCCAGGTGCTCATGCTGTCTTCAAGAGGCGGAATCAGTGCCACATCTGTTCGTTAATGGACCAATAGCGAGTGAGGTTTGGGGACATTTTGCAAGTAAGTTCGGCATTCTACACTCCACTCCGGATGATATTCAGCTTGTTTGGAGGATGTGGGCCACTTCGTTGACTCGCATCCCTGCTCATCATATTCGGTGTGTCCTACCGTTTGTGATTACACGGTTCATATGGCGGGGACGAAATAAGGCACGGTTCGAAGGCCAGGTTTTTTCAGCAAGGGGGGTCATCGTGGAGGTTGGCAACTTCTTGCACGACCTGGGCAGAGCAAATAGGCTGGATAAGGTACAGTTTCGGGGTGACCAGGATTGCGAGTGGGCACGGTTAGCATCAGGTACAGCCCGTAAACGGCGACCGGTGGTGGTAACCTGGGCAATGCCTCCGGCCCGGCAATACAAGCTAAACACGGATGCGCGTGTGGTCAACGGGAAGGCTAGTGGAGGAGGAGTGTTACGGGACTCACATGGTAGAGTTATCTTTGCATTCTATAAGGAGTTTGGGGACAAAGGAGTGCTGCATGCTGAGGCTTTGGCCGTATTAGAGGGGCTGTTAATGTGTGGGATCAGGGGATTACGAGGGGTTCTAGTGGAGGTGGACTCGGCGGTGCTTGTGTCCTTAGTTAAATCATCGGTACTGGGAGGTTGGTTGTATTGCAGTGTGCTACGGCGGATTCGCCGCCTGTTGGATCAGGTTGCTATGTCGTTTAGGCACATATTCCGGGAAGCAAATGGGGTTGCAGATAGGTTAGCTGCTTTGCAAGGTTGTCCGAGTAAGGTTTTTGATTCACCGCAGCTCCTACCAAGAGAGGTTCGGGGGTGCATTGCTATGGACGTCGCTCAAGTCCCGTCTTTTAGATTAGTGCTTGAATAGGGGCTAGGAATCTCTAAATCTCTTGTACCTGTTTTTGGTATAAATAAAGGTTAATGTTAAAAACAAAAAACAAAAAAAAAAAACCTGCGATACCCTGTCTTTTGGTACAACACAAATCCTGACGTTAATGCCATGGACATTGCCTTTACCAATGGTGCCAAATTACCAGCAGCTTCAACCAGGAAATTACTCTCTTTTCCACTATTTCTCATTATTTTTCTTTATGCTATTCATACTAACCAAAGTTAATTGCTCTTCATACAGATGTTACTGCTGCCGTAACCTTCAGCCGTATTACTTCATCCATACATCCATTCTTCGGCCATAACCTCGCAGCATCTACTACTTTCTACCAGTTTTATACCAAGCGCCATAGATACGCCTTGGTTAACCTACATCATTATCTTTTCTTTATTTTTTCCCTCTATTCCTGATAACTTATGCTTGGTAATTAGCAGGCCCTTCCACAATAGATAACCCCGGCATTACATGAAGCCAAGACGCCAACTATCAATATTACCAGTGGACACCGGACATATAGTCTTGGAATTACTGCGACAGAGTTTGACCAAAATTGGAGCACATTCGTTGCAGACCATGAACTTCGGAACGGCGAAGTTCTTCTCTTCATTCCACAATCCAGATCTTCCTTTGGCATCATCATCTTCGACCGGAAAGGAATTGAAAGAATGTATCCATGGCACTACAATTTTAATGTTTAACCCCCTTTTGTTCTCTGTTTAGTATCCTTATGCTTACTTTGTTACTCGTCCTTGTATGCTATAATCGGTCTACTTTTGTTAGCTCCATTTTCCTCTTTTTTCTTAATCCACCTCGTCATACTAAGCTGGGCATTCACAAATTTATCCCTACTGCGCAGCGCGCGGTTCTTGCCTCCTAGTATAATAGGTAGAAGATCCTGCGATTCTGCAAAAAGACTTGTAGTGAAAATCTTTTGTGTTGATCCAGATAGTAGATCTTTTACTTTGGTCGAGGTAGAGGCGGGGAAATAAAAAAATGGAAGAAAAACCATAACTTCTTCAAAGAAGAGATATGTCACATGTCAAAAAATATGAGTGCTATAGTAAATTCCCATGTCTTCTTATATAATAGGTAGAAGATAGATTTATTTTTATTTAATTTTGTTATTACACAACTTTCGAACTTTCTAATTTTTTATAATATATATAATAATAAAATGGGCATAAATGATACAAAGAATAATTTTTATTCCTGTTATAGTGTGTAATCCAAAAAGTTAAAACAAAAAGAATATCTGAATGAAAATAAAAGGATAGCTCATGAATCCAAAAAAATCGTTCTTTTGTACAAAACAGTTGACCCAATTGATAATTATCAACATCCTACAAGGAAACAAAACAATTGATATTTTAATGAATATCTCAATTGTAGAGAATAGGTAAGAAATTGAAACATATAAAAACATTTTTAGATTACTTGTGACATTGTGAGCTGCAAGTTTAATGGGCTTCAGGATCATTAGCATGAAAAAGTGTTAAGGAGAAAACTTGATGAAATAAGAGTTGAGAAGAGAGTTCAGAACGGTTAGAAAAAGTCAAAGTAAGAATTAGGGTTTTTTTTTAACAATACTAGTTTCATTTGTATGATTGGAGTAATGTAATTTGGATATTAATTCCCGAGTCAAGCATTTTTTTTCTTTTGTTTAGTATATATTTTTTTGATAAGTAGGAGATTTTGAATTTAAGACTTCCTATTTATAATCCCTCCTATCTTACCATCCAACCCAACCCAACCCTCCCCTAACTCAAGCATTTTACATACAAAATTAATTGCACATAAGAGGTAAAACATATTTTGTTGTGAAAACTTTAGTTGGGAATCTAAATCTCAAAATTTTTGTCCCATAGAATTTAGAACCTATTGATATGCATGTGCTCTATGACGAATTCTTGATTATGATTTTTTTGTCACTTTATTGCATATTATGTTTTGTAACAAGAGATTGAAAAACAAACATCTTTATGCTTATTTTACTTTATGTCATTTAATTTTTGGTTGGGAAGAAAATCTATAAAAAAAAATGTGTTTTCAAACTCAAAGCAAGCAATAACTTGGCTGAACTCAACAATCAGGGGTCTGTGGGGTTAACTAGCTGGACCAATGTGAAAAAATCGAAGAATTGGGTGACGTCTTGAATCTATTTTAATTATTTATATAATATGCAAACAAAAAGAATACCTACAATAATATTTCCTATGTTGTTTTTAAATTTTAAAAAAAAATTGATGAGTTTAAAGCAAAATGCATAAAAAGAGATTGGACAATAGTGGATAAATCATAATAACATGAATTTTCCTTCACTATTATTTTTTGTCCTAAAAAATAGAGATTGGACAAAGTAGTTGTTGGATTTAAGTTTCCAATGAAGATAAACAGTACTAAAACATACACCACGAATATAGTTGCATATGTGTTTGAAAGTATAGTATTATTTCATGTTGTAAATGTTTAGACTAAAGAAAGGTAGCGTCGTCTAAGGAAAATTAATAATTTCCTTAATCAGCTTTTCATGACACTTGAAAATTAACATATAAAACGGAGATATTAAACAAAGTATTGGAAAAAAGTCCGAGGACTAAAGTGATAGAGCAAACATCAAATTCCATAGCAGGAGCCTTATCTTATTCTATGTGGGGATTGAGACTTGCAAAGATGCTGTTTTTTATTCAATTGCAGTATTATTATAACGAATATAACATTTGCCTTCAACTCATTCTATCTCTCGCTTATTATTATGTCATGACACCATTGGCTATCCAAAAGGATTGATTTTAGATATTGCATTGTTATTTTGCAGCAAACATGAAAAAGTTTTGAGGTATGAAATATGTGGAATAAGCCTTAAATTAACTTCATGTACTTTGCCTTTTTTTCCTTTTTTTTGGGATTCTACATTTTTCCTCAAATTCTAAGCTATTATGTAGAGAAAAAAGAAAAACATTAATTGTCTTTGTTTACAAGTGTATAGGTCTATGTGTAATTGGTTGTGCATACAAAATTAGATTTCGTAATGCTCCTCTTACATGAATATTGTATGAGTTTGATGAAGATTAATTAATTTACTTGCACCAACTTTGAGTTCTGCTTATTCTTAATAGTATGAGGACTTCTTGATTTTTTTTTTGGAGTTCCTAAATTGTTCATTTCCTTTGAAAATGTAACCTTCTTTGATAGATACTATATGCTATTTGGTATCAGTAGGCTATTTTATATGGTTGGCATTCGATAAAAGCAGAAAAATTGCAGAGAATTCTCACTGAATAAAACTAAAAAATTGGACTTTCAATAATATAAGTTACAGTGATGAAATTAATTAGTTGAGAAATTTGTTATTCTTTGCACTGGTAATAGTGATTATCTTGACCATGTTAAACATCATTATGATATTCTTTTTTTTATCAGATTCTAACCATTATTATGGCCTTTTTCCTGGACTTTTCTTATCACTAACTTACAAACTTTTAATATAGAATTTTACTCCAAGACTTTGACTTACAGAGCTTAAGTCTGTGAATGAAGTTCAGGTCTATCAATAATAGTGGTTGAGTTTTAGAAGGGATGAATTTATATGTCCTTATTATACTTTTCAAGTTTATATTAGAAGAGAGCATCAAGGAAACAATCTCATAAACATAAATTTTCTTTCTGCTAATTTTATTGTAAGTTGATAATGAAGATAGGAATCACAAAACCCATTAAGAAGCTTGACTTAATGGAATGAAAACTTCTTCACATATCGACTGTTTAGCAAAAATTTGCATTCCAAACAATATAATATTTTCCTCTTTATGAAGTCTTAAGCTTATCCAATTTTGAATCCTATCTCTAGCCAACATGTATAGAATCAATTTGGAAGCTCTATAACTTAATAATTGTACTAACTATCAAATCCTTAAATTAAAGTTTAAGTTGATATTAATTAAACAGCTACTTATGAAAAAAAATCAAAAAAATCAATTAAACAGCTAATTATGACTTTTAAATGAAAGAACAAAAAATTCACACTCACATATATACATGTATGTTTGTTTCAAAACTTTTTATAAAATTATATCATTTCTTACCTTTTTTTATATTTAACTATTTGAGCTATCGAAAATAGTATTAAGTAAATATATTTTATGTTGTGGGGTGGAATGGGTTGGGTAGTACAGAGGGAGTGAGTGTAAGTGGGAGGTCTCAGCACTTGCACACTAAAAAAATGTAAATAGATTTTATGCATACTAACATAAACTTACAAAAATAAAAAGTCTCAATTAGCAAGTCTATGCTATCTCTTCTCCTTTTAACCTACATGGCTTATTATATCTTAGCAAATGTGTGCAATTAAGTTGTATCCATTGATATGTGCATGACTTTCAACAAATGAATAGATACTAAATAATACATCAATATTATTAACAATGTTGTACAAAAACAATTTTCTTTTTTTTTGGCACTGAAAAAATGATGTTATGATTCCATATACTCAAGCACTTCTATGGGACATCTTGTTGAATTAATTTTTTGCATCAAGTATGTCACCAATTAGAAGCTTTTCTTCTCATTTTATAGTAATAGTTCTGTTTCATCTTTTCTACTACAATTTTTGGACTAATTTGTGTTTTACATCAAATCAATTTAGTGGCAACTTAGACCAAGTTCTTTATTATACCTTCTTGTCATTTCTTAGTTTCATAAAAAGACCATTTATAGGTGATACTTACCTATCAAATGATTTATAGGCACTCAAATGGATTCTATCAATTATGGCATTTACATTTTTTATAGTAAGTACTCCGTTTGGATTGACTATTTTTTCAAAAACAAGTTTTTCAAAAACAATAAAAGTTACAATAAAGTACTCTAAAAGATAATCTAAAAATTAATTTAAAATTTTTTAAAATTTTACCAAATATCTCAAAATAAAGTGCCAATAAAAAATATTCCAAAATATTTTCTAAAAATATTTCAAAATATACTCTAAAAACTCTGCTACAGCAAAGTTTTTCAAAAACACCCCCAAAAACAGCTAATCCAAACGGAATATTTGTCATTTTACACAAATAACTTGAAAGCAAAGTATCATACAATATTCTTATTTATTGCAATGATTTTTATGTTTTTTTAGAGGTTTATGCATCAACACATTATGGCTAACAAATAAAGACAAATGATTATAAAAGAAATGAAAAGATTAGAGATCATTTGAAGAGAAAACAGTAATAAGGGGAAAAAATAGATACACAATTAGTCAACATGGCTCCATAGAAAAGGTAACTTTTAAAATAAGTTTTTCTATTTACATTTTGTTAATTCTTTGCCGTTTTAGTACAATAAAACATGTGCAACGCACGTGTACTTTCCTTGTGTGTGTGTGTGCGTGTATATATATAAATATAAGTTCATTTAATATGGTGTTTTTCTCTAATTTTGATATGATTACAAATATTTCACATTGGTGGGTACACTATGTACAAATTTTAACTGTAAAACGATATAACTAATAATCCACAAATAGTGAGATAAAAATTAACATGTAATTAAATAAATTTACATTTAGTGCTATTTGAGTATAGAATCTCTATATTGACAATATGAAGTCCACTGGCAAGCTTCTACTCCATAAATGATTTGTTACTTTTTAGTCATTCTTGATGTTGTGGTATCTCTAATCAGCATTGCTACAAAATATGAAAGTAAATTAAGATATGCTAGTGCCATCAACATGGCAGCACACATTTTTTTTCTTTTTGTTCTCAATTTCCTATTCTATCCTTCGCTTATGTTACTACCTGAAAACTACTGCCACCATCTCCACCAGTTCATCCCATAGAGCATCACCAGCACTAGCTCACCACACACCATCGCTACCCCAACCACTGCTACCACCATTATCAAAATCATGCACCATCTGATTGGCAACATCAGGTACACAATGATAAGAGATGGAAGAAAAAAGGCTCCACCAATCTACCATACACATCATCATTAAGACTGTCCACCAGAATCACCATACACCATCAGATGGGGCATTAGGGAAAGAGATGAGGAAGGAGACAAATGTGTAAAGGGCTCCACTAGTCTACCACACACATCACCACCACAAGGTCCACAACCACCACAATAACCAACATTTACATCTAGTTAGTGGCAGCAATGAAAAGGATAAGGAAAGGCCTAGAAGTCAAGGACTAAAGATGGTGGGAAAGGATGAATTAAGGGATCAAGTTGATTAGTTGATATTTTAGATTAGAAAGAATGAAGAATTGAAAGTAATGGGTTTTTATGTAATTTGACACGCTCTCACGTTGAAGTCGCCCTATAATAATGTTATTCATCTTTAATATACATGTTTCTATAATTTATTTTGTAGTTATTTTTCTCACGAGCTAATTGTTGCTTAGAAAATTAAGAACTTGTTGCAATTTTAACTCTTGACGCTTATTAGTAACTCATCTTTACTTCAACAACATGACCAAGCTACACTTGATTCTATTCTGGATTGATATTTTGGTGAGGGAAAGCAAGGGAAAGGGAAGGATAGGAAGGAAACGGAGGGAAAGAGTCTAAGTATTTTGTTAAGTTATACTTTTTCTGTGATGCTCCCACCTCTCCCTAGGGCGAACCCTAGAATATCAGCTGAACGCCTGCCCAACTCTCGTCAGGACTCACGCACTCATTCAAGCTTAATAAAGAGTCACAAATTAACTATCGACTTAATTAAGAAATACTTCGAATATACAAGGCCAAAACTCCAAAGGCTAGCATTTATAATTACAATTCAGAATCTCCAAGTATAACAAAATGTTCACTTCAAATGTCTCCCATAACATACAAAAGATATACTAGCTTTCACCAAAAACCGCTAGTCTAGAATCACCAACTTCCACCTCCAAGTCCTGTTAAGGAAAACAAAGTTAAAGGGATGAGCTAATGCTCAGTGAGGCCAAGAAAATCAAGCACGCAAGCAAGTAGCACTAATCAATCAAATAATATACTTGAAAGCAACGTTCACATGAAATTTCATTTGAGTACACAAGTAGGAATTAAATACACATGGAAGGATACAGGAGCTCTTAGAAGCTATTTCCATGTCTCGATCGATTCAAGCCATCCGGGGTTGACTCTCTATCAACTCAAGTAACAACAAGACCGTAGTGCTCCACTTACTTCCTCTATCCAACATAGCACCCACTCGGATCCGGAACCAAACAAGCATGAGGTGGCGATACTAATCGAGTATGCCAAGCAAGAAATCAAAAGATCAAGCTATAAAATTTCCCATGATTCACCAAACTTCTCGACCAAACCCTAGCCGGTTCGAGTTACGAGATTAGTCAATAGGTTGGGGTGTCCCCACAAGTATAATTGATCGATGAGACAACGCTCAACCGACTTAGAATTGTTCATGGCTCTGAGTCGGTATGAGAGGCACCTCTCACTCGATTAGGGTGTGGTACATGCTGCTGCTCAGAGAATCGATTATAGCACTGAGTCGGTATGAGAGGCATCTCCCACCCGAATAGGGTGTGGTATATGCTGCCGCTCAGTGCTCACGAGTTAAAACATGTTCGGGTACAAGTGCAAATCACAAACATTCATGTAACAAATATCATTTAATCAAGAGAGAGAGAGATAGAAGACGAGGGCGGTAAAGTACACCCTCGCCTTGACAAGTTCACGTATCATATAGCACTTGTACAAAAATTATTTCAATTATAGTAACATTGAACATGCACTTGATACTCACCAAAAGTCAAGGGCAAAACAAGAGCAAAAGCGAGAGGTCAGACAAGCTTCTCGGCGTCCACGTGACCACCTGAGACATGCACAATTATGATTAGCTAGGTACTCGACTAAGGCTAATAAGAAAAACATCTTCTTGCTACCCACTTTCAAGGTCACAAGTTCGAGTCAAGTTAAAGGAGCCTTGCTCGCTAAATCATTGAAATAATACTCAAAGGAAACTCAAAAGTCATTTTCGAGTCAAGTCTTAGCAAGAACCCTCAGTTCCAAAAGAAAGTACCATTTTTACTTTTGGCACAAAAATCGAAAAAAGGGAAGATGATTTTTATCTCTCAAAACTTCTAGTCCTACGCCTAAGTTTTAGAATATAAGGAGCGTTCACATTTTCTAAACTAATGGAGTCAGAATTCATCAAAACTTCACTCATTTCCATAGTAAATTTTAAAGCTAAAGATTTCAAATTTCGAGTATAAACTAGTGAAATTCTCCAAGAATTACTCTAGCTAAAACGCTCCATTTTTAGAGTTCAACGTCATGAAAATCAAGGGCATAAGATTAGGGGTTGAAATCCATTTCTCAAGCATGAATTGAGGTGCAATTAACTAAGAAAGTTAGGCAACCAAGAAAACACATCAGGAGAGGTTTAATCCTTTGGGAACCAAGATTCAAAATAAAGGTCTAATGTTCCAAGAGACCTTGTATCCATCCATGAAATCAAAGTTAAAATGAACTAACAATCTCAGAGGAAAGTTGAGAGTTCTTAAAAGAGCATTTTGTTTGAAACCAGAAAATTCTGGCTTTGTGCGACACTACTTAAAAAAATCATATCTCGAGTTTCGTAAGTCCAAAAATTAGAAATTTTATACCGTTGGAAACTAGATTTAATGTACTAAAACTCTCTAGAAGACACTTTTCCTAGATTCAAATCCAAAATCATTCAAATTTTAGCTCCAACTCACTGTTCCAGCAAGAACAGAGCAAAACAGTCTTGCATTTTCAGTAAATTTTGGAAATTTCGCAAAATTCATAGAAATAGAATCAGCCCTTGAAATTTATATCAATAATAGAACTCCAAATCTAGTTTCAAAAGCAATAAACGGAACTCAATTCGGACCTTTCTATACCAAGATACAACAGTTTTTGGAAAGCTGATTTTTGGGACCTGGTTCACGGAATTTCCAGTTTTGGAGTGCCTGACACAGTTTCAAATATATGGCCATAACTAAAGCTACACAACTCAAAATTTCACATGGTTTGCGGCGTTGAAAACTAGAGTCAAAATTCCAAAATTCACTAGAAGAAACTGTTTCAAAATTCGTTTTATAAGATGGGTGAAAATGAGCTACAAACTGCAGCTATGCTTGTTTCTCGGATGAAAACAGTGAGGAAAATCAGTCAACTTTGTCGGTTCACTACGGCTCATAGAAAACGAACTAGAAGGTGTATTTTATACCGTTGGAAAGCCCTCGGAATCTAGTTTTAGATGTCATAAACAGCACTTGATTTCAATTCCTGGACGAAAAGTTATGGGTTGATACGTACACACTGGTCTGGTATCCTGATCAGAAATTTTTCAGATTTGCATTCTCACTTTAACCCAACTTTAATTCAACCAAATGAAATACTTTTTGAGAGATAATTGACACACATAAACACCAATATATAACAAGCATTTTGGCACCAAAATAACCACTAAATTCAGAATTAACATGAGGGAATCAACCAGCAAAATTTTGGACAGCATAAAACAAACAAACAACTAAACACACAATAATTCGTCAAGACCACTACCTAAGAAACCACCTCAAGACATCTACCTAGAGTCAAGGTTCATTGACCCGATCAACAACCCAATGCTTAACTAGTTAAAACTAACTAAACTAACCATAAGTTGAAAGGAAAAATAAGAGTTTTGAGGTGTTACCTTACTTCCAAGAGATGAAGAAACAAACCACTAGAGTTTAAACTCTAAACCACTAAGGTTCCTTCCTCCTTCAAGTTTCCCTTCAAGCTTGAGTGATGTTCCAAGAAAATGAGCAAGTTTGGAGTGTGTTTTTGGATAAAAAATGGAAGAAAAGCTAGTTGAAATTTTGGTAAGAAAGGGTGAAGGAAGGGTCGGCCAAGAGGGGAGGGGAAGAAAGGGTTTGTGTGTGATGTTGGTGAAGTGATGGAATGAAAAGGTAGAAGTGACATAAAGGTACTTTAGTACAAAAAGTCAACAAATGAATAGTGGGCAATTAGTACTTCTATTTGAGTTTAATTTAAGTCACTTACCTCTAATCTCTCAATTAACTTTTTTTAGTCTATTATTGATCACTCTTAATTCTACAAGACCACTGCACTCTTGGACCGAATTTTGCCTCGAAAAACGTATATTCACTATTTCTCATTAATCGAGCCGTAGAAAAATTAAATTTACTAGCAAACGTTTTTAAAAATATAAAATGGGATAGTGTTCCATGCAAATGAAATTAAAATGGGTGAAATAAATTAATTGGAGTAAACGAATAAATAAATAATTAAATAAGTCAGTAAAATAAAATAAAAGTAAGTAAAATAAAATTCGAGTCTTCACATTTTCACTTAATAGTGGGCGAAAATGGAGAGAAATGAAACTAAATTAATTGAAATAATTTTAAATTATTTTAAATGATGATTTTCTCTATTTTTTTAATAAATTAACAATTCATTGTTTCATTTCCTTCTTCAATTCAAACAAAAATTCAATTCTTTTCTTTTCCTCCATACCGAATCGAAATAAGAAGAAAGGAAATCACTTTCCTCTACTCCTTTTTTTTTTTAATCCATTGATATTCTTTTCTTTCCTTTTGTTTCCTTTCATCCAATCCAAACAGTCTTGATAATACGTAGAAGTATAATAAATAGCCGAAAATGATACTCCTAAGAAACAAGAATATAAATAAGATATTTTACCCATACTCTCTCTCTATCATATCTCTGTTCTTGTTCTCCATTTCCCGCCCCTATTAAGGCCCTCCAAACACTCTGAAGGCTCTCTCGTTAGGGTTTCAATTCAATTTCCCAAAACCTTCGTCCCAAATTCGTCCCAAATTCCAATTTCAGATCAAATACGCATTTCTAAATGCACTTTCATTAATAAAATTCTACTTATGTAGAAATTGAACAGGAAGAACTTACTTAATTTCGACTGAAAACATGGCTGCTATCAGTTTCAGTGCAGTTTCACTCTATCCTTATGCTCACAAGGGTTCTCTATTTCTAGCAGCTAACCCAAATCCTAGTAGACAATGCATTTCTTGCTGTGGACCATCGCATTCTACTTCAACTATAGGTAATGAACTGTAAAATTTACAAGCAATGAAGTTCTTATCTTTTTGTCTTAATTTCAGTGAATATTTCCATAGGGTTTGTAATTTTTAGTGCTGTTAGCTCAGGATGAAGCAGTATTTGTTATGTTTTAGTTTGCCTTGCTCTATTTTCTTGTTGCGATTTTTATTTCTTGCTATTTTCTGTCTAATTAAGAAATTTGTGTTTTACCCTTTCTGTTATTGCATTTTATGCAAATAAGTGTTAAATTATTTAGTATGATAATGTCATTTAGGAAGAAAAGTTTGCAGAAAACAGAATTACTGGTTTTATTTGTTAAAATCGGAGATATAGAAAAGAGGAAAACACGAAATGTAACCACACTTGGGAAATTTTCAGTTTTTATTGCTTGGTTGTCCAATTTACATGTAGAGGATTTAGATACCTTTAAATTTTTATAAGGGTGTATTGATATATATATTTTTATGGGTGCATATCATAATTGCTGGTTTTGTGTTAGGTTCACGTGGTGGGTCGAGAGAACCTCGTAAAAGATCTCGAGGAAGAGCCGAGGGACCTCGAAAAAGTATGGAAGATTCTGTTCAACGTAAGATGGAACAGTTCTATGAAGGTTCTGATGGCCCACCGTTGCGTGTTCTTCCAATTGGTGGTTTGGGAGAAATTGGAATGAATTGCATGCTTGTTGGAAATTTTGATCGGTATATTTTGATCGATGCTGGTGTGATGTTCCCTGGGTAAGTATCAGTAACTTGTTTTCATGCACCTCTCTTTGATTCTGTATCTTAGGAATTGCTTAAGCTGGACACATCAGCTGTGAAGGAGTACTTTGATAGTAAATTTGCTTCTTTTGTTGCACCTAGGCATGAAACCAATTTCCCTTTTCTTATTTTCTTGTGAACCCTCTGCAAAATGGGAATGGAGAGTTTTTACTCCCATCATACATTCCCTTAAAAGACCCCTTACATGAGAAATTAAAGTTTGTTTTTTCTTTGTGTTTTTTGGAGATTACTTGTTTTGTTACATGCATACTGAGAATTGATTTGATTATGTACGGTTTTTTGCTATGCTTTCAGCTATGATGAGCTTGGCGTCCAGAAAATCATACCTGATACCACGTTTATCAAGAAATGGAGCCACAAAATTGAAGCAGTTGTAATAACCCATGGTCATGAAGACCACATTGGTGCGTTGCCTTGGGTAAAGATCTGTTCAGCTTCTTGAATTATTTCTGTGTTGTATTGGTCATTCAAATTTATAAACATTTCTGATTGTTTGAAATTCTTTTTTATTGCTCATTAAATGGACAAGTCTCTTTAAACTGAGACAGTTTTAAGAGAATAAACAATTAAATGTAGGGGATGCTATATGAAAGTAGTTTTTTTGTCTTAAGGTTGTCACTAAAGGTTCTCCCTTGCTGATTTACTTTGGCTTCTTCTAGTAATTTGAATGGTTAAACTGGTGAGGTTCCTTCATTGAATGTGGTTCTATTCTGAAGCAACATTAGCTTGAGGTACTTTTAGTTTTTCTATTGTGGTGGTCAGTATGGAGCTCATTATTTTCACTGCCTGAGGCTGGTTAAGTAACTTGTTTCCTGTTGCAGTTCATCAAAGTTTCAAGACAAAGAAAACAAGTCGTTATTTAGTGCGTAACACATTAGTAGTACTATGCTCATATGGAATGGAAAATGACAAATGCAATGCATGCAATTGGCTATACATAATCTCAGCTACTGGAATCAATTATTCATGAAAATTTCATTTCATTTAGAGTTCCAATAAACTGCTTCAAGTAGATAGTTGAAAATTTTAACTTAAATTGAAATACTTGAAACACTGCTAGGACTCATTCCCTGCTGAATTTAAGGGCAATAGTATCCTGAGTCAGGCTACATTCTCTTCATCTATCATTCTGTTCTCTTCCATTATACTTATTATCAATATTAGAAAATGATCCTCCTATGTAAACATATCTATTTGATGACATAATTCTCTCTCATTCATCAGTTTTGTTTGCTGAAACAGGTAATTCCTGCTTTGGATGCACGCACGCCTATATTTGCATCTTCCTTTACAATGGAGGTTTGTAACAGGAATTTTACAATTATGTGAAGTTTTCTTCTATTCAAACGCTTTATGTGTAAGTTGCCACACCTATGACATGAGATGCATAGATGTGGTTAGATGACCTTCAAGAATTGCTGCATCTCATTCATATATAGTTGTCCAGATAAGAAGATATGAGATATGTAAAATGTAAATGATTTTGCCGTTATTCATAACGTTCATTCCACTTATGTGATCACATTGGATTGTATGAGCAATCCGGACTACCCTATATATGGTTGGCTTCTGTGCTTGTTATTTACCCATTTCTATGATAAAATCATAGCCCATGTACATGGGAACGTTATATACGATGTTGGCATGTTATTATGTATCTTGATTTACTTCTGGTTCTGATAACATGGGGACATTGCTTATTTGCCAAAGAATGCATGTACTTGTTGAAAAACCAATAAACAGAGTCCTGAAGCCTTATACCTCTATCTTCATCATAGCCTGTTAATAATCTGGTGCAAGAGAGGAGGAAAAAAAAACTGGCTACTTGTATTTAGAGGTGGCAATTTGTCCCAAGTCCCAATGGGTTACCCATGCCCATGGGTACTTTGGGCGGGATGGGTATTGGATTTTGATATTGGGTTTAAAATGGGACAAATTCCAATTGTACCCATTAATTGATGGGAATACTTGGGTACCCATTGGGCTCAAATAACAAGGGCTCTGTTTGGTTTAGCTATTTTTGGGGGATATTTTTGAAATATTTTATTATAACAGTGTATATGAAAATTTTTTACTATAAATTTTTTTTGGAATATTTGATATACTAATATGGATGGGATGTTTTTTGAGTTATTGTATATTACTGTAACATTGTATTTGAAAAACTTATTTTTTGAAAAAATAGCCAATCCAAACGGAGTCTTAGATTCAAAAATTATCTTTAACAATTTTTATAGTCATACTAGAGAATATAATCTAGTAGTTTTCCTAGTCATTATCCACAAGAATTTTCAACATTTCAGTTAATTTTGACCTGTCATCTTTGGACAATGATGAGGATAAATATTCAACACCTTAAGTACCTTGGCCATCTTGATATATGTTGGAATATGACTGTATATCTATTTTTTCCTTTATTTGTTAATCCAATTTTTGATGGGAATCCTGAGTATAAAGCACTTGCATGTTTATTTAATAAAACTAAAAAAAATTTAATAAATCAAAAATATTAAAATTATATAAAAAATAAAAATGAATTAAAGGAAAAAAAATATGTAGAAAATAGATTTGGGTATTGGGCGGGATCAATCTAAACCCATCCCAAAGTGATCCCGCCCAAGTTAGTCCCAAAACACATATGGGTAAGGTTGGGCCCAAACCCATATGACTCGGTTCCATCACAAACCCAAGCAAATCCCGCCCATCCCGCCCATTTTGCTACCTCTACTTGTATTAGAAAAAATATCCTGTTATGAGAAGCACACTAGTCTTCTGGAAAGTAATCCTGTCTAATCCTGTTATTAAATCAAACATGCAATGCCAGTCTGATGTTGATTCCTGAATCTGCTGTTGCGATGCGTGGATCACTTTTTGGCATTTCAAGATGCATAATATCATTTCATGAGTTGCACTATATCATAATAGTGCTTATTAGTTTACTTCATGAGATGCATCATATCACATTGAAACCTAATGCTTTTAATTTATGCTGGCTAATGTTAAATGCAGTAGCCTTTCCTGTTTTTGTGCAGCTTATCAAGAAGAGATTGAAGGAGTTTGGGATTTTTATTCCTTCTAGGCTCAAGATATTTAAAACAAAAATGAGATTTGTTGCTGGGCCATTTGAGGTGGAACCGATTAGGGTTACACATTCCATTCCAGATTGTTGTGGATTGGTTCTTCGCTGTGCTGATGGTACTATTCTTCACACAGGGGACTGGAAGGTATCTGTTTGGTGGATGTCTTTCTTTTCTTTCCGAATAGTTACGTTTGGTTAACAAGTTTATCAAATTCAACAGATTGATGAGACACCATTAGATGGGAAAGTATTTGACCGTGGAGCTTTAGAAGAGCTTTCTAAAGAAGGAGTTACCTTGGTAAGCACTAGATTATCATTAAGCTCTTTTGTTTTTTCTTTTTGTTTTATAGTTTAAGTTGATTCTACAGAATGCATGATATTTTTTTCCTCACTAGGCCATTTCTGAAACATTGAATGCACCTTAGAGCTTCAGATTTTGCGTTTCCATTGCTGAAAATATATAGCCGTTGGGTATCTAGGATTTAAAAATTCAAATTAGATGGGTAAGAAGGGGATATACAGTTGCTGTCGAAATTCTATCCTATCGGGACATTTGGACATTTTACTGGATTTCTATCTTTTTTTTTCCTGGTCTTCCTTGACCTAAAAACCTATCATCACTATTATTTTTCAATATTTTTGGTACCTTTTAAGTTCAGTTCTAGTTTTTGAAAGTTTAAGTTCTTAGTTCCTATTTGCTGAACAAGTACCTATACTTAAAGCAAGTCAAATCAATGGATATAATTGGAACCTATGGGAGATAATTAACTGAAGATGTCTTTATTTTTTTGGACTTCTTATCTTATATTTTCTGGGCATTCAGTTGATGTGATCATCATGTTTCTTAGTAAAAGATACATCAGCCATTTATTGGTGATGAATAATATCAGTTCAATGTGCTAATTCAGTAGTATTACTTAGGCCTTGTTCTCACTTGCTTTAGATTTTGCAAAATCTGATATGGAAAGTGATTATAGAGAACAGTCAGAATCAGCAAAAGCTACTCTTCGGTTGATTATGGATTTTAGCTTTTTTGCTTATTAAAAAATCTATAATCTGAATACAAAAACAAAACGAGAACATCACAAAATTAATTATCTAAAATCACTAATTCATAATCAGCTAAAATAATGAACCGAGAACAAGCCCTTAATTAAGTGTATCCAATACCTAGGAGTACTTAAATTTTCTGGTATGAGCTTGTAGATATTTCTGCATGCCATATATTGATATATAACGGAGAGTTTCAGTTAATATTGGGGACAACTTAAATAAACCTAATGTCTATGTCATACAATAAACTTCTAATAGACTGCAGTCAAATCCAAATGTATGTATAAAGTATGAATCAATAATTTTCTTGATCAATAGCAATTTTATCTAACAGGCTAACTTCTTACGATTTTTTGTTTTATTCAACAGTTGGATTACATACTAAATTTTTTTAAGAAGATCACTCTGGGGCACTCAAAGTTCTTAGTTTTGATAAATTATCGAGTTTCAGGATATTGGTAAAATTCTGGGCTGGCTTTGTATTTTCTTTTTTATTCCTTTTCCCTTCCTTTTTGTCCCCATCCTCCTCTAGTCCCTCTAGGGTTTACTTATCCATATATTTCTCTGCTTTCAGTCCCTTGAATGTTGCTGCTCTCCTTTTCATGACCTCCATCTCTTTATCCTTTCTGCTTACCTAACTCTCCTGTTCCTCCTGTATCATCCTCTCTACTTCATCTCTCCTCTTTTATTACCACTTCTTGCCATCTGGTGCAGCAGTGTCTGCTGCTCCTCCACTTTCCCTCTTTCTTCCTTGCTTCCATTCTTAATTTCCATATTATGACTCTTACACGCGGCACATGTCAGTTTGGCACAGCCATGTCCACCAAGACCAGCACAGAGCTGCATAGACCACAGCCACAACCACAGCATCCGTCTTTATCACCATTCAACCAATAAGGCCATCACCACCTATTGGGGTTCAACGCCACACTGGCACACACTCCCAAAACAGAGCTCCAACACTGCACCACTTCATCATAGCATATTCACATTGACAACCCATAGAAAGCACCCTGCACGCACCTAAAAGCATCACTACAGCTTATCCTTTTCTTTTCTTTTGTTCCTTTTCTTTTCTTTGTTCCCCTGCCCTCTTTCCTTTTCTACTGCTGGAAGAAGGCTCAACCAATGCTGAAATTCCTGGTTGCTCATCCTCTCTGTTCCTTGCGTCTTTTGTGACTCCTCTATGTTTTGTTTTCTCTCTTTTGATTTTTCTTGCTGGCATTCTCTCCATCGTTTGGTAAACATGCTATGTCTGAATAGTGGTAAATCTATGCAGGAAACCTAAGTGCAGAAAAATGAGGTATAGGAAAGAGAAAGTTACTTCCTTGTGCATGTTAGTTTGACAAGAAATAAAATTAGGAGAAATAGGTGATTAGTGGTAGTTATGATTCTTCTGTGTAACTGAATCTTTTTGAGCAAAACCTTGCAATTTTTGCAGGATATGAAATGTAGGAAAGCTTTGTAATGTGCAGGAGATTTTTATAATTCTCTCTTTAACCAAACACACACCATTGGAAAAGTAGCTAACCGCTAATACAACTCATGCTTTTCCTTACAACCAAACACTATGAATTATATTTTTTGATTGTCTTCTTGCTTAGTCCTCAGTCAAAAACAGTAGGATACATCTGAAGTGGCACCTCCATGGAACGAAGAACAGAATTTTGATTTCACTAAGAAAGGTTTCAAAAAAGTTTTAATCATCCAAGAAATAATTTCAAAATCTAATGCCTAAAACTCTAATCATGTTCAAAGAGCACAAAATGAGAGCAATTCTTTTTTGTTGCCAGTAAAGCATGCCCGACAAAGTGGAGTGTTCAGATATCAGGACTGATTAGCTACATTAACTCAGTGTCTGTCTTTATTGAAGTGAATTAACTGGGTCGATTCAATCGCAGATGATGAGTGATTCAACGAATGTACTCTCGCCTGGAAGGACACTTAGTGAGACTGTTGTAGCGGATGCATTGTTGCGTCGTATTTCAGCTGCTAAAGGTAGGGTTATCACTACCCAATTTGCATCAAATATTCATCGTCTCGGAAGTGTGAAAGCTGCAGCTGACTTGACCGGCAGAAAATTGGTAAGATCTCTAAGATTTTTTAGTCCTTGCCCATTACTTTGAGGGACAGACATAATTTTTATCAGCACATCAGGTTTTTGTTGGAATGGCATTGAGGACATATCTGGATGCTGCATGGAAAGATGGAAAGGCACCTATTGATCCATCAACACTGGTAATCACTTTATGACGCTTGTTTGTGTTACATTTGTTCTCCAGAGAAATGAAATATGAGCAATCCATATATGTGGTTTTCCATATTCTCTTTGATAGGATTAATTTTGCTTGTTTTGAAAAGACTCCAGGTTGCTTTTACACTACCAAGATGTCTTACATCAATATGTGAACATTTTTCGGTGAGCTTGCCTGAAAAAGTGAATTCTGATGTGCAGATGATTAGTGCCCCAAAAGTATTAAGTTGCTGATGTTGGTAATTAAATTGGACATGCATCACCTGTCAATCTTGACTCATGAATATACCTTTTGTAGTATCCAACATGTGTGGCCATTGCTGCCATTTGGTACTTTTGTTTTTGGTTGATGTGTTAGATTTTGGAGGTTAATATGATGATGCAAGAGTGTGCGTTCAGTAATCATAGCTACCCCATCATCCTCCATCCTAATGCCTTATATCACCAATTTGATAATAAGAAACCGCTTTCTTGCTTTTCATACTGTACATGTGATGGATAGGTGAAAGTGGAAGACATTGATTCTTATTCACCCAAAGACTTACTCATTGTAACTACTGGCTCTCAAGTAAGTTACGTTGATTTTTTTTAGTTGTGATCATCCGTTAGTGATTTTTTATTGTTCATCCAAATTTCTGATGTAGCATTTGAGTAAGTGCACCTATTGTGTCAGGCAGAACCACGTGCTGCACTGAATCTTGCATCATATGGAAGTAGCCATTCACTCAAACTGACACAAGAGGATTTGATTTTGTATTCTGCTAAGGTAATTTTTCAGAGCTTGATTTGCTGGGCATGCAAGTTAGAGTTACTTTGAAAAGTATTTCTGCTTCTGATCTGATCAGATGATTTTGTCTTTTATAATTTCATAAATGTTTCTTGACCTCAAATTTGGAATGGTATTTTACTTCATCTTCTCTAAACCACATTATCTCAGTGGAATCTATAGATTTGATCCTTCATTTGAAGCTACTTTTACTCATTTAGATATCTTGGGTCCGTTTGAATTGAAGATTTGTTGGAAATGTTTTTGTATCATTCACTCTAGCATTTTTGTTATCCAATGTACGTGAGATAAAATGGTGTTTAAGAAGATGAAAAGGTTGGGAGAATGATATATAAAAAAAAGGATTTTTCCAGAATAATTTGTTTGTATTGCATGCAACTGTTGCAATAATAGCAATTAGGTGCAAGGCATTGGATGATTTTCATTTTAAAGAGAAATTACTGTTTGGATCATATGTTTTAAAGTCTCGTATTATTTCATGTACATTATTTGAAATGACTGACAAATTGTATAATTATAGCTTAAAAAATCCTCTTTTTACCACTTTTTCCTGATTTATGCCCGTCCAATTATAACCAATCCTGTCAAAGAAGATATGGGGTTGTACTCGGGGTTATTGCAATGCTACTACAGTCCTGGCAAATGAATATCTTGCAAGGAAAGGAAGAGCTAAGAGAAGACTAATAGATAGAGAAAGAAAAATAAATTGATGCGAAAGATATGGGAAAGTAAATAAGATCATTTGTCTATTTTGTAGGTTACTTAGTGATATATAAGAAAAAGAAAAAGCAGAAAGAACCAACCAAAAAAAAAAAAAAAGGAAAACCTCAAGTATCAACCTAATCTGAGGAAAAAGATTATGGAAGTCTTTCTGGAACTTTGAGTCCAATTGAAGGTATGGAAATCTCTCTGGAGCTTTTGGTTTCAATTTAAGGATATAGATGTGAATATATCTTTGCATAATTACCCAATTTGGGTGCCAGTGCCTTTTAACCCTATAATAAATCCACGCATCTTATGCCTACATGAAAGACAACCTGAGACTTGCATTTTGTTCAGTGCATAAACCATATCCAACATCCACATTCCACAATGACCCTAGCTAATGAGACTCAGTGAAATATTATAAAGAGTCCACTGAATAGGTTATATTAAGTGCATTGCTCATGGAGAGAAGAAATTAACCGTACTATGTTTGTAGGAAATTATGGAAGTCTCTTTGGAGCTTGAATATCTATTTGAAGGATATAGATTAGCAGATGTATTTGCTTTTCAGCCACTTTGGGTGCCACTGTATTTTAATCCTCTAACTAATGTTCCAATAAATCATGTACATGCCTGACATACCTCAGAAATGCATTATGTTCAGTGCCGAATTTTATCTAGCTTCCACCAGCCATAAGCACGCTAGCTGATGAGACTGGTGAGATATCACGAAAGATGGAGCTTTAAAGCAAACTAATGAAAATATTTCGTAGGCTAAATGAAAGTTCAGACAAACTGCATTTCTCATACACAGACTAACCATGAGTGATTGCCCTCCACTTGGCCTAAAAAAAATGTATCAGCACATATGCTTTTCTAGATGGTTGAAAATGTCTAAATAATATGATCAGAAAATAGGATGAGAGGAGATCTAAGAAATTTGATGCACGGAATTTATTGCTGTAATTTAAACTAATTGAAGTAATGACTTTGAGTGGTGAAAATAACTACACTATACAATTTGTGTCAAGTGCTTTTTGAAATTAAAGCAATCTTAAGGGAAAAGAAAGGAGGAGGAGGAAGAGGAAGTCTTAATAACTAACTGAATTGCATGATACAAATTAAGAATGGGCTTTTGTACCTCTTCTTGGGAGTGGGATGAGATTTTGGGTAATTTGGACAGCATATCACTGGGAGATGTAGTATCAACTGTTCTATCTGCAGTTGCAATGATTTTACTAGATCCCCAAATAGAAAGACCGTAATACACTGAATTTAATAAAAGATGTTACAGCTAGTTTCCGGTTAACATTACCTAATAAAAGATGTCACTGCCAGTCTCTGTCAGACTTACATTGATTGGAATTAAAAATGACACATTCTTGGTGATTTGCAGGGGAAACCTTTTGTGCAGTATAACAATAGAAATCCATTGATTTGGATACTTCAATTACAGATGTAGATATAGTAACATCTGTAGACAAGGAAGAATGTGAGGTTTTAGGAGACTATTATTGATATCTTCCTGGCAAAGATCAATTTGGAAGCTGTCCAACAAATGCTGATGAGGGCTTAAACAGGGATTTGATAGGAATGTGAAAGTGTGTCTGCATGGGAAACTGAACTGCCAAGGCATTGCTTTTATAGGCATCTAGATAGAAATGAGTAATTATGTGAAATATCTTCATGGTGGATATTTCAAATATATTTCAGACCTGTGCTTTATACATGTTTAATGAGTCTTTCTAAGTTAAGGCATGTAAATAGTTTCCTTAGACTAATTAAATGAAAGAAACAAGTGATGAAAATTTTAGTTGAGTGGAAACCCATGTGTTCTGGAGCTGTTTCCGCAAATCACCAATGAGATTTGCGTATGAAATGGTTGTAACTGTGGCTTAAGGTTTTAGTGGGGATTTAGGTAATATCAGGCTACAATCCTTGCAATCTTTACATTAAAAATCCTTGTGTCTTTTGTGTCTGAGCTTGCTTTGAAATGCTATTCTGAGTAATCAGATTATCTATATTTGTTCTAGATCTAAAACATTTGTTATTCTGATAACTGCTAATCTTCTTCTGGTAACAAAGTGAGCATGCAAAGGAAATGAATAAGAAGAAAAAGAAGGAAGAGGAGGCTTAGATATGGCAGATATCAACACATCCGTGGTGACATAAGTATCATAATAATATCATGAAGCGGCCGGTTTAATTAGAGAACGAATTCTTACATACACATTTTTTTTTGTGAAAATCTCGGAAAATTGTCATTTCGTTGAGGGGTCATTATTATGGATGCGGTGTACTGGGAACCTAACTATACTAACTATGTCTGATGCGGCTTTCTTCGGTATAGCTATTGATGGAGCAACAGGGTTGATGTTGATTTGAGTTTAGTATATCTCGCAACGTGATGCAGTTTCAGAGTTGTTGAATGAATTACTCTGGCTAAGCAAACTTTTGAGTCATCTGTTCAAACTGGAGTATATGTACTCCTCCTTTCAACTTGAATCCTAATTTTGAGGGCAGTTTGTCACTTCCTCGGATGAAATTTGACATGAAAAAGTTATCGACTGTGTCAAAACATACCTTACATGTTGACATTGACCTTTTAGTCAATTTTTTGGTTCAGCGTTTCTGACTTAAGTTCCTTTTAAGATGTCGATTGCTTCAGATGACATGCTAGATGTTACCATCCCTTTTCAGATGTGTCTTTGTTTGCCTAGTATTTGTACAATGATGACCTGGTTGGATATTTAAATCGTCATGTTAAAGCTTTACTTTTTGTTAATCTTTCTGCAAGGTTCTGCTGTATATATTTGTGGTTTTCATTGTTTATATGATTTATTATAGGTTATACCTGGTAACGAAACTCGGGTGATGAAAATGCTTAATCGTATATCAGAAATAGGGTCAGCTATTGTGATGGGCAAGAATGAGTACTTGCACTCGTCTGGTCATGCTCATCGTGAAGAATTGGTAAGATGATCATCATGCAGAAATCTTTTTTTGCCTCTTTTTCTTAAAAAAAAAAAATACTTTTGATACTGATCTAAGTCAGAGCACCTCATCTTTTATGTGCTGTCATTTTTTAGAGTTTGAGAAATGATTGTATCATTTGAGTTCCTTTTGATATGATTTGATACTAGGGATAGTTGTAATTGAGATGTAGTAAAGCATCGCAGGTCTTTGTCTTTTCATTTGTGATTTTTGTTCAACATTTTGGTAACTACGAGATTTGTGAATAACATTGATAGCAATTACTGTATGTTCCTTTTTTAGTTTGTTCTATTAATATTGGACTTTAAACTTGTGTGGTCATGAAACACTGAATTGACTTTCGTTCTTGAAGGATGAAGTGCTTAAAATTGTGAAGCCACAACATTTTCTACCCATTCATGGGGAGCTTTTATTCCTAAAAGAGCATGAATTGTTGGGAAAATCAACTGGCATTCGGCATACTGTGGTAAGTAATGATTTTATTGTTGCTTAGCACTGTTCCTAGTGTTACTTAGGTGATATTAGCATCAAGAAGAAGGTTGCTTTCTACATAGTCTCTTGCACTGACAGCACAATTAACCATGGTCTTGCACTGACAGCACAATTAACCATGAGAACCATCCTCAGCAAATGTAACGGATTTTCGCTGATGGTTTGTTAGCCTAAGAAAATCCAGTCCTTGCACTTTTATAAGGTGGATGAAGGATCAAAAAGTTCTTGCAGGACTTGTAAAGAAATGTTCCTGTGACAGTAATTTTCTTCTAATGTAGTGCAGCTTGCTATGTGCCATTAACTGTTCTGTGTAGGCTTGGTGTGTACCTACTGTCGGGTAGCTTCATAGAGTCTGGTTAATGGCTATTTTATCAAATCAGGTCATAAAGAATGGAGAGATGCTTGGTGTCTCACACCTGAGGAACAGAAGAGTTCTATCTAATGGTTTCACTTCCCTGGGGAAAGAAAACCTACAGGTGGTTATCTCTTTCAAACCTGCTAACACATGTACAAACACACTGCAAAGCAAACAAATAGTTGCACCCTGTAATCAAAATGGATTTGCTTTTCAGTTTTCACATAATCCAGATGTTTTAACAGTTAAGTTTTGCTTACATACTGTTGAAATTGCAGTTGATGTATAGTGATGGTGACAAAGCATTTGGGACATCTACCGAGCTTTGCATTGATGAGAGACTTAGGATAGCATCAGATGGTATTATAGTCATCAGGTAAACTGTGCAACACACCTGAAAAGGCTTAATTTTCTTTAACTTGCAGTGGAAGATTGATAATTCTCATTTTTTCTTGCAGTATGGAAATTTTACGCCCCCAGGCTTCAAACAGTCTAACGGAGAAAACACTAAAAGGGAAGATAAAAATTACAACACGTTGCTTATGGCTTGACAAAGGAAAACTTTTAGATGCACTGCACAAAGCTGCACATGCTGCACTATCAAGTTGTCCTGTAAACTCACCTCTGGTTCACATGGAGAGGACTGTTTCTGAAGTTCTGAGAAAAGTAGTTAGGAAATATAGTAGCAAAAGACCTGAAGTCATTGCAATAGCTTTAGAAAACCCAGCAGGAGTCCTAGCTGATGACATAAATGGAAAGCTATCGGAAAGGTCACGTGTGGGTTTAGGAATTTCAACATTGAGAAAAGCAGTTGATGGGCATCAAAGAAAGCGACGACCTAATGGGGCACAGGAGGTTGATGACAGTGACAGCCATGCACATTTAAGAAGCATCATGCAACAAGATTTAGAAGGTTTTGTTTCCTTTTCTGTTTTTCTTATCAAAGAAAGTGATGCATGTTCTGTCTGCACAAGCTTTATGATTGGCTCTGCTCTCACACAGCATGTAGGAGGCATTTACTATTGTCAACTGTGAAAATCTAATGACATGTATATGTTAGTAAGAAGTACAATTCTCGTGAAGGAAAGGAAATAAAAGTGGTGTAAATGGTGAAGCTTGTGGCGGACAAATGAGTTAGCTTTATGCCAAGCTGAATGAAAGAGCTGGAACACTGCTGCCAATTTCAAATGGTTTTGAAAAGGCTTATCTGTTGAGTTGAGGTGTAGCATTGACGGCCAGATTTCGCTGCTTCATCTTTGTGTTTCTGGTCAACGTTTTCTGATAGCAATAGGCAGTCTAATCATGGAAAGTGTCTTGTCAATCAACTTCATAAAAGTTGGCCCACCATCACTAGTATTTTTCTGCCGCTTTCTGCTATTTAGAGGTCTCTCTTCCTATGCTCGATTAGAAAGGCCAAGAATAAGAGACGGTTATAACAAGGGCAAGATATGTTCAGCAATCTGAATAAATTTGACCATAAACTACTTTTCTGGTTCTTATGCTTGTGCAGATATCTGCACTCCATGTGCCTTTATGTGTTAAAGTTGATTTATAACTACTGTTTATCAACCTAGTGACTATGATATAGTACCAGACTAGCAGATTTGGTCATCTGTCCTCAATTCTTCTCAAATGATCTAAAGTTTCTTAACCTTTATTTGACTTTTGATGATTGCAGATAATGAGATGGATTTTGATAAACTGCTGTCCAAGGATGAAGCTAATTCAGTTTCTACATCATCGGAGGCATTCTCTTCAAATGGTGCAGAATCAGACAACTTTTGGAAATCATTTGTACAAATACCAACAAACAATGTGTTGGAGGAAGGTAATACCAGCTTGCAGTTACAGAAGGAACACTATGAAAATTCAGAAATAGACAGCGGTGAGCTTGATTCAGGCCTACCAAAATCGGAACTTAAGTCTTCCAAGTCTGTGAAACCGAACAAATGGAAGCCTGAAGAGATCAAAAAGCTAATTCGAATGCGTGGGGAACTTCATAACAGATTCCAAGTTGTCAAGGGTCGAATGGCTCTCTGGGAAGAAATATCTTCCAATTTGTTATCTGGTGGAATAAGTCGAAGCCCAGGACAATGCAAATCTCTGTGGGCATCTTTGGTTCAGAAATATGAGGTAGGTTTCAATCATGAAAGCGTCCATCTGGATCATAGTTGGCTTACTTTCATAACATTGTCATTTTATTGTTATGCAAGGTGTCTATTTGTTGAGCACAAGTTGAACTGGCCCTAGCATCGTATACACTCTCTCCTTTTTCTACTCCCCCTTGCACCATTATTTCTTTAGTTATGTGCTGTTTTGCAAGTTTAGATGCTAGATATGTTTTTTACTGGAAAAGGATCAGAATACATGTCCTTATTCTACAGTTTGCTAGGGAAGTCAAAATGACATGAATTAGTGCTAATTGATTAAAATATGAACTGATATATCTTGAAAATCCTTATTTTTTGGAGAACATTATGAAAAGTGATAACACTGTACATCTTAAGTCTATGGAACACGATAGATATATTTGGATAAATTTTCTTTCAAATTTTTGTTTTTCAATTTTCTTTGAGACAATCACCAATGATGTTAATCGTTCTGATAAAGCTGGTTTCCCTTGGAATACTGCGAATAGCCCCATAATTTAACTAAAGTAGCTAGGTGTCATATCTAAAATAGTTGACATGATTTTTAACCAGAACCATATGGGAGAATGTGAGATTTTTAACAATGAAATGTAAGAGTGAAAACAATAATACATAATATGTTCTTCAAAGGCTTAAGTTTTTTTTTTTTTTTTTGTTTTGGGAGGGGGGGTTGTCTTTGGCCTGTGTAATTGGAATAGGCTTTTTGCGGTTTCATTCCAGAATTGGGCACGTATGGATTTTGTAGGAATGAACATTCAGGGGAAATGAACTCTCCCAACATCTAATTGACACACCAAACTTTCAAATGGCACAAGAAATTGGAAATGCCTAACCAGGTTATTCCACCAGACTGAGGGATCCATTTTCATGTAGATTGTGTCAAAAGGAGGTCAAGTTTGAAATATTATCCTCATGTATTGTACATGCTCGTACCTGTATGCTTTTGTTGATTATGCACCTTCATAAAGTAGGAATTAGCTGTTTCTTGTGGTTCAGTATACTAGGATCATGTACTAGCCCTTTTTAAATGTTTTGAGATGCAACAAAACAGGAGATAGGAGCTTAGATGCAAAGAAACTCCTGCACTGGGGAATGAGTTGGTTAATTGGCTTTTTGCTTGTGGAATAGGAAGCCACATAAATGAATATAGTCTTTTCTGTTTGCTGCGCTAGTCAGCATGCTGGATATTGACTTTGTTCCTCATTATGATACCAAGTTTTATAACAACGGACATGTCTTCCCCATTATGGCTTGGGCCTTGCCTTAGGAAAAGTGTGGTATCTTGTCAAATCATTGTTTTGGAAATATTAGTAGATTTTTAATGTTTAATGAACTGAGAAAGTAATTCCAATAGCTCACACACATTTCTGTTGTTGGTGCTATTTAAGCATATACTTCTTCCTCTTTTAGTGTGTATGTAGGACATACTTGTGTGTACAATCATATGTCTACTGTATTTCCAGCAATTATTACCTATTCTCCTGTTGTAAAGTACCTTGTTGACTTCCAAACCTTTGATACAAGCTTCAAATGCTATTTGTGACATGTTGCTCTTTCGGACTATAATCTCCAACCAAAAGTATTGGGGCTTTGTTAACATAATCATTCACATCGGCTGGAAATAAGATTGAAGCGAGCTTTGGTTCCGGCCAATGGTCAAAAATGAATTAAAGCAGTGCAGTTGCAAAGAATCAGTTGCATATTGCCCAGTGTTTGTCTGTTACTCTTCTTAACATATGTTTTGCTTAATGCCGTTGGAGTTGACTATTATCTTTGGAATAAAGATGAATGCAAGCACATATGTTTCAGAGGACTTCTAATAGCCCTTGTGCATCTTTATGTTTGTTTATTTATTCTAGCTTTGATGAGACTAATTTCATTGTATGATATTGCAGCGCCATTTTTTCTCAAGTTGTTGACAAGTACTTACTTTTTTGCCATAAACAGGAAAGTAAGACTGATTCTAAAAGCCGGGAAAAGTGGCCTTACTTTGATGACATGAACACTATCTTTGTCAGACATTGATGCCCTTGTGCATCTTTATGTTTGTTTTTTTATTCTAGCATTGATGAGATTAATTACATTGTATTATATTGCAGCGCCATTTTTTCCCAAGTTGTTGACAAGTACTTAATTTTTTGCCGTAAACAGGAAAGTAAGACTGATTCTAAAAGCGGGGAAAAGTGGCCTTACTTTGATGACATGAACAAAATCTTTGTCAGACATTGATGTACCATTACCAAAATGATACTACAAGTGCTTGGATTTGTCACTGTTGGCAGCATTAAGATTTCATTGATGCAAGGTGAAGCCAAAGGTGCTTGCTTCTTGCGCATGTCCATTTTGAAGAGGTCAAGTTTTATTATGTAGCGAATGTCGGCCAATGTGCTGATGATTATGACACAGACAAAGGCAATGATTTTGTGACATGGGATCAAGTGTCATGGGTGCAAGACTGCACAGAGATATGTACTTTTTTGGTAGGCTTAAAGAGTTATAAGCATTAGATAGATTTGTAGAGCTCTTGTAGAGTCCTCCTGTGCGATGACACCGTTAATGTCATAGCAGACTCTTATCATAGGGCTATTAGTATGTGAGCTCTAAAGTCATGGGTTTATTGATGTATAAATAGGATTTATCTTATTAATAATTAGTTATTTTAATTAATTAAATAAAGTCAATGGAATAAACTTATAATCTTATATTTAGATAAATGTAATCATAAGGGTTGTGGTAATAAGATATATTTAACTAGCATTTATTCTTAAATATCATTACTCATACTATTAATCTCATAGATCGCAAGCTTGTGAATCAGTTCTTTGCAATTTTTAGCGTTCTACAAAATCGTTTAAAAGTGTTTGGACATACTAAGCTTGTTCTTTGTGAGTGAAATGATGTCGTCTGTGTGTAGTACAATTGTCAAAGAGGCTTGGAATGAAGTGAAATTAGAGCAATTGTAAACAATATTACTTTTGTAATCGAGAGGTTTTGCTTTTGAATATTTTTTTTTTTTTTTGGCTTTAACCATTACAAATAAAGAAGCCTTAGTTGTAAAGCATGGTTGGAGCTTTGCTACCACAGGGGGGGGGGGGGGTAAAAATTCATCACCTTGTTGTTTCTCCACCACTTACTTCATCTTAACATTCGTTTTTTTTTTGAATCAAGCGTCAACAATTTAAATCTATACTTACTCTTGCTCCTATATCAGGGAGAAGGGGATAGACTTAACTGAGATCGGTAGGAACCAAAAGGACTAAGTCACCTCTGGACCAAACTCAATATTTCATGAAAGTGATAGGGCAAGATCATTTAAATCCTTTAGATTCAGTCCATCTTGCGGATCATTGATATTGTTATCGAAAGCTCTTGTGCCATCAATAGTCTGGCTGTGCTTGTTCAGCTAGTTCTCCTTGATGCCATTATTTGAAGGTGATACCGCTAAATCTTCACAACTTACTATGTTTTCAGCAACGCCCCATGTTGTTGAAGATGGTAGGGCATCAAAATATTTGTTCACCTCAGCATCAACATCTGTTGTAGGTGATAGGGCTTCTTCGAGATAGTTCTTGAGCTCTTCACGTACAGTAACAGTGATACGTTCTATGTCGTATTTCAAACGTAACCTGTAACACGACAAACTCTAAGAATCTAGAATCGATATCAAGGTTTAGGTTGCGGAAATCAAAACGCACATGGAACAGCTCAAGAACATTTGATTGGTAGACGACGCCATAATCAAGGTGACTACTTGATTGATAAGTCAATGAACATCGTAGAACCAACTCTAAGATGTTTCAAAAGAAGTTTGGAGAAGCCAAAAGAATTGTTTCACTCAAGAAACTATTGCTGGAAAAATACTCTAATCTATCCTTTACAATGTATAAGTAAGGCTATTTATAGCCACAGTCCTAAAACTAGTCCAAATTTGAACCGGATATAGATTACATCACTTATTCCTTTAAACTACTATTCTAATGGCACAAATAGCTAGTTTAGCTTGCCATTTATTGCTAATAACCAATAATTATGTAGTTAAGTAAAAGGGAGGGAGGGAGGGATGGGTTGGGTGGTATGGGAGGGGTAGTGTAAGTGAGAGGTCCTGGGTTAGAGACCTCCTACTTACACTAAAAAAAAAATTAAAAAAAAGTAGTTAAGTAAAAACTTATGCAAAAATAGAAAAAATCCTAAAAATTAATTCGAATAGAATCGTCGCCTAATTCAACCGCGGATTCAAGGCAGAATGCTGAACGAAGAATGAAGAACTCGTGTCGCATGTGGGAAACGGATCTACGACTTGATTCGCAGGCGGATCATGACACGGATCTATCAAGGCTCATCTTCCTTGACTAAAATCAATGCATAATGCTCCTTCCAACTTGGTCCAACACCTTCTATGTGTATATAACGTCCAAATTGATCTTCAACAGCACAAACCAAGGCATGAAGTGACTCTTTCAACTTCTTAGCTTCACTGAATCAACACTCTCAATGCATAAGCTTGGCACATCAACTTGATCGATCATATCATCACTCGCATCATTCCCCTCCTCTTGAGAAGGATTTGTCCTCAAATTTTATTAATCATCTTCAATAAAATGACTCAAATCAGCCACATTAAAAGTAGCACTAGCATTGTACTCACTAGGTAGGTCGAGTCGATACGCATTTTCATTGATTTTCTCCAATACTTGAAATGGATCGTCATCCCTTGGAGATAGCTTACTGCGCCTTTGCAAAGGAAATCTCTCCTTGTGTAGATGTAACCACACCCAATCTCCAAGTTCAAAAACAACATATTGAGTAGTGCGCTTCTCAATATATTAGCCTGAACTCTCTCATGCAAGGATCGCACGAAATCTACCTTTTTCTTTCCATCCAAGTTAACACGTTCATTCATAGGTAAAGGCAACAAATCCAAAAGAGTTAAAGGGTTAAAACCATATACAACTTCAAAAGAGGAGTATTGTGTAGCACTGTATATAGTTTTATTATATGAAGACTCTACATGTGGCAAACATTCCTCCCAAGTTCTAAGATTTTTCTTAATAATTGCATGCAAAAGAGTTGATAAAGTCCTATTAACTACTTTAATTTGTCCATCCGTTTGGGGATGACTAGTTGTAGAAAATAGCAACTTAGTGCTTAACTTACCCCACAAGAATTTCTAAAAGTAGCTTAAGAACTTAACCTCCCTATCCGACACTATGGTTCTAGATATACCATGCAAACAAACTATTTCTTTAAAGAACAAGTCAGCAATATGTAATGTATCATCTGTTTTATGACATGGTATATAATGTGTCCTTTTGGAAAATCTATCAACTACCACAAAATATACTATCATGTTCTTTCCTAGAACGCAGTAAACAGAGCACAAAATCAATGGAAAGATCAACCCAAGGCTGGTTAGGAATAGGAAGTGGAGTAAACAAACTGAACAGATTAATTCTTGAATTAGTTTTATGGCATACTCCACATCGCTCCACCATACATTACACATCCTTCCTCATCTATGGCCAATGGAAGTGTTTCTGCAAAATAGACAAAGTCCTGGCAACACCGAAGTGTCCCATTAGTCCACCCCCGTGTGACTTCTTAATAAGTAAGTCACGTATTGATCCACGAAGAATACATAACTTGTCAAGGTAGAAGAGAAAACTATCATGTAAATAAAATTTACCTTGAGCAGTCTTGGTACAAGAAGTATAAAGCTCACCAAAGTCAGAATTGTTAGCATACAACTCTTTCATTAATTCAAAACCAAGTAATTTAGCATCTAAAGCTATAAGTAACAAATGTCTTCGAGATAAAGCATTGGCTACAACATTAGACTTACCTGATTTATACTTAATAACATATGGGACTGTCTCAATAAAAGCCACCCATCGAGCATGTCTCTTACTCAGCTTGTGTTGTGCCTTAAGATGCTTAAGTGACTTGTGATCGGTGTTGATGACAAATTCCTTGGCCCGCAAGTAATGTTGCCACGTTTCTAATGCTCGGACCAATGCGTACAACTCCTTATCATAAGTTGAATAATTGAATGCAACCCCATCCAACTTTTCACTAAAGTAGGTGATTGGCCTTCCTCCTTACATCAATACGACTCCAATCCCCACACCCGATGCATCACATTCAATTTCAAATATTAAATCAAAGTTAGGTAAAGCTAAGAGTGGTGCATGCGTGAGTTTGTGTTTGATTAATTGAAACACCTTATTTTGATCATCTCCCAATTGAAATTTCTCATTTTTTTAAGCATGGCCGTCAAAGGAGCAACAATTGTGCTAAAATCTTTGACAAATCGTCGATAGAAGCTTGCAAGACCATGAAAGCTTTGCACATCACTAATTGACATTGGAGTAGGCCATTCTTGTATGGATTTGACCTTTTCTTCATCTGCATGAATGCCCTGCTCACTAATAACATATCCTAAAAATACAAGATGGTTAGTGCAAAAGATGCACTTCTTAATATTGGCAAAGAACCTTCTATTCGAGATACCTCAAAAACAGCCCTTAGATGATTAAGATGGTTACTAAATCTCTTGCTATAAATCAAGATGTCATCAACATAAACAACTACAAATTTTCCCAAGAAGGGTCGCAAAACATGGTTCATTAGCCTTATAAAAATACTAGGTGCATGTTTGGTTCATTAGCCTCATAAAAGTACTAGTAAGTCCAAACGGCATAACTAACCATTCATATAAGCCATGTATGGTCTTGAAAGCTGTTTTCCACTCATCTTTCTCTTTCATTCGAATTTAGTGATAACCGCTCTTAAGATCGATTTTAATAAAGATGACTGAGCCATGCAATTCATCTAACATATCATCTAACCTAGGAATAGGATGACGATACTTAACTATAATTGCATTTATAGCCCTACAATCAGTGCACATCCTCCATACTCTATCTTTCTTTGGAATGAGAATAACCAGCACGGTACACGGACTAAAGCTCTCACAAACCCAACCTTTGCTCATCAGCTCATCTACTTATCTTTACAACTCCTTGGTCTCCTCTGGAGCCATCCTATAGGCTGGTTTGTTTGGTAAAGGTGCACCTAGAACCAAATCAATTTGGTGTTCAATGCCTCTTATAGGTGGTAATCCATTAGGGATCTCCTCAGGAAACACATCTTGGAATTCTCGTAAAGAGATAAGACACTAGAAGGCAACAAGTTATCAAGTTCATTAGAAATAACCAACACATTTTTGCACAAAAGTACAAATAAGGATTGATTAGAAATCAATGCTTGCTTGATATCTTTGGCTTTTGCAATCAAGTTTTGCTTCCTTTCTTTTTTCTCTCTCTTGGCTGACTCTATACTTGCCTTTTTCCCTTCATTTTGCTTGGCCATTTTCTCTTGTTTTTGTGATCTTCATATACTTGTCTAGGAGTAAGTGGTACAAGAGTGATTTTCTTATTACAAATTACAAAGGTATATTTGTTAGAACGGAGGGATTTTTAGTTTAACTCCCTTTATGACATCGTCACCATGGCCAACTCCATGAATTTCCTGCCTTGGACGCCTCACAATTTCCTCCTCGTCATTGCTGGAAATTTCAGTTTCACTGATGGAAATCTTATCTCGGCCACTTTTAGATTATGTTTGTCTGAGTTCCAACTTGTCCATCCGCTCATGCAATGCCTTAATGGTGTTGTTAATTCTCCTAGAGGAATCTCCGAATAAGGCCTCCATTTTAAGTACATGGTCAGCTTTTGGTTTAGTTTCATCCATGCTTAGGTAAACCTGCAAGAAAGGTTAGTACAATAAAGAAAATTTACCTCACTTCACTTCCTCACGTGTTTACACTCAATCACTCGTGTATCACTTAAAATTTTATATCACTCTAATGTTCTCATCAAAACAAATTCTTAAGGCTTTTGCTTGCTCCTCTTGAAGAAATTAGAGTTATTCCTCAAGGCAAATCAGCCGATCAATTTGGTCCCTGAGATTGTAGCAAGAATTAGGGTTTCAAGACTCTACGAAGGAACACAATAAGGACTAAACTTTGGGATGAAATAACTCAATACTTAATGCAAAAAGGACTGGAAATATGCTCGAATTCTTTTTCTGGACTAAATGGCTTGAAAAAAAGACCAAGCTACCGGATTGACCAAAGAAAAGGAAACGACACTAGGTGTCCACCTCGATGACTCAAGGATAAAGTTCATGCATGTGAGCTTCAAAATTTGGGCAAGAATTCTGGAAATTCCCCTTTTTCCTAGTGAAATAAGGATTTAGTTTCTCAATTGGTTGTTTCCCAAAAGCTTTAGGTCAATGGCACACAATTAAGCAAGTTGATCTTGAACAACACAAATCAAGGCTTGAAATGACTCTTCAACTTCTTAGCTCTCGCATGCGTCACCGAACTCGTTGGAACTTTCACCGGCTCAACACTCTCAACACATAAGCTCAGCACATCAACTTGATTGACCACATTAGCTCCCACATCGAACAGCTTCATCATTCCATTCTTTTGAATGCAATGGTGAAAGATGGCGCTTGGCAGTTTCTTCATTTAAGCTATCCAGTATTGCCTCAACTTGCAGATAGAGTTGTTCAATAGCTTTATGATTGAATTTGGGGTCAATAAATAGAGTTTAAGATGTTGAGGACCACATCCCCTAGGAGCAGCACAAGCAAGGATATTTTAGACATGATTGGATTGTCACTTTTTCAAAGAATTCTTGAATCAAGATTTTGTTGGTGATAGTGAAATGATTTTGGAATGTTGGGGGATTTTATAGTTGTGCATGCATGTGTATATGCACAATTTGAAGCTAGTGGCAATTAAGCTTCTTTGAATTGTTTTACTTGTGTACAAAATATTTAATAGTTTCGGAGATATAATTTGAACATAGCATGCCAAATTACTTGTTATCATGTAAAATCAACCAAATGAGGGTTTTAATTCTCCTGATGGAGCTTTCTAGAGATGATCCTTAGGCCCGTTAATTATGGTGCATTGGATAGGATTCTTTAAAGGGGCCTATGTTTTTTGTTATGGTGGTCTAATTGTTGAGATGTTTGCGGAAATGCTTCTACTTTGATCTATTTTCCTACAACAACCTAATTTAAATCAATGTCAGTTTAAATCATTAAATTTGGATGGTAAATCAAATTAATTGCCCTTCCCCTGGATTAACAACAACCTAAGATTTTTTTTTTTGCTTGAAGAGAATCAATATTGGTTTCCAACTTAGCTCTCTTGATGACTTAGACCCATGACTTGTTGGTTACAAGTGAAGAGTCTTAACAACCTAAGAAATTTGTTGATTAGGTAATTAATAAGTAAAAGATTTTTCATTCTGTAAAGAATATAAATTAATAATAGATGTTTTCAAAAATAAAAAGGCAGGTTTAAGAAGCAATATAATTAAACCAAACACTAAGTAGCCAATATTATTGGTTCAATCAATATTACAACTTGTTAGTTAGTCTTTCCATGCTCCTAAATTTTTTCAGATCAAGATGATTGTAAGAAAATATTATCAAATTTAGATGTTTTATTTTTAAATGCATCATACTAAAAAATTTTTATATTGCCAATTTAGAGAATTCTGCTTTTAGGAAATATGTAATATACTAAACATGAATAAATAAAATTTTATCTCTCATTTTTGCAAGTTAATTTTTTGTACTTTCGGAGGATCGGGTAAAAGATCAACTCACTCTGTGGTTACAAAAATAGACAATTTAGCAATTCAGTTAGATAGTAAGGGTGACTTAGAAAGCAATGAAGACCAATTCATTTAAGTGGTTTCAAAGAAATCTAAAAGACGGAAAGACCTCAAATCCTAGTAAATCTATTCAAACTCAACAAGCATCCAAAATTCGAGTACCATCGCGTTATCATCATTGTGAAGCATGCTAAACATAAGATATTTTGTGACAGCCCCACCTTCCCCTAAGGCGAACCAAAGGGGTTAGCGGACTGCCTGCCCAGCTCTCGCCAGGACTAACGGTGCAGTTTAGAGCGATCTATTGCGTTCCGGAACTTATAACGCGCGTAAACAAGGCAAAAGGGCAAAATAACCCAAAATAAAAAAAAATGAAATTCGGAGTCGGCCAGGAATAGTAACCGACCCGTCAGAACGCAACCAAATATCAAACAAACATTCACATCTTTAACTTTAGCAAATACAATCCAAAGTGACATACAAAAGTTTTCAAAAGTTTATAAATACACGGTTTGCCAAATTGAAAGTGAAAACGGCCCTAAAGATACATTTAGGGTTTCACTTCATATACAATACAAAAGAAATATACATCTAGTTCATTCGGCAACCATCTATCAAGATTCATTCCAAAAAGCGTCATATTCCTGTAAGGAAAAACAAAAGGAAAGGTGACATACAAAAGTTTTCAAAAGTTTATAAATACACGGTTTGCCAAATTGAAAGTGAAAACGGCCCTAAAAACATGCAAACAAATACAATGAGACTCGAGAACGAGTCATAAACCAAGGCCAAACATGACCCCAATAGGGTTCCATAAACATATACAAACATTAAAGGAAACCAGAAATTTCGGAAATGTAACTAGCTTTGGCCCTGAAAAAAACAGTTTTTGTCCTCATTTTGCGGTAATGGTACAAATTTCACTACGCTTATCGGATGAGGGTACAAGACCCACCATCTCGAAGCTAAAATACAGGGCTACAACATCACAGAAGGTCACTCAACCCATTTTTGAGTGCAAACAGGTCAAAAATGCAAGATACTACATCAACAACGTAAAACAGATTCACCAAAACGCATTCTAGCGGAAACATCATAACTCAGGCTCTACAAGTCCAAATCCAGAAATTCCAAAACCAACTGAAATCTAAGAAACAGGGCTAAATTTCATCAGAAGGCCTCAACAACCAATTCGGAAGCAATTCCAGCCAAAACAACCAATTACAAGCGCAGTTCTCAATTTCGGGTAAAACCAGAACAGCAATAGTAATTTCGACTTATCTCATTCTACACTACTCCGATTGACCTGAAATTTTTTAGCCACCTCTAAAATGTCATTCCCTACAACTTTTATGTTTTGAGCTAAGGCCAATTCGGCCTATATCTAGGACCTAAAAATTCGGACAGAATGCTCCCTTAAGAACCCTAGGTTTTTCAATTTTCTTCCAAAACAGAAATTGGTTGCAATTAATCACTTTTCTCACCTCCTTAAGTCATTAGAGACCATTTCCAATCATCATAGATAGCCACACAATCATGCTTATTTTAAAACAGAAAAATCCCCAAAAATAATAAAATTCCATCATTTCAACCACAAATCAAGAATTAATCCATAATATTGCATCTCTTACTACCACTAAGCATGATTTAAACATCAATTAAAGGAGGAGGATGGTTCTTCACAACTTACCTTTAAAACAAGAGAGAGAGAGCTATTGACCACCTTAACTTTCCAAACAACTCCACAAATCCACTCACTAACTCTAATTGGAGAGGTTTTATGGAGTAATTTCAAGGTTGGATGGTTAGTTTTGATGATTTGGGACAAGATTGAAGTGTTTTCTTCCTTATGCTTGAAGTAAGAGAGAGAGAAAGAGAGCAAGAGAGGGCCGGCTTCTTCTTGTTGTTTTTTGAAGATTTTTGGTCATTTTTAAGCTATTTTAAGTCAAATGGTAAGAATAGGAATAGTGGTCTTACTTTAAGACCAATCCAATGGTGACACTTGTCACCTTTAATTAAATATCTACCTAACTTGTCTCTCTCATATCAATCCAAATTGCAACCTCTACTTATCTCTTAACATCCGGTAAATTAATTCCAGTATTCAAAACTTAATCCAGTTGGCCGAATTTTTCTGAACTTTTCGCACTAGTGGGTCCCACGTCCGGTATACGCTCTTAATTCCTCAAAATCCATTCGATACTAGAAAAAGCATCTAAAAATTATATCTGCTCCTTAAATTCATCTAGAATTTTTCCTAAGCACGAAAATACAGAAAACAAGCCATAAAAATACGAGAAACCTAGAAAATGAAAATTACGGGTTCTCACATATTTACTTTAAATTTTTCATACCTTCAAGTTAGATTATGTTTGTATTTTCTTAAAACTAGGAAGTACGACTCTATGTCCCCTCGTCATGTACTCGTTTGCATTTTATAGAATAAAAATTTCTCTTAGAAAAAAAAAACTTCTAGGGAGAACTACTGAGTTTAATGAAAAATGAAAAAAAAGAGTTAATATATTGTACTTTCACAATCATTGTATCTGAAAATTTAGGTTGATCAATCCTTGATTTTAATGGTTAACAAGTCAAAATGATGATTTGGACTAATGTTTTTAGTGAGTATTTTATTAATATAGGTGATCAAATAGTTGGCAATATTTTATTAATATAGGTGATCAAATAATTGGCAAAAAGGAACAAAATTTTTCTGTGAGCATCGGACGAAACTTCGAGTGCATGCTAGGTTAATCGGACATTCAAAGCACTTCAAGGAGCAACTTAAGTGGACTTCGGATGTAGTCTCGAACGTATGGTATATGATTAGACGTCCAAAGCATTGAAGAAAATGTTGTTGCTAACCTTCTGATGCTCTCTTGGACACACAATATGCCAATCATACGTTCGACAAGTTGGCTAAACTCTCTATTGTTGTTGGACACTCCATTGGACATACAAACCTTTCTATTGAATGTCCAAACGTTTCAGCAAAGAGACTCTAAAGTAGAATCGAATGATAGTTCAGACGCAGAGCATTTGGATTGGACGTCCAATAGGTCCAACAGCTAGTTTTTAATAGCTAGTCTTTTTGACTGCTGGAGAGATTTTTGGGGTAAATTTTAACCATCTATAAATACTTGCAAGTCTTAAAAGAAGGAAAGCTTTTGCTTACATGAAATACAAGCTTTCAAGAGTGATTTGTTGTGACGGTCCCGCCTCCTTCTAGATCCAACAGCTAGTTTTTAATAGCTAGTCTTTTTCACTGCTGGAGAGATTTTTGGGGTAAATTTTTACCATCTATAAATACCTGCAAGTCTTAAAAGAAGGAAAGCTTTTGCTTACATGAAATACAAGCTTTCAAGAGTGATTTGTTGTGACGGTCCCACCTCCTTCTAGGGCGTACCCTAAAAGTTAGCGGATCGTCTGCCTAACTCTTGCCAGGGCTCACTATTATCACCTTAACTTTAGAGATAACAGTTAAATAACTCATTAATATTTACATTAACTTCAGAGATAACATCTGATAAAACAAAAGCCAACCGTTCAAGTCTTATACGATACCTAGTTTAATACAAAAGCTTCAACCCTTAATAAAATACTAAAGGGGTGCACAAATACAAAAGTCTTCACGACAAGTTTCTAAGATTCCTCGTTCAAACCCTGACCACCAATTCCTGTAAGGAGAACAAAGCTAAAAGGTTGAGTTAAAGCTCAGAGAGGTTTGCCGAGCAAGTAACAGTTAATAACACTTAAATCATTACAACTGAACAAACGGTGCACATTTCACTGGACAATCACATTCAAAAGGATACGCATTCCACCTGGGAGTCATTTCGATGTCATTGAGCTGTCATTTCAGAGTCACGAGACAATCATTTCAATATCATTGCATTTACTCGGCCAATTCACCCCTTATGTCCTCCGAAACAATAAACAATTCCCTGCACTCAATAATCAATTCAGTAATCTCCCAACTTTCAGGTAGTACTCGAGTATACCAAAACATTTACCCAAAGCTACCGTCCTATCCGACCAAGTCCCTTGCTGGCTCGAATAGTCCGTTGAACAGAGGGTTTTGGGCCCAGTTCAGCCAAAGCTTACATTCATGCACATTTACAGTATCATTCAATCAATAATCAACCTTCGAGCTCAACTAAGTCGAGTGCGATAAAGTACACTTCCGACTTAGAAGACGAGGGACCATTGATATACACATCACAATAAATCACTAGCAATATTCAAAACAAGCACATTTCTCACATAAATTCATTTAAAGAAACATAGCCAGTTAAGCATATACATTCGACAACAGTCACCAAGGATTCAAATGACTATTCTCGAGTCTCGAGTTGGTTTCCTGGTTCATGGCTACTTCCTGTTACAAGTTAATAATTTCAAAGTAAATATATAATTTGTAGATGATCATTTATTATTCTTTTATTTAAACTTATTAAAATCAAGTTTGACCTTAAAATACAAATATAACATTCTCAATATTTATTCATCATTTTATTTCCGAAACTTATTGACTTTATTATTTTTAAACCATGAAACATACATATCTTCAAGTTTATAAACTTGTATAACGTTCAAACCAATATACTTTCTCAATCCAATATTAATTATGGCTTATAGATACTCCATTTTCCCTTTTAAAACTAACTAAACTCTAGGTTGCTTGTGAATTAAATTTTGTTCCACAACCCTAACCTCTCAAGTTTTATAGTCTTTAAAATGTTGTAAAGACAAACTTAAGTGATTAGGAGCCATTTTATGTATATGGCCATAACAAGTTACTTTAGAGGTTCTAAACATCATATAAGGCTTAACTCATTACCATTCAACCAATCCACGTAAATTCAGCCATATTACTTCAAGCTTTCGGCCAAGAACTTCATTTTTCACTTGATTAAAGCACCAATTACTTAACATACATTTGACCTAACATGAATTAGGATAAGAAACATCTAATTGTAGCAGATGGTTCGACCAAACCATGCACAAAATCTGTCATCAACTATCGTGGCCTTCAAGCAACTCCCTAGGAATATATCAGCCCAACGTTTGCCGTTTCACTCAAGTTCCTCCTTCCAATTTTATATCCCAATTAGACAGGTTAATCACATTTATTAAGCTACAAAGTAGCCTTGTACAGAACGTATAAGATTTTGCAGCTAACTTAGAGGAAAAGACTAATCAGCTCTTCCCTTCCTCTCTCGGCCGTGAGGTAATTCAATAGCACATATCATAGTTTTCCTCCCTAATTTCTTTCAGTTTAACCCCAGCTCATTGTGCCAATACAACTATTAAACTACAGAGCAGCCTCAAATGTCAGATATGAGAGTTCACAGAGTTGAAGTTTGAAAGAAAACTGATCCTACGTTTATTTTTCCCTCTCGGCTCTCTCTCAACAGATTTCTTCAGCTTTCTTCGTCAAATTCAACATGCAAGGGTTGGTTATCAAGCTACAGAGTACCTTCAGTAGGGATATAAATTTTACAGCCAAGGGAAATTGAAAAGCAAAGCTGGTCCAGGTCCTAATCTTCCCCACTCGGCCATGTTTTCAAAATTCTAACAGCAATCAGTTTAACACAAATTTTCTCCAATAATCTCTACAATTTGTGTTCAAATCTTTCATGCATGAAGAAATCAAAGTACTACACGATATATTATAGCTTAGTACAGAATTTTAGAACCAAAATTCGCAAAAGAAACTGGTATTTCATCATTTCTTGCTCTCGGATGAAACTAGGAGAATTCCAGCAGGTAACAAATCTCTAAACCAGAGTTTTCCTTCAACAAAATTTAGTTTTTCTTAGGTAAAATCCAGACTGCAACCTCAATATTCTAGTGTACTGAATAACCAAGAGGTTATTACAGAAAATTTACTTTATTTATGGCTGCAACTCAACAACAGCTCTCGGTTCCCTCCATTTCTGTCCAGTTCCAATTTTTCTCTCCTTTATCAGATTCTCTTCGGTTAAAACTTATTGTTCCTTGCTAAAGACTAACATGCAGCTTGTATATACTCTCATTGTACTAACTAAGCAGAAAGTTATGGTAGATTCTTACCTCTTTTCCCTTAGAATTCGATAATGGCGGACTGCTCTATCTCTCTCGGCTCTGGTTCCTCCAATTTTTGCACCAGCTATCCTTTTTCCCTCACTGATGTAGCTGATATATGTGTTGCAAGCTATCTTTCTCCTTTTATCACTCACTTGGCTCTCAGTTTTGGTCGGTTAAAGAATGCAGAAATGGGAAAGCTGTTCGGTTGCTCTGTTTTCTCTCTCGGTTGTTGATGCCTAAGAAGAAAAATGCAGAGCTCTCTCTCTCTCTCACTCTCTCGGTTGGTCTTGAAGTGAGACAAGAGAATGAACTAAGTCCTCACTTTTCTCTCGGTTTAACTCCAAAGAAGCTGATCACTCAAACTCCTCTTCAGTCGGTGGTGATAACTCCTAAGCTCTCCACTCAGTTTTTATTCCTACCATTCTGATGCTAGTTGGTCGCATGGTAGTTTAGCTAGGTTGAAAGGTTAGTTAGGTCATTTGATGCCAACTTAATTGCTTACTAAGGAGCTATAGTTTTATTAGTTCACACATTAACTCCTAACTTTTGTTATATATATTTTTACACCATTCCAAAGTATTTATAAATTCTTGATTTTGTTGTAAAATTTAAATTTAGACATTTAATCGACCAGTTATTATTTCTAATAGTAAAATGAAAATAATACATGCAAACTTACACAAAATTTTCTAGGGTTTTCACATTTGTGGGTAGAAAAATGCTTTGAAAATTGTATAGGTGTGGAAAAAGTTTATGCATTTGTGAGGTTTTTTATTGGGGAGGAGTAAAACCTTGGAAAATGTGAGATGTACTTGTAAGTGTTCTTCATTGTCAGGGTGAGCATTCAATTGTAGGTTTAGAGAGAGCTAATTAAGGAGAGTTGTAAAATTCCTTGGCTCAATTGGAGTTGGGATGCTTAGTATGAGCAAAGAATGAGCCTTTCTTTGTACAAGTTGATTTGCATTGCCAATAATTGGAAGATGCACTTGGTTGATTGAGCTCTAAGTTTGATGAAGTTTGGGAGCTAAAGGAGGTGCCATTGAGGGTACCCATTCGTTTGATTTGCTTTCCTTTTCACTGTATTGTTCTCTTACTTGATCAATTATGTGATTTCATTGCTTTATTCTCATTGCATTCTATTTGCTTAACTGTGTACTCACTTAAGTAATTTGACTAGTTTAAATTGGGTGAAAATTTGACTTATTTTGCTTAGTTGTAAATCAACTTAATTCACCCCACTTCTTAGGTTGGTTTGGGCCTTACAATACGTATCAAAGTTCGGTCTCTGGGAGACTAAGCTCAATCGACTTAGGAATTGATCATGATAACCAATTTATTATTTGGAACATCTATAAATGAACCTCTAGTGTTGAATGATAAAAATTATGATGTGTGGAAGAATAGGATAGAAGTCTTTATTAAATGTATTGATTTTAATTTGTAATATGTTATTATGGATGGTTCTTGTAAAGTTTTAATCGCAAATAAAAGAAAAACTAGAGAAAAGACTAAGAAAGAGTTGAATGAGAATGATAAAAGATTGTTGGCACAAAACATACAAGTTATTGATATTCTTCGTAAGGGTTTGGATGAAAATGAACTAAAAAGAGTAAAAGATTGTAAAAGTTCTCAAGAAATTTGGAAAAGATTAGAAGATCTATGAGAATAAAAATCCTAATTTTAGTGTAGAAAAGGAAGAATGTTCAACTTCAAATTCTAATGAAAAAAAGAATATAGATGATTTAATAGTTGAAAAGATTGTTAGAAGTTGTGTGAAAAATTAAAAAAAGCTAATGAATTGAATAAGATATTAAATATCAATTGGATGAATGTACTTTAAATAAGACACAAATTAGAGAAGAAATGAGAAGTTTAAAGTCGCTATTGGTAGTTTAATAGAATTTCATAAAGAAGTTGAAAGTTCAAACAAGGAATTGAAGAAAGAAAACGAGAAACTCAAAAAAAAAGTGAAGATTTATGAATCTTTAAAAGTTGAACATGTAAATATTAAGAAGAGAATGGATGATTTCAGTTTGTGTTTAAATGAATTTAGAAAAGAAAAAAGTGAATCTTATTGTAAAAATAAAAATGAATGTAAAGTGCCTAATGATTATAAGAAGAATTTTGTTGAGTCTAAAACAATTTGTTCCTCTAATATTTCTTGCCGTTTTTGTGAAAAACTTGGTTATAAAATTGATACGTGTTACAAGAAAAGAAATTTTGATAGTGGAGTTAAAATAATATGGGTTAAGAAGGACAAATCTACAATTCATAAAGAAAAATAAGATTTCTATAAGAAAAATGATGTTAGGAAAGTACCTCTAAGACTTAAAGATCAAAAGGATAATAAAGAAAAGACACACCCTAATTTTAATAACAAGAGGATACCTTTCAATCATTTTAAGGGGAAAAAAGCATTTTATGTGTTGTTTTAATATATAATAATTATAGAAAAGTTTCAAATATTTATGAAAATATTATGAATATGAGATCTAAGGACTATTAATTGGGTTTCTATTCATTGACATAAATGTACTTACTTGTTAGCTTTGTTAATGCTTGTATCTCTTGAAAATATATAAGATTGTGCTTGATCTTATATGATTTATTTAAGGACAATTAGTTAAATAAAAGAGTGAATACAATAAAAAAAATTTGTGGTTCATTGCTTTGAACTATCAATGGATTTTCAATAAAAAATTGCAATACTATCATTTTGAATTTCCTAGTTCATGATATATAAATTGCATGTTATTGTTACTACTTGTACAAGGTTATACAAGACATGTTATTTTATATTACAAATGCATACTTGTATAAAGTACTTTTGTTTAAGATTTGTATAGCTTGAAAGTAGATTTCAAGAATAGATATTTCCTCAAGGCAAAACAATCCGTTCTCAAGCTACTTATGAAAAGTGATCGCTCAAAAGGTTTGATAGTTTGGAAAGTTGAATGAATTGGAGTTCTTATCTACCAAGGTCAAAGTCAACCACCAACCACAGAGTAGATGAAGAATAAATGGAAAAGGTAAAGCTAAGATCTACCCTGGACAATAAAGATGATAACTTTTACAAGTGGATGGAAAGCTATGTCTACAATGAGGTATATTCTCAAAAGCTAAGCTATGGTATTTCCCTCAAATTTTGAGTGTTGGAAATTGGTGATATTCATATGCTAAGCTATATCATGTATCTTAATTTTCTCTCTTAAGAGAACGAAATGCATGTATTAGAATGTTTGAACCTATATTGATGTTCTATTTATATATGTCCTATGTGTGAAAATATTACTTAAACTGATCTATATGGACACAAAAATGCATGAATGTGACAAATCCCAATATTTTTCTAGATTAGCTTATGACTTGTAAAAGAAAGGGGGAGGATTCATTTTTTGAAAAGAGATTATGTGGTTGAAAATCCTTTATATTAATTTGCTATGAAATTTGTATGTGGACTATACTAGTTATCTAAGTTTGGCATAATTTAACCACTAGTTATAACATATCTCCTTGTTTAAGTGTGAGTGCATTTTACCCTAACTTAGTTAAACTTAGTATATTATGTTGTGCAAATGAAATGATTGCGATGTTATTTGTCAACTTTGTACTTAAATGCTATATCTACAATGTTCACCTCACATAAGAAAATGAATTAGATATCCATCTAGTGATGTTCATATCTTCATTCATAATTAGAAAGATGAAATGTTCTTAACCTCACAATGAATGAGGTAGTTGCATCGCATATACTTAGTTATTGATCAAGTCTTGTTTTGATGATACTTTTACGTACTCCTTGGTTCTTATTGATGCATTTTTTGAAATAGGAGGAGCGATTGTAAGAATGAGTAAAAATTGATTTGACAATGATCCTTATATGAATTCCCTCATATGCAGTTGACTATATGATTTGAAGGGAAGTAATTCTTTGAATTTGAGTCATCCCTTTGTGCTTACTTGATTTATATACTTATTTTAAGGGCAAAATTGTGATGACCCCACTTCCCCCTAGGGCGTATCCAAGGGTTTGGCGGATCGTCTGTCCAACTCTCACCAGGACTCACTCACTTATATTTTTGAAATAGTCTTTCACACCTCTAGATTAACATAAAAAGTTCTATTCATCCAAGAATTTCAACTTAAATTTACAACCCAAAAGTAAAACATAGGGGTACATTACCAAAGATCCCAAATACATTCCACCTACAAAAGTATAAGTATATGAAGATTATACACATTAGTTCACGCTTACTTGCTCCGGCCTCCACTCTTGTAAGGAAAATAAAACTAAAGGAATGAGCTAAAAGCCTAGTGAGGTTCCCGAACCAGCAGTCAAGTAGATAAAACATGGAAGTATTACATTTAACAATTTGCACACTTTGCACAGTAATAAACAATCATTCAAGAAACAAACATTCAATCATTGGAAGGATATGTGCTCACTTGGAGCCATTCATTCAGTCATTCAGTTGCCGACCATTTCTCCCTTATTCCTCTGACATGTGAAAATATTTGAAAATAAAACTCCAACAGTGATCATTTCATTCAGTCAGTCATTGCATTTCATTCACTGGCCAGTACTCCACCAGACCTCGTGGTCATACTCGAGTATACCAAACATTGTCTCAGGGTCACCAGCTGCCCGACCGAGTCTGCTTCTGGCTCAAGTCGACTGGCAACGAAGGGCAAGGGCCCAATTCAGCCAAAGGCTTACATTCTTGTACAAGTAACATTCAATCATTTGATCATTGAAAATTCGCATTTATTTAGGTCGAGTTCGATAAAGTACACACTCGCCCATTGAAAATCCATTTAACAATTATTGAAAAACATTTATACATCCAAGCAAATATTCACAACATTCCACATAGTCATTGGAAGCACAACATGCAAGGAACACTCACCGATATCAGTAGATTAAACATCAACTCTCTGGATGATAACCTTGATCGCTACCACACCCTGAGGCAAGATTCACAATCAAGATAGATTTAAATTTAGTAGATTCAACTAGCTAAAACATACATGTCTAGTATTCCAAGGTATTCCATATGTTTCTCACTTTGAGCTCGAAACTTTAAGATAAAATCCAACACAAGTATTCTAAAAGTGAGGAAAGCAATTTAAACATCCAAAATCACACCAAATTAAGGTTTAAGACCTAGAAAAGTTTTTCCAAAGTTTTCCAAGTCCCACTCAATTCATTTGACAAAATTTCCACCTTTGGTGACATTCTTTGAAAAATCATAACTTGAGTTCTGTAGGTTGAAAAATCACAAAACTTACACCATTAGAAAATAGACTCAAAGTGCTGACAGGCTTTAGAAGACATCTTCATGAAATTCAGCTCATAGGTTAGTCAAATTTCAGTTCAAACTCACTGCTGTCTCATGTGCAAAAATAGAACAGTCATGGTTTTCTAGAAACTTTGCAGATTTTCTGGTATTTATAGGAGTTGAACCAAACCCTAAATTTTATATCGTTGAAAGCCCTATGAGTCTAGTTTCAAATGCAAGAAATGGAACTCAATTCCGACTTTCCTATACGAAGTTATAGTCAATTTCCCAAAGTTGCGCAGCGCTTCCTGCGAAAATTTTCCAGCAAGCAATTAGTTTGGAAAACTAGGTTTTTCCCTTCTTAAACCTCTTTGTTTTGGTCCAAAAGTAACACACATGCAAAGAAATAGATTGTAACAAGTGTTTTGAGAAAAGTCATATGCAAGAGAAAGACAAAATGCCCTAAATTCACATCTCAACCCTCACTTGACCAACAAGGAGAAAATCCAGCGATATGTCTCCATTTTTCTTCAAGTTAACCATCCAATTCACTTCTTAGTTTCATAGTAAATGAACCTCATCAAGGCCACAAAACTATCAACTTTGAACATATATAACAAGCTCCAAATCACTTACACCAAAGCTGAAATTTTTTCATCTCAAAGCTGGAATTTCAAACCAAAGCATGGAAATATTCATATCAAAACTAAAATTGCATGCCAAAACTTGAACATCTCCTAATAAAGCTGAAATTGGCATTCCAAGGGTGTAAATTAACATAGCAAAGTTGGAAATTAACTACTAGACCTGGAAAAATCATATAACAAAGCTAGAAGTGCATATCCAAGCTAGATATCTTCATATCAAACTCACAAGTCCATATCCAAGCTAGATATCTTCATATCAAACTCACAAGTCCATATCAAAGCTGGAAACTCTCAACTCAAGGCTGGAAAATACCAATCAAAGCTGGAAATTAACCCTAAAGCTGGAAATTCGAATATAAGTTTGAAAACCATGAAATCTTCCATAAAAGTCATGCTTTTTTCACCCTTAAGCAACATACATCAAGTAAACTAAAAACCTAGTAGTAACATCTAGTAGTTCATCAAGTAAACTTAAGAAATCATCATATATCAAGAAAACCTAGTAGTTCCTCAAGTAAAACTAGTAAATAATCATATAAACATCAAGAAAGTTAGGTTTTCTAGCAAAGTTTACCTCTTGACCTCCAACCCCAAAGATGACAAGCAAATCAAGAGGGATGCAAGATTTTCTTCTTCCAAAACTTCACCAAAAGCTTCCCTCCAAACTTACCTCAAGATTGATCGGAGTAAATTAGGATTTTTCATTGGATTCTTCATGATTCAAGCAAGAAATCAAGGCTGGATTTTTTTGTGGTTTTCTCCCTCTTTTCTCCTCTCCAAATTCGTCCAAGGCCAAGGAACAAGAAGAAGAAATAGTGAAATGATAAGAGCTCAAGTTGGATAAGAAGAAAACTTGGTCTTGGTCAAGGGTCTTGGTCAAACTTGGTAGACTAGTTGACAAATGGCAAGGAAAGATGTATTGTTTATCTTTTTGTTTCTCTATTTGTTTCTCTATTTGTTTCCAATCACTAATATATCTAATACTCCTCTAATTAACTCTTAACACCTCTTGTCACATAATCCCTTGTATACAAAACTCCTTCAAATCTACCAAATTTATTGCACATACCTCACTAGTTGGTCACACTAGTGTAATGTACTATAAAACTTAACATGCACCAAATTAAACATGCACCAAGTTAAATAATACAATAAGAGAAAAATCATGATTCAACCATAAAAGCAACCAAGAATTTAAGGCAAGTAAGTTCAAATAAGAGCTATAAAGACAAGTAAAATTTCGGGACTTCATAGAAACATTTGATCAAAATCAATATTTCCTCAACTTTAGTGGGAGTTTCTTGCAATTCCTTGTTCATGTACAATGTCCCTTTGTACTTATTTATTTTTGATGATATCAAAAGAAGGAGAAGATTGAATGATATTTCTTTAAATGTTGGGCTTGAACTTGGGGGGAGTTTTACTTGAGATACCATAGGGTAATGCAGAGTCTATTTGAATTTATTTGATCAAAGAAATCATCATTTCATTTGTCATCATAAAAAAGGGAAGGTTGAAGGCTTAGGTTGATCAATTCTTGGTTTTAATGATTAACAAGTCAAAATGATAATTTGGACTAATATTTTTAGTGAGAATTTTATTAGCATAGGTGCTCAAATAATTGGCAAAAGAAAGAAGAAGAACAAGAAGAAAAGAAGATTTTCGCTGAACATCGGACGAAACTTCGAATGCACGCTGGGTTGATCGGACATTTGTAGCACTTCAAGAAGCAAATGAAGTGGACTTCGGATGCAACCTCGGACGCATGGTATATGAGCGAACGTCCAAAGTATTGAAGAAAATATTGTTGCTAAGCTTTGAATGCTCTCTCAGATGCATAACATGCCTGTTAGATGTCCAATAAGTTGGCTAAACTCTCTATTGCTGTCATATAATCCACAGGACATATAAGCATTTCTATCAAATATCTGAACGTTTTAGCAAAGAGACCCCAAAGTAGAATCAAGCAATGGTTTAGACATAGAGCATTTGAATTGGATGTCTGATAGGTCCAACATCTAGTCTTTTTGACAGTTGGAGAGACTTTTGGTGCAAAATTTCACTACTTACAAATATCTTCAAGTCTGAAAAGAAGGAAAACTTTTGCTTATATGGAATACAAGTTTTCAAGAGTGATTTTTGAATTAAAAGACACTTTAAATATTGTATAGATGTGGGAAAAGTTCTTGGGTTTGTGAAATTTCTCATTAAGGAGGAGTAAAACCTTGGAGAAGGTGAGATTCACGTGTAAGCGTTGTTCATTGTTAGAGTGGGCATTTAATTGTAACTTACAGAGAGTTAACTAGGATGAGTTGTAAAATTTCTTGACTCAACTAGAGTTGGGATACTCAGTGTGAGCAAGGAGTGAACCCTTCTTTATACAAGTTGCTTTGCATCACCAATAATTAGAAGAAGCACCTAGTTGATTGACCTCTAAGTTTGGTAAAGTTTTGGAGCTCAAGAAGCTGCCGTTGAAGGTACCAATTCATTTGGTTTGCTTTTCTTCTTACGTTATTGTTCCCTTACTTGATTAATGATATGTGATTTTGTTACTTTAGTTTGATCACATTCTATTTGTTTATGTGTCTGCTCACTTACGTACGTAATTTGACGAGTTTAAATTGGATGAAAATTTGACTTAATTTGCTTAGTTGTTAATCAATCTAATTCAACCCCCTCTTAGGTTGCTTTGGGCATTACAGTATCTTTTCATATTAAAAAAGCTTTTTAAACTGATTAATGTACAAAAATAAAGATTAGAGCATTTTTGAACAAAATATGTAATTGATTAAAGTAAATGAATCAATGAGAAGCCCTTTTATTTGTTAGGAGACGTGGAAAGCAAGATGGGTGGCTTTCTATGAAGGTAAAATTTACAATGTTAGGAGGATTTGTCATCAAGTTCACAAGTAGTTGCTATCTCTCTATCTCTCAAGCTTATCCATTTAGTTGGTATGAAGGCTCTGATGATTTGTTCTTAATCAATGGCTTACTGAATTGGATGAAAAAAAAGGAAGTCAACAGTACCAGTTGCAATTTCTTAGCAACCTCCACAACTATCAACTCACAAGCTTAATGTGGATGGTTCTTCAATCGTCAATCCTAGATCATCTGGTAGTGGTGGATAGGTTAGAGACGCATTTGGTCGAATGATTGTTGCTTTTTCAACTTTCTTAGGGAATATGAGAAGCATGGAGGTGGAAGCAATACCGACTTTACAAGGAATTGCTCATGATATACGACATAATTTTCAAATCCTTCATATTGAGAGATATGATGGATATATTGTCAGGCTTATCATCGATTCTATGGAAGATTGATTCCACTATCCAAGATATCAAATGGTTCATTGCAGGCAGACCGTGCACTTTCTATCCTATATTTAGACAAGCAAATGCGACAGCAGATGAGTTAGCAACACTAGGTAGATTTACAAGATGAAGTTCTTTCTACAATATTTCCAATATTTCCAATATTCCTAGTTGAGTTAGAGGTCTCATTAGAGTAGATAAAATGAATATTGCATAGTGCATATGTTATATTTGTATCATATACTTAAGGTAAGATTTATGCCCTTCTCACACTATTTTTTTATTAATTAATAAAATCAGTAGGGGCATGCTAAACTCCCCCCAGCATAACAGGTAATATTTTAAACCCCAAAAAAGAATTTTTTTTGTCAAGAAAAATTGTAATACCAATCAGTTTGTATTGTACTATAGTGAACAAAAAAGTTTTTGTTTCTCAATATGCAAGTTTAATTACTAGTACTCCTAACATTTGTGAGTATTTCAATAATTGAAAGCTTTTTTCACTAAACATATGCATGAAAATAAGAAAAGAGAACAGTTAAAACCATTTTTATTTGATAAAAGTAAATGTGTTAGTTAAGAAAACTTGTGCACTTGTGTAAGAAATGAAGATTAGAATGGTTTTGGAAAAATTTTTACTTGGAATTTTGTTTCTCTATTTTATGGTTTAATTTTCGTACTTGCACAATTATTATACCTTTTCATATTAGAAATCCTTTGCTAAATTATTGTATGAAAATGAAGATACAGCTATTTTGGACGATATTTAAATCCAAGCTAGATCTGCTCCAATTGGCAAAAATGGATTGTTCATTTACTTTAACCAATTAAATATCGTCCAAAATAGATGTTCGAACAATCCATGATGGACATTCAGGTGTGTGGATCATCCACTTGGAGAAGGATGATGGATGTTCAGGTGGTGGCGGAGAGGAATATATGATGGATATGGATATTGGGTAGCGGAAATTTAAGTTTTTGGCATGACAATTGGTTAGGATCGTGGCCGCTATGTCAAGAGGTGGAAACTTTCCAGGAATAGTCGGTGCGGAGTTCGTGGTTCAAGGTTACTGGGATTGGCAGAGGTTATATGATGTGTTGCCTATGAGTTGGGTGCACAGGGTCTTGGAGGTGGCTCCTCCTTCTTCGGATCAGGTGGACAAAATGATTTGGTATCCAACTAGCTCGGGTGAGTTTTCTATAGCATCGGCATATCAGGTGGTGCGACAGGGTGGTAATAGTTCTAGTATCTTCTCCTTTTAATGGCATCGGTTTTTGCCTTTGAAAATTTCCTTTTTTATGGTATGATTGATGAATGGTCGGCTCCCGGTTATGGATGTACTGCATAAGTTTGGTGTGGTCGGCCCGTCTCGTTGTTTTTGCTGTTGGCATTCTTCTCAAGAAACTATTAACCATATCTTTTGCACTGGTGAGTTTGCTTGACAAGTCTGGAGTTTCTTTGAAGTGTCGATCGAAGGGTTTGGGGAAGCTCTCACGATAAGGCATAAGGTGATTGCTTGGTGGTTGAAATATGGTCGAACTATGTATATTCGATTCTTGTTTCTAATTCTGCCCACATTGATTTGTTGGAACTTATGGAAAACGAGAAATAAGTTTGTCTTTGAAGGGAGGGTGGCGACTGTGACACAAGTTTGTGGTCAAATTGTTAATGAACTTCATGATAGTTTTGGCGCTCGTTTTCAGGGGGTGAGTATGCTTAGGTCGTGGTCTTTTCTCCTAGATGCGGTAGCTGGGTTGAGAATGTCTGTGAATGTGTTGACGGTTAGATGGAGATGTCCGTTGCATGCAGTGGTAAAGTTAAACTTAGATGGGTGTTCGAGGGGTAATCCGGGGAGGAGTGGAGAGGGAGGTCTGTTCCGACATAGTGATGGGAGGTTCCTGTTAGCTTTTTCTTGTTATTTTGGGGAGATGACTAGTTTACAAGCGGAAATGAGGGCGGTACTCCATGGGGTGCGGTTAGGAGTAGCTCGGGGACTGGCCAATTTACATTTGGAGTCTGAATCGTTGGTTCTTATCCACATTATCCAGGGGAGAGCTAAGTGTCCATGGGTGGTGCAGCGGGAGTTACAAGAATTGTTGCAGTATAGCCATCATTACAGAGAGATCTCACATTGCTTTCGAGAGGCGAATAAACCTGCGGATAGACTTTCTAAGGTTGGGGCTGATTCTGGGGAGACGTTTGTTTATGATGCCTTCCTTGCCCTTCCCTGCATGGTTAGAGGAGATATTACTTTAGATAGGTGGGGTTGTCCTAGTTTTCGTAGGGGTAGACATGGATGATAACTTTGTCTAATCGGTCTTATAGGCTGGAGGTAAGGTGTGGTCCCTCGCTATGTATTTTTGATTTCTTCTAATAAAAGTTGGGCTGGCATCCTACCCCCGAGCATGGGGTTTGCCAAAAAAAAAAAAGAGCAACACAAGTACCACTGCAAAGACAAATACTTCATTTTTAAAATTTTTTTATAGTATAAGTGAGAGAAAATACTTAGTTTCTTAATTTCGTAATTTAATTATTTGTACTTGTCAAATCTTTTATCATTTAGTAATTGATATCTTTTGTAACTAACAAAATGCATGAAAATAGAAATTAGATGGGGTCAAATCATTTTTACTTGATATAACGAAATGTGCCATCAAGAACATGTTTTACACTTCTGATTTGATAAATTAAAAGGCATTAGACATGGATTATGCCAAACATAAATAAACAATATTTTATTTCACGTTTCTACAGTTTAAATTTTTGTACTTGTAGTATTGCTGTATCTTTTTATATTTGACATTTTTTTCTTTTAATAATTATTGTATGAAAGCGAAGATTAGAGCAACTTTGGACAATATCTAATTGGTTAAACAAAATGATTCATCAAGAAGCCCTTAAATGTCATTCAACTTGGATTGCACAACTGAAAATAAAAAAGTTTTATTTCTTAATTTACCAATTTAGTTAGTTGTAAACATAAAACTTGCATTCTTTTTTTTTTTTTGCTAAACCACAATTAATAAATAAGTTTTAGTTTCTTGATTTTGTGGTTTACTTAATTGTACTTGTAAATTTTGTATAAATTAAGAGCTTTTATGCTAACAAATCTCATGAACATGAAAAATTAGAAATGATTCAAACCGTTTGAGTAATATAGGATACCTGGGCAAAAAGTCGCATGTAACCAGGTGAGTCGCATGACCATACTACACACAAAATAGAGATGCATGCTCCTACATGCAATTATTATTAGATGCTTTCCTATTTTTTAATTATCTATCTCAGTATGTAGCGCATCGAGTGTTGTTGCAAAGTTCCAAGTTTAGATTCTTAGTTGCTCTAAATTAGTTTTCCATGTTGACAACTTAGTAGGAAACACATTACAAAATTCTTATAGGCTGCAGTACCCCAAGGAGAATGTAACCTCAACATTGGGTGCATGGGCAGAGAGTTAAATTAAACATTACTTATCATCTGTAAAAGCATGGATTCCATGCAGGCAAGGTAAGTATTCAGGTGTTGTATCTCACATAGAAGATTACTAAATAGTAACATTGTCAAACTTCTTTATTATTAGATTAGAAAACAGCATGAAGATGTCAAACAAGGAACAAAATTATGTATAACTAAACCAGGTAAACGATTTTTAGGATCTAGATTTTCTCAATTATCTTAGCAAAAAACTTTATCTTGATCTATTAATTATCTCATGTGCTAATCTGTGGTAGATCTCAACATGTCATAATACTTGCTTTAGCTAGTGCATTACTTTTCTCAAGAACAAGTCTAAATCTACTTTCGTGATAAAAAAACAAATTAAAGAGTCATTATATTCATAAGATCATGCAAAAACCTTTTACTCTCATTCCTTATTTTTGTGAGTGACACAATGAAGTTTATACCTTTACCAACAAATATTAATTAAAACTCTCGTTAGTCAATTTATTTCTTAGATGCTTTAAAATTAACCGCCTTTTAATTATAAAGGTGAAAAATAATTACCATCTGATATGGGTGGTGTAGCAATATATATATATAAAGGCCAAAGATAAAGGTATAAAATAATATGCATAAGAATTACCAATCAACCAAGAAAGATTATTAACTAAGGAATAATTGATTCTATCTATCCTTAAAAACAAGAAATTTGGCTAACATAATTAAAATTTAGAACACAATACAACAATATAAGCAAGATGGAATTAAATAAAAAGAAAAGAAAAGAAAAGAAACTCTAATTCGAAGACAGCTAAAGAGTTTCTTCTTCTTCCTCCAATCTTTTTCTAAAGTTGTATTAAGCAAAGAAAAACCTACTCTAATCTTACTCTAACCTAATAAAACTAAGTTTAATTAGAGATCAACATTATTTCTAGACTCCAAAATATGTCTAAAAGATCCTTAAATTCGTCCACAAATTGCCCCTTTTATATATGAAAGGAATTGGAATTCATACGAGTAGAAAACCTTGTCAAGATTGGATTTAGATTATTCTACCACTAATTTGAAGCAGAAATAACTCTGAATAGTGATCATTCAACTCTGAAGCAAAAGAGGAAAGTTGTATGAAAATGAATTATGTTTGTACCAAATTAAAAATCAAGTCAATTGGATATCTAGGTACAGAGTTATGTCTAAGATACCACTGATTGGTCAGAAAAGAATTCTTGAAGTTTTCAAAAATGTAAGACCAGCAAATTCCTTTTGTAATTTGAACTTTTGGATAGAAAATGTTGAAATTAGACTTAGCTGTGTTCATAAGAATGTATTCCTTGATTTTATATTTGAAAAGAATAAAAAATTGTCTCAACCCGATCTCTATAGTTCAAGTATAGAAATGTATCAAACTAAAAATCCTAGTCACATTTGAAAGCTGACTTTCTTAATTTCTTGAAGGCGGTTTTAACTTGACTTACTTCATTTTCCAAACTTCTTAAATGTCTTTTGACATATATGAACCTTTATTTAATGCCTCTTCAATTTCATCATTGTATCAAAACCTATTAAAACAAGTATTAAAGATCACTTAAAGCCCTGGATACCGTGGCAGGCAACCAAAAAAAAAAAAGATCACTTAAAGCCATTAGTTTTTCATTTTAACTTCAAACCATGATTAAAACACTAAAACCTAAGAAAATAGATTCACTTGACAAATGGATTCAAACACACATGGTAAAACAAATAAATTGCAATGCCTTAACTAGGGTCTACCTCCAAACACCCATTGGAGCACCTGTCTTGCTCTCGCTGTGTCTAACTACAAGGGAATAATTGATTAATTAAAAGTGACTGGTACACTAAAATAAAATTTACATATGTTACAATAAATATATACATGGCTCAAACCATTAGGATTCAAAAGTAAAACCATCCTAAGTGTATCTATATGTACAAGCTACTACTAAAACAAAAATCTTTACACCACTCCTTTCCCTTCTCGCAAGTATACACACTTATAACGTGAGCTTACGCTTACTAGGGCCCATTTATTAAGAAATATAATTGATGGCGTCTAAAGAAAAATTTTGCATTAATTAGGTAAAATCATTTATAAAGAAACATGTATGGCCAAACATTCATTTAAAACAAATAAAGCATATATATACAGGGATGGATATAGTTGGACTTCATTGGAAGCCCTTTGGATATCATGTCTTAGTTAGTACGCGCCGAAACAGATCTCAAAATAACAAATGTCTCCCAATCATACATATCATAACTCGAAGTGGTACATTCTATAATAAACATGTCACACACTCCCAAATCTATGAACATCCCATAAAGCAAGTGAATAGTAGAGCTAAGATGGCCAGTTCGCTTGGCCAATCCCAATGCTAGCTTGGCAAATCTAACTCACACATTGCATAGGTCCAGTTCTTCCCACTTTAATAAAGTACACAACTAGGTTTGCAAGCATGCACAATTTTCAATTATCAAAAAAAGGGATAAAATATAACTCAGTTAGTCCAATAAAGAATTTCATGACAAGTGCATCAATTCAATCATATTTTTCCTATAAAGGCATCACCCAAATTCAAGATGAAAAGAAATACACCACAAAATTTATAAAACACAGTACTTTATAAGTTAACAATGGGATTAGGGACACTCACTATTCAAGCATTCTTTTTTGAAATCTCTCTCCCCACTTGACATGATTTATCCAAGAGCACCTAATTTACTTAAGGAAAAATAGTTGATCCACAAATCAAACTAAATATTAGTAACTTAGCAAAATCTAAAAATTTTATTACTAGCTCTATTTAATTAACTATTAAACAGGGTATATATATAAGTGGTCTATTATTGTCTTGTGAATTTTAACTCATTCCTTTTGTTAAGTTACTATAATTATTTAGTGTACGTGTGTATAGTTCCTTAAGTTTGTCTTCTGATTCTTTCTTTTTCCTTCATCAATTAATATCATATATACTAGTTACAAACAAAGAAGTGCCGTATGTCGAAAATACATGCCTACTAATAATATACACTGTGACGCCCCCACTTCTCCCAAGGGCGAACCCAAGGGTATTGTGACGCCCCGAAAAGAATGAGTGTGAGAACCCGTACTTTTCCCATTTTCTAGGGTTTTATTTATTTAATGGCTTGTTTTCTGCGTTTTCTTAGTAGGGAAATTCTCTAGATATTTTTAAGGAGCAGATATAGTTTTTGGATGATTTTTCTAGTATCAAATAGGTTTTGAGAAATTAAGAGGGTATACCGGATGTGGGACCCACTAGGGCGAAAAGTTCGGAAAAATTTGACCAATTTGGTTAAGTTCCGGATACTGGGTGAAATTTATCAGGTGTTAAGAGATAAATAGAGGAGGTGAAGTGATTGATGTGAGAGGGAAAAAGAAGGATAGGAATGCATTAATGAAGGTGACAAGTGTCACCATTATATTGGATATGACTTATGACAACTATTCACCATTTGGACTTATTTGACCCATTGATTAAATATCTCAAAATTACCACAAAAATCACCATTTCTTACCTCCTTGGTGGCCGGCCCTCTCTAGCAAAGAAGGAAGAGAAACTCTTCAAAATCTTGGCAACTATCTAGCTCAAATCCTCCAAAACACTTGCTTGATCTTGTTTCTACTCCATAAAATCTCTCCATTTGGTGTTAGTGGTTAGTTTGGTGAAGTTTTTGGAGAAGCTAAGGTGTCCTACAACTCTCCCTCTCTTGTTTACCAGGTGAGTGGTGAATGAACTTCCTCCTACACTTAATGAAGCTTAAGTTGTGCTTAGTGGTAGCTAAAGTGATGAATTGTGGTTTATTTCTTGGTTTGAGATGAATTGGTGAAGTTTTCAATTTATTGATGAATTTTCTGGTTTAATATGAATGTGATGTTGTGGCTATCTTTGATGATGGGAATTGATGTTTAAGGACTCTAGTAGGTGTCTATGATAGATAATTGTAACCAATTTTGGGTTTGGAAGGAATTTGAGAAAGTTAGGGTTTCATAACCCCCTTTCTGTCCGGTTTTGTATCATATGGTTAGAGGCCGAATTGGCCTTGGCTCAAAACATGAAAGTTGTAGGTATTGATGTTTTAAGGGTGCCTGTAAAATTTCAGATTATTTGGAGTAGTGTAGAGTGAGCAATGTCGATTTTACTGTTGCTGTTCTGGGTTCTTCAGGATGGCCGAACTGCGTTTGTAATTGGCTGTTTTGACTGGAATTGCTTTGGATTTGGTGGATGAGGTCTTCTGATGAAATGTAGCTTGATGTCCTAGCTACCATATTCCTTTCGAATTTCTGCATTTGGACCCGTTTAGACTGAGTTGTACTGATTACAGCATAGTGTAATTTGTAAACCTGCAAGTACGGTTCTGGTTTGTTATTTGGCATATTTGACTTAGTTGTGCTGGGATTTGAACTGAGTGACCTTCTACATTGTTGTAGCCCTGGTTCTTAGCTTCGAAATGGTGGGTCTTGCACTTTCATCCGACCATCGTAACGCCTTTGGTGCCATTACCGCAAAATGACGTCAAAACTGTTTTTTTGGTTTTGAGCTAAACTTTCATTTCCGGACTTTTCCCTAGCTTGACTTGTACTAGTACTACTTGGAGCTTGCTGAATGGCTATTAGATGAACTTGTTGTTGTGTGTGTACCTTTGGGACTGGCTGAGGAAATAATGAAGCCATGATGGCTGGAAAAGTTAGCAAATTTAGGGGAAGTGCTGTCCGAACTTTGAAGGGATTTGTTTGCATTGAGTTTGTGATCTAAAACTTGGATTTGAGCAAGGCAATGATATATGATGGATGGTTCCTGAGCCATGGAGGTGAGTGACCTCAAACTATTTCTAAAATTATTTATGAACCATTTCTTGCATTATTTACTTTTGAACTGTTTCCAAATTTACTTTTGAACCGCTTTCCCGCATTATTTACTTTTGAACTGTTTTCAAAGTTAATTTTGGAACTGTTTTCTTACATATCATGCGTGCTTGCATATCAGTGTCTTGTTATTATTGATTTTGCTTTCAATGATTGTTAAAACGAGTTTTCTAGGCGAGTGTGTACTTTATCGCACTCGACCTAAATAAATATGAAATTTTCAATGATTAATGATTAAATGCTACTTGCGCATGAATGTAAGCCTTTTGGGCTGAACTGGCCATTGCCCTTGTTACCGGTCGTCTCGAGCCAGAAGCGGACTCGGTCGGGCGACTAGGAACTTGGGTGAACGTTTCGGTATACTCGAGTATTACCTTGTAGGTTGGTGGAGCCTGGCCAAAAGCCAGGGACGGGGTGAATGAATGCACGAATGAAACCAAAAATGCAATGAAATGACAGGAGAACGAACGTATCCTTTTCATGAATGTTTCTTGAATTATTGATACTCCATATTTAATGTTTTGTAAACGTTGTAATTGTTTCTAGACTTATCATTTGATTGACGACATCAGTGAAATGAACTATTGTTAAACAGATTTGATTACTGATTTTATTGGTTACTCGCTGAGCTTCTAGCTCACCCCAAAATGTTTTATTCCCCTCCACAGGGCTCAAGGTGAAGGAAGGGCTTGTAGTGTTTATTCATGGATTATCTCATGTATGGATTGAACTTGGATTTCCTTTTGTGTAATCATTCATATTGGGATTGTATTGAACGTTTAGAATTGATTGGATGTGTAATAGTCTAGTTTTGGACTTCCTCCTGTAGAATAGTTGGTATCAAGGATCAGAGGGGCGCAGTGGAAGCGTGGACGCTTCGCTTTTGATATGTAAAGTTTGGGAACCTTTGATGTATATTTGATATATGTATCTTGAAATTCCATTGAGGATTGTAGTGAACGACTGAGTCCCGGCGAGAGCTGGGCAGGCGGCCCGCCGAACCCTCTGGTTCGCCTTAGGGGAGGTGGGGCTGTTACAATTGGTATCAGAGCTTAGGCTTCAGATCTCTGTAGTGTGTCCTAGGCTTGAAGTTTAGGATGCCGGACTGTGGGTTTGATCTGACTCTTAGTGTCTGTTTGGAATGCTTGAGTGATTCTTGCGGAATGTCTTGCATTGATTAATACAAGATGGAATGTCGAGGACGACATTCTTTTAAGGAGGGGAGATTGTGACGCCCCGAAAAGAATGAGTGTGAGAACCCGTACTTTTCCCATTTTCTAGGGTTTTATTTATTTAATGGCTTGTTTTCTGCGTTTTCTTAGTAGGGAAATTCTCTAGATATTTTTAAGGAGCAGATATAGTTTTTGGATGATTTTTCTAGTATCAAATAGGTTTTGAGAAATTAAGAGGGTATACCGGATGTGGGACCCACTAGGGCGAAAAGTTCGGAAAAATTCGACCAATTTGGTTAAGTTCCGGATACTGGGTGAAATTTATCGGGTGTTAAGAGATAAATAGAGGAGGTGAAGTGATTGATGTGAGAGGGAAAAAGAAGGATAGGAATGCATTAATGAAGGTGACAAGTGTCACCATTATATTGGATATGACTTATGACAACTATTCACCATTTGGACTTATTTGACCCATTGATTAAATATCTCAAAATTACCACAAAAATCACCATTTCTTACCTCCTTGGTGGCCGGCCCTCTCTAGCAAAGAAGGAAGAGAAACTCTTCAAAATCTTGGCAACTATCTAGCTCAAATCCTCCAAAACACTTGCTTGATTTTGTTTCTACTCCATAAAATCTCTTCATTTGGTTTTAGTGGTTAGTTTGGTGAAGTTTTTGGAGAAGCTAAGGTGTCCTACAACTCTCCCTCTCTTGTTTACTTGGTGAGTGGTGAATGAACTTCCTCCTACACTTAATGAAGCTTAAGTTGTGCTTAGTGGTAGCTAAAGTGATGAATTGTGGTTTATTTCTTGGTTTGAGATGAATTGGTGAAGTTTTCAATTTATTGATGAATTTTCTGTTTTAATATGAATGTGATGTTGTGGCTATCTTTGATGATGGGAATTGATGTTTAAGGACTCTAGTAGGTGTCTATGATAGATAATTGTAACCAATTTTGGGTTTGGAAGGAATTTGAGAAAGTTAGGGTTTCATAACCACCTTTCTGTCCGGTTTTGTATCATATGGTTAGAGGCCGAATTGGCCTTGGCTCAAAACATGAAAGTTGTAGGTATTGATGTTTTAAGGGTTCCTGTAAAATTTCAGGTCATTTGGAGTAGTGTAGAGTGAGCAATGTCGATTTTACTGTTGCTGTTCTGGGTTCTTCAGGATGGCCGAACTGCGTTTGTAATTGGCTGTTTTGACTGGAATTGCTTTGGATTTGGTGGATCAGGTCTTCTGATGAAATGTAGCTTGATGTCCTAGCTACCATATTCCTTTGGAATTTCTGCATTTGGACCCGTTTAGACTGAGTTGCACTGATTACAGCATAGTGTAATTTGTAAACCTGCAAGTACGGTTCTGGTTTGTTATTTGGCATATTTGACTTAGTTGTGCTGGGATTTGGACTGAGTGACCTTCTACATTGTTGTAGCCCTGGTTCTTAGCTTCGAAATGGTGGGTCTTGCACCTTCATCCGACCATCGTAGCGCCTTTGGTGCCATTACCGCAAAATGACGTCAAAACTGTTTTTTTGGTTTTGAGCTAAACTTTCATTTCCGGACTTTTCCCTAGCTTGACTTGTACTAGTACTACTTGGAGCTTGCTGAATGGCTATTAGATGAACTTGTTGTTGTGTGTGTACCTTTGGGACTGGCTGAGGAAATAATGAAGCCATGATGGCTGGAAAAGTTAGCAAATTTAGGGGAAGTGCTGTCCGAACTTTGAAGGGATTTGTTTGCATTGAGTTTGTGATCTAAGACTTGGATTTGAGCAAGGCAATGATATATGATGGATGGTTCCTGAGCCATGGAGGTGAGTGACCTCAAACTATTTCTAAAATTATTTATGAACCGTTTCTTGCATTATTTACTTTTGAACTGTTTCCAAATTTACTTTTGAACCGCTTTCCCGCATTATTTACTTTTGAACTGTTTTCAAAGTTAATTTTGGAACTGTTTTCTTACATATCATGCGTGCTTGCATATCAGTGTCTTGTTATTATTGATTTTGCTTTCAATTGATTGTTAAAAACGAGTTTTCTAGGCGAGTGTGAACTTTATCGCACTCGACCTAAATAAATATGAAAATTTTCAATGATTAATGATTAAATGCTACTTGCGCATGAATGTAAGCCTTTTGGGCTGAACTGGCCATTGCCCCTTGTTACCGGTCGTCTCGAGCCAGAAGCGGACTCGGTCGGGCGACTAGGAACTTGGGTGAACGTTTCGGTATACTCGAGTATTACCTTGTAGGTTGGTGGAGCCTGGCGAAAAGTCAGGGACGGGGTGAATGAATACACGAATGAAACCAAAAATGCAATGAAATGACAGGAGAACGAACGTATCCTTTTCATGAATGTTTCTTGAATTATTGATACTCCATATTTAATGTTTTGTAAACGTTGTAATTGTTTCTAGACTTATCATTTGATTGACGACATCAGTGAAATGAACTACTGTTAAACAGATTTGATTACTGATTTTATTGGTTACTCGCTGAGCTTCTAGCTCACCCCAAAATGTTTTATTCCCCTCCACAGGGCTCAAGGCGAAGGAAGGGCTTGTAGTGTTTATTCATGGATTATCTCATGTATGGATTGAACTTGGATTTCCTTTTGTGTAATCATTCATATTGGGATTGTATTGAACGTTTAGAATTGATTGGATGTGTAATAGTCTAGTTTTGGACTTCCTCCTGTAGAATAGTTGGTATCAAGGATCAGAGGGGCGCAGTGGAAGCGTGGACGCTTCGCTTTTGATATGTAAAGTTTGGGAACCTTTGATGTATATTTGATATATGTATCTTGAAATTCCATTGAGGATTGTAGTGAACGACTGAGTCCCGGCGAGAGCTGGGCAGGCGGCCCGCCGAACCCTCTGGTTCGCCTTAGGGGGAGGTGGGGCTGTTACAATTGGTATCAGAGCTTAGGCTTCAGATCTCTGTAGTGTGTCCTAGGCTTGAAGTTTAGGATGCCGGACTGTGGGTTTGATCTGACTCTTAGTGTCTGTTTGGAATGCTTGAGCGATTCTTGCGGAATGTCTTGCATTGATTAATACAAGATGGAATGTCGAGGACGACATTCTTTTAAGGAGGGGAGATTGTGACGCCCCGAAAAGAATGAGTGTGAGAACCCGTACTTTTCCCATTTTCTAGGGTTTTATTTATTTAATGGCTTGTTTTCTGCGTTTTCTTAGTAGGGAAATTCTCTAGATATTTTTAAGGAACAGATATAGTTTTTGGATGATTTTTCTAGTATCAAATAGGTTTTGAGAAATTAAGAGGGTATACCGGATGTGGGACCCACTAGGGCGAAAAGTTCGGAAAAATTCGATCAATTAGGTTAAGTTCCGGATACTGGGTGAAATTTATCGGGTGTTAAGAGATAAATAGAGGAGGTGAAGTGATTGATGTGAGAGGGAAAAAGAAGGATAGGAATGCATTAATGAAGGTGACAAGTGTCACCATTATATTGGATATGACTTATGACAACTATTCACCATTTGGACTTATTTGACCCATTGATTAAATATCTCAAAATTACCACAAAAATCACCATTTCTTACCTCCTTGGTGGCCGGCCCTCTCTAGCAAAGAAGGAAGAGAAACTCTTCAAAATCTTGGCAACTATCTAGCTCAAATCCTCCAAAACACTTGCTTGATCTTGTTTCTACTCCATAAAATCTCTCCATTTGGTGTTAGTGGTTAGTTTGGTGAAGTTTTTGGAGAAGCTAAGGTGTCCTACAACTCTCCCTCTCTTGTTTACCAGGTGAGTGGTGAATGAACTTCCTCCTACACTTAATGAAGCTTAAGTTGTGCTTAGTGGTAGCTAAAGTGATGAATTGTGGTTTATTTCTTGGTTTGAGATGAATTGGTGAAGTTTCAATTTATTGATGAATTTTCTGGTTTAATATGAATGTGATGTTGTGGCTATCTTTGATGATGGGAATTGATGTTTAAGGACTCTAGTAGGTGTCTATGATAGATAATTGTAACCAATTTTGGGTTTGGAAGGAATTTGAGAAAGTTAGGGTTTCATAACCCCCTTTCTGTCCGGTTTTGTATCATATGGTTAGAGGCCGAATTGGCCTTGGCTCAAAACATGAAAGTTATAGGTATTGATGTTTTAAGGGCTGTTCTGGGTTCTTCAGGATGGCCGAACTGCGTTTGTAATTGGCTGTTTTGACTGGAATTGCTTTGGATTTGGTGGATGAGGTCTTCTGATGAAATGTAGCTTGATGTCCTAGCTACCATATTCCTTTGGAATTTCTGCATTTGGACCCGTTTAGACTGAGTTGTACTGATTACAGCATAGTGTAATTTGTAAACCTGCAAGTACGGTTCTGGTTTGTTATTTGGCATATTTGACTTAGTTGTGCTGGGATTTGGACTGAGTGACCTTCTACATTGTTGTAGCCCTGGTTCTTAGCTTCGAAATGGTGGGTCTTGCACCTTCATCCGACCATCGTAGCGCCTTTGGTGCCATTACCGCAAAATGACGTCAAAACTGTTTTTTTGGTTTTGAGCTAAACTTTCATTTCCGGACTTTTCCCTAGCTTGACTTGTACTAGTACTACTTGGAGATTGCTGAATGGCTATTAGATGAACTTGTTGTTGTGTGTGTACCTTTGGGACTGGCTGAGGAAATAATGAAGCCATGATGGCTGGAAAAGTTAGCAAATTTAGGGGAAGTGCTGTCCGAACATTGAAGGGATTTGTTTGCATTGAGTTTGTGATCTAAGACTTGGATTTGAGCAAGGCAATGATATATGATGGATGGTTCCTGAGCCATGGAGGTGAGTGACCTCAAAAGCTATTTCTAAAATATTTATGACCGTTTCTTTGCATTGATTTACTTTTGAATGTTCCAAATTACTTTGAACCGCCTTTCCGCATTAATTTAACTTGAACTTTTCAAAGTTCTTAATTTTGGTAACTGTTCTTAACATATCATGCGTGCTTGGCATTATCAGGTCTTCGCGTTATATTTGATTTTGTTTCAATGATTGTTAAAAACGAGTTTTCTAGGCGAGTGTGTACTTTATCGCACCGACCTTAAATAAATATGGAAATTTTCAAGATTTTATGATTAAATGTACTTGCGCATGAATGTAAGCCTTTGGGCTGAACTGGCCATTGCCCCTTGTTTACCGGGTCGTCTCGAGCCAGAAGCGGAACTCGGTGGATCGACTAGGACTTGTGAACGTTTCGATATTACTCGAGTATTACCTGTAGATTTGGTGGGCCTGGCCAAAGCCAGGGCGGGTGAATGATCACGAATGAAACCAAAAATGCAATGAATGAACAGGAAACGAACTATCCTTTCATGAATGTTTCATGAATTATTGTACTCCATATTTAATGTTTTGTAACTATGTAAATGTTTCATAGACTTATCATTTGGATTGACACATCAGTTGGAATTGAAATATTGTTAAACAGATTTGATTTGACTGATTTTATTGGTTACTCGCTGAGCTTCTAGCTCACCCAAAATGTTTTTTCCCCTCCACAGGCTCAAGGCAGAAGAAGGCTTGTAGTGTTTATTCATGGATTATCTTCATTATGATTGAACTGGATTTCTTTTGTGTAACTTCATATTGGGATTGTATTGAACTTTAGAATTTGAATTGGATGTGTAATAGTCTAGTTTTTGGAACTTCATCCTGTATAATAGTTGGTATCAAGGATCAGAGGGCGCCAGTGGAAGCGTGGACGCTTCGCTTTTGAATGTAAAGTTTGGGAACCTTGATGTATATTTTGATTATGTATCTTGAATTCCATTGGAATTGTATTGACACGAGTCCCGGCGAGAGTGGGCAGGCGGCCCGAACCATCTGGTTCGCCTTAGGGGAAGGTGGGGCTGTTACAATTTGGTGATCAGAGCTTTAGGCTTCAGATCTCTTAGTTGTGTCTAGCTTGAAGTTTTAGGAGTGCCGACTGTGGGTTTGATCTGACTCTTAGTGTCTGTTTGGAATGCTTGAGCGATTCTTGCGGAATGTCTTGCATTGATTAATACAAGATGGAATGTCGAGGACGACATTCTTTTAAGGAGGGGAGATTGTGACGCCCCGAAAAGAATGAGTGTGAGAACCCGTACTTTTCCCATTTTCTAGGGTTTTATTTATTTAATGGCTTGTTTTCTGCGTTTTCTTAGTAGGGAAATTCTCTAGATATTTTTAAGGAGCAGATATAGTTTTTGGATGATTTTTCTAGTATCAAATAGGTTTTGAGAAATTAAGAGGGTATACCGGATGTGGGACCCACTAGGGCGAAAAGTTTGGAAAAATTCGACCAATTAGGTTAAGTTCCGGATACTGGGTGAAATTTATCAGGTGTTAAGAGATAAATAGAGGAGGTGACGTGATTGATGTGAGAGGGAAAAAGAAGGATAGGAATGCATTAATGAAGGTGACAAGTGTCACCATTATATTGGATATGACTTATGACAACTATTCACCATTTGGACTTATTTGACCCATTGATTAAATATCTCAAAATTACCACAAAAATCACCATTTCTTACCTCCTTGGTGGCCGGCCCTCTCTAGCAAAGAAGGAAGAGAAACTCTTCAAAATCTTGGCAACTATCTAGCTCAAATCCTCCAAAACACTTGCTTGATCTTGTTTCTACTCCATAAAAGCTCTCCATTTGTTTTAGTGAGTTAGTTTGGTTGAAGTTTTTGGAAAGCTAAGTGTCTACAACTCTCCTCTCTTGTTTACTAGGTGGAGTGGTGAGATGACTTCCTCCTACACTTAATGAAGCTTAGTTTGTGCTTAGTGGTGCAAAAGTGAATGAATTAGTGGTTTGATTTCTTGTTTGAGATGAATTGGTGGAAGTTTTCAATTATTGATGAATTTTCTGGTTTAATATGAATGTGATTTTGTGGCTATCTTTATGATGGGGAATTGATGTTTAGACTCTATAGGTGTTATGATAGATATTGTAACCAATTTGGTTTGGAAGGATTTGAGAAAGTTGGGTTTCATTAACCCCTTTCTGTCCGGTTTTGTATCATATGGTTAGAGGCCGAATTAGCCTTGGCTCAAAACGTGAAAGTTGTAGGTATTGATGTTTTAAGGGTGCCTGTAAAATTTCAGGTTATTTGGAGTAGTGTAGAGTGAGCAATGTCGATTTTACTGTTGCTGTTCTGGGTTCTTCAGGATGGCCGAACTGCGTTTGTAATTGGCTGTTTTGACTGGAATTGCTTTGGATTTGGTGGATCAGTTCTTCTGATGAAATGTAGCTTGATGTCCTAGCTACCATATTCCTTTGGAATTTCTGCATTTGGACCCGTTTAGACTGAGTTGCACTGATTACAGCATAGTGTAATTTGTAAACCTGCAAGTAGGTTTGGGTTTGTTATTTGGCATATTTGACTTATTGTGCTGGGATTTGGACTGAGTGACCTTCTACATTGTTGTAGCCCTGGTTCTTAGCTTCGAAATGGTGGGTCTTGCACCTTCATCCGACCATCGTAGCGCCTTTGGTGCCATTACCGCAAAATGACGTCAAAACTGTTTTTTTGGTTTTGAGCTAAACTTTCATTTCCGGACTTTTCCCTAGCTTGACTTGTACTAGTACTACTTGGAGATTGCTGAATGGCTATTAGATGAACTTGTTGTTGTGTGTGTACCTTTGGGACTGGCTGAGGAAATAATGAAGCCATGATGGCTGGAAAAGTTAGCAAATTTAGGGGAAGTGCTGTCCGAACTTTGAAGGGATTTGTTTGCATTGAGTTTGTGATCTAAGACTTGGATTTGAGCAAGGCAATGATATATGATGGATGGTTCCTGAGCCATGGAGGTGAGTGACCTCAAACTATTTCTAAAATTATTTATGAACCGTTTCTTGCATTATTTACTTTTGAACTGTTTCCAAATTTACTTTTGAACCGCTTTACCGCATTATTTACTTTTGAACTGTTTTCAAAGTTAATTTTGGAACTGTTTTCTTACATATCATGCGTGCTTGCATATCAGTGTCTTGTTATTATTGATTTTGCTTTCAATGATTGTTAAAACGAGTTTTCTAGGCGAGTGTGTACTTTATCGCACTCGACCTAAATAAATATGAAATTTTCAATGATTAATGATTAAATGCTACTTGCGCATGAATGTAAGCCTTTTGGGCTGAACTGGCCATTGCCCCTTGTTACCGGTCGTCTCGAGCCAGAAGCGGACTCGGTCGGGCGACTAGGAACTTGGGTGAACGTTTCGGTATACTCGAGTATTACCTTGTAGGTTGGTGGAGCCTGGCCAAAAGCCAGGGACGGGGTGAATGAATGCACGAATGAAACCAAAAATGCAATGAAATGACAGGAGAACGAACGTATCCTTTTCATGAATGTTTCTTGAATTATTGATACTCCATATTTAATGTTTTGTAAACGTTGTAATTGTTTCTAGACTTATCATTTGATTGACGACATCAGTGAAATGAACTACTGTTAAACAGATTTGATTACTGATTTTATTGGTTACTCGCTGAGCTTCTAGCTCACCCCAAAATGTTTTATTCCCCTCCACAGGGCTCAAGGCGAAGGAAGGGCTTGTAGTGTTTATTCATGGATTATCTCATGTATGGATTGAACTTGGATTTCCTTTTGTGTAATCATTCATATTGGGATTGTATTGAACGTTTAGAATTGATTGGATGTGTAATAGTCTAGTTTTGGACTTCCTCCTGTAGAATAGTTGGTATCAAGGATCAGAGGGGCGCAGTGGAAGCGTGGACGCTTCGCTTTTGATATGTAAAGTTTGGGAACCTTTGATGTATATTTGATATATGTATCTTGAAATTCCATTGAGGATTGTAGTGAACGACTGAGTCCCGGCGAGAGCTGGGCAGGCGGCCCGCCGAACCCTCTGGTTCGCCTTAGGGGGAGGTGGGGCTGTTACAATTGGTATCAGAGCTTAGGCTTCAGATCTCTGTAGTGTGTCCTAGGCTTGAAGTTTAGGATGCCGGACTGTGGGTTTGATCTGACTCTTAGTGTCTGTTTGGAATGCTTGAGTGATTCTTGCGGAATGTCTTGCATTGATTAATACAAGATGGAATGTCGAGGACGACATTCTTTTAAGGAGGGGAGATTGTGACGCCCCGAAAAGAATGAGTGTGAGAACCCGTACTTTTCCCATTTTCTAGGGTTTTATTTATTTAATGGCTTGTTTTCTGCGTTTTCTTAGTAGGGAAATTCTCTAGATATTTTTAAGGAGCAGATATAGTTTTTGGATGATTTTTCTAGTATCAAATAGGTTTTGAGAAATTAAGAGGGTATACCGGATGTGGGACCCACTAGGGCGAAAAGTTCGGAAAAATTCGACCAATTAGGTTAAGTTCCGGATACTGGGTGAAATTTATCGGGTGTTAAGAGATAAATAGAGGAGGTGAAGTGATTGATGTGAGAGGGAAAAAGAAGGATAGGAATGCATTAATGAAGGTGACAAGTGTCACCATTATATTGGATATGACTTATGACAACTATTCACCATTTGGACTTATTTGACCCATTGATTAAATATCTCAAAATTACCACAAAAATCACCATTTCTTACCTCCTTGGTGGCCGGCCCTCTCTAGCAAAGAAGGAAGAGAAACTCTTCAAAATCTTGGCAACTATCTAGCTCAAATCCTCCAAAACACTTGCTTGATCTTGTTTCTACTCCATAAAATCTCTCCATTTGGTGTTAGTGGTTAGTTTGGTGAAGTTTTTGGAGAAGCTAAGGTGTCCTACAACTCTCCCTCTCTTGTTTACCAGGTGAGTGGTGAATGAACTTCCTCCTACACTTAATGAAGCTTAAGTTGTGCTTAGTGGTAGCTAAAGTGATGAATTGTGGTTTATTTCTTGGTTTGAGATGAATTGGTGAAGTTTTCAATTTATTGATGAATTTTCTGGTTTAATATGAATGTGATGTTGTGGCTATCTTTGATGATGGGAATTGATGTTTAAGGACTCTAGTAGGTGTCTATGATAGATAATTGTAACCAATTTTGGGTTTGGAAGGAATTTGAGAAAGTTAGGGTTTCATAACCCCCTTTCTGTCCGGTTTTGTATCATATGGTTAGAGGCCGAATTGGCCTTGGCTCAAAACATGAAAGTTGTAGGTATTGATGTTTTAAGGGTGCCTGTAAAATTTCAGGTTATTTGGAGTAGTGTAGAGTGAGCAATGTCGATTTTACTGTTGCTGTTCTGGGTTCTTCAGGATGGCCGAACTGCGTTTGTAATTGGCTGTTTTGACTGGAATTGCTTTGGATTTGGTGGATCAGGTCTTCTGATGAAATGTAGCTTGATGTCCTAGCTACCATATTCCTTTGGAATTTCTGCATTTGGACCCGTTTAGACTGAGTTGCACTGATTACAGCATAGTGTAATTTGTAAACCTGCAAGTACGGTTCTGGTTTGTTATTTGGCATATTTGACTTAGTTGTGCTGGGATTTGGACTGAGTGACCTTCTACATTGTTGTAGCCCTGGTTCTTAGCTTCGAAATGGTGGGTCTTGCACCTTCATCCGACCATCGTAGCGCCTTTGGTGCCATTACCGCAAAATGACGTCAAAACTGTTTTTTTGGTTTTGAGCTAAACTTTCATTTCCGGACTTTTCCCTAGCTTGACTTGTACTAGTACTACTTGGAGCTTGCTGAATGGCTATTAGATGAACTTGTTGTTGTGTGTGTACCTTTGGGACTGGCTGAGGAAATAATGAAGCCATGATGGCTGGAAAAGTTAGCAAATTTAGGGGAAGTGCTGTCCGAACTTTGAAGGGATTTGTTTGCATTGAGTTCTGACTTGGATTTGAGCAAGGCAATGATATATGATGGATGGTTCCTGAGCCATGGAGGTGAGTGACCTCAAACTATTTCTAAAATTATTTATGAACCGTTTCTTGCATTATTTACTTTTGAACTGTTTCCAAATTTACTTTTGAACCGCTTTACCGCATTATTTACTTTTGAACTGTTTTCAAAGTTAATTTTGGAACTGTTTTCTTACATATCATGCGTGCTTGCATATCAGTGTCTTGTTATTATTGATTTTGCTTTCAATGATTGTTAAAACGAGTTTTCTAGGCGAGTGTGTACTTTATCGCACTCGACCTAAATAAATATGAAATTTTCAATGATTAATGATTAAATGCTACTTGCGCATGAATGTAAGCCTTTTGGGCTGAACTGGCCATTGCCCCTTGTTACCGGTCGTCTCGAGCCAGAAGCGGACTCGGTCGGGCGACTAGGAACTTGGGTGAACGTTTCGGTATACTCGAGTATTACCTTGTAGGTTGGTGGAGCCTGGCCAAAAGCCAGGGACGGGGTGAATGAATGCACGAATGAAACCAAAAATGCAATGAAATGACAGGAGAACGAACGTATCCTTTTCATGAATGTTTCTTGAATTATTGATACTCCATATTTAATGTTTTGTAAACGTTGTAATTGTTTCTAGACTTATCATTTGATTGACGACATCAGTGAAATGAACTACTGTTAAACAGATTTGATTACTGATTTTATTGGTTACTCGCTGAGCTTCTAGCTCACCCCAAAATGTTTTATTCCCCTCCACAGGGCTCAAGGCGAAGGAAGGGCTTGTAGTGTTTATTCATGGATTATCTCATGTATGGATTGAACTTGGATTTCCTTTTCTGTAATCATTCATATTGGGATTGTATTGAACGTTTAGAATTGATTGGATGTGTAATAGTCTAGTTTTGGACTTCCTCCTGTAGAATAGTTGGTATCAAGGATCAGAGGGGCGCAGTGGAAGCGTGGACGCTTCGCTTTTGATATGTAAAGTTTGGGAACCTTTGATGTATATTTGATATATGTATCTTGAAATTCCATTGAGGATTGTAGTGAACGACTGAGTCCCGGCGAGAGCTGGGCAGGCGGCCCGCCGAACCCTCTGGTTCGCCTTAGGGGGAGGTGGGGCTGTTACAATTGGTATCAGAGCTTAGGCTTCAGATCTCTGTAGTGTGTCCTAGGCTTGAAGTTTAGGATGCCGGACTGTGGGTTTGATCTGACTCTTAGTGTTTGTTTGGAATGCTTGAGCGATTCTTGCGGAATGTCTTGCATTGATTAATACAAGATGGAATGTCGAGGACGACATTCTTTTAAGGAGGGGAGATTGTGACGACCCGAAAAGAATGAGTGTGAGAACCCGTACTTTTCCCATTTTCTAGGGTTTTATTTATTTAATGGCTTGTTTTCTGCGTTTTCTTAGTAGGGAAATTCTCTAGATATTTTTAAGGAGCAGATATAGTTTTTGGATGATTTTTCTAGTATCAAATAGGTTTTGAGAAATTAAGAGGGTATACCGGATGTGGGACCCACTAGGGCGAAAAGTTCGGAAAAATTCGACCAATTAGGTTAAGTTCCGGATACTGGGTGAAATTTATCGGGTGTTAAGAGATAAATAGAGGAGGTGAAGTGATTGATGTGAGAGGGAAAAAGAAGGATAGGAATGCATTAATGAAGGTGACAAGTGTCACCATTATATTGGATATGACTTATGACAACTATTCACCATTTGGACTTATTTGACCCATTGATTAAATATCTCAAAATTACCACAAAAATCACCATTTCTTACCTCCTTGGTGGCCGGCCCTCTCTAGCAAAGAAGGAAGAGAAACTCTTCAAAATCTTGGCAACTATCTAGCTCAAATCCTCCAAAACACTTGCTTGATCTTGTTTCTACTCCATAAAATCTCTCCATTTGGTGTTAGTGGTTAGTTTGGTGAAGTTTTTGGAGAAGCTAAGGTGTCCTACAACTCTCCCTCTCTTGTTTACAGGTGAGTGGTGAATGAACTTCCTCCTACACTTAATGAAGCTTAAGTTGTGCTTAGTGGTAGCTAAAGTGATGAATTGTGGTTTATTTCTTGGTTTGAGATGAATTGGTGAAGTTTTCAATTTATTGATGAATTTTCTGGTTTAATATGAATGTGATGTTGTGGCTATCTTTGATGATGGGAATTGATGTTTAAGAACTCTAGTAGGTGTCTATGATAGATAATTGTAACCAATTTTGGGTTTGGAAGGAATTTGAGAAAGTTAGGGTTTCATAACCCCCTTTCTGTCCGGTTTTGTATCATATGGTTAGAGGCCGAATTGGCCTTGGCTCAAAACATGAAAGTTGTAGATATTGATGTTTTAAGGGTGCCTGTAAAATTTCAGATTATTTGGAGTAGTGTAGAGTGAGCAATGTTGATTTTACTGTTGCTGTTCTGGGTTCTTCAGGATGGCCGAACTGCGTTTGTAATTGGCTGTTTTGACTGGAATTGCTTTGGATTTGGTGGATGAGGTCTTCTGATGAAATGTAGCTTGATGTCCTAGCTACCATATTCCTTTGGAATTTCTGCATTTGGACCCGTTTAGACTGAGTTGTACTGATTACAGCATAGTGTAATTTGTAAACCTGCAAGTACGGTTCTGGTTTGTTATTTGGCATATTTGACTTAGTTGTGCTGGGATTTGGACTGAGTGACCTTCTACATTGTTGTAGCCCTGGTTCTTAGATTCGAAATGGTGGGTCTTGCACCTTCATCCGACCATCGTAACGCCTTTGGTGCCATTACCGCAAAATGACGTCAAAACTGTTTTTTTGGTTTTGAGCTAAACTTTCATTTCCGGACTTTTCCCTAGCTTGACTTGTACTAGTACTACTTGGAGCTTGCTGAATGGCTATTAGATGAACTTTTTGTTGTGTGTGTACCTTTGGGACTGGCTGAGGAAATAATGAAGCCATGATGGCTGGAAAAGTTAGCAAATTTAGGGGAAGTGCTGTCCGAACTTTGAAGGGATTTGTTTGCATTGAGTTTGTGATCTAAAACTTGGATTTGAGCAAGGCAATGATATATGATGGATGGTTCCTGAGCCATGGAGGTGAGTGACCTCAAACTATTTCTAAAATTATTTATGAACCGTTTCTTGCATTATTTACTTTTGAACTGTTTCCAAATTTACTTTTGAACCGCTTTCCCGCATTATTTACTTTTGAACTGTTTTCAAAGTTAATTTTGGAACTGTTTTCTTACATATCATGCGTGCTTGCATATCAGTGTCTTGTTATTATTGATTTTGCTTTCAATGATTGTTAAAACGAGTTTTCTAGGCGAGTGTGTACTTTATCGCACTCGACCTAAATAAATATGAAATTTTCAATGATTAATGATTAAATGCTACTTGCGCATGAATGTAAGCCTTTTGGGCTGAAATGATTAAATGCTACTTGCGCATGAATGTAAGCCTTTTGGGCT